>NC_140588.1:373677076-374048362 GCF_964204655.1 Triturus cristatus
ATATATATATATATACACAAGTAACTGTGTAATATAGTCCCATATTGCCCATATTGCTGTCTAGTGACATCATAATTGATGAGGCTGAAGACCAGGTGGTTTGCTAATGTTACCAAAATCGTGAGATGCCAATATAGCACCATATTACACAATACCCATATTTTTTATTACATATTTATTTAGGGGTATACAGCTTGACAAAATGATTTTTCAACTAGAAAACTTTGTACTGTAAAACGTGAAATACCGGACTGTAGCATTTGGCCATCTGCAATAAAAATAAGAGAACATTACTTATTTATGTAGCTAAGAATGTTGTGTTTTTTTAGAAACACCATTTGTGTTGTTAGAAAGCACGTTCTGGCTTCAAAGAGAGAGATTGTTGAAGCTGCTCTCTTCATGATGCAGTTAATAATGGCCATTGACTAGCAGCCTATACCACATAATTATGGATTTACCAAATTTGCCATATTAATTTCCACACAGTTTGCAGATTTCAAAAAGACATTTTCTAGCTCAAATATAATAAAATAATACTGCAGAACAAAGGGTCCTAAAAGAGTAAATGGCGCATCTCCGCGTGGTGCAGTGAAGTCATCACGTTACATTAGTGTCATATGACTATCAAGTTACCAAGGAGAGTTAGACAGTCTAGTCCTTAAGGTAATAACATTAGGACAAAGAAGTTAGCCTTACTCAAAAACTACTTGTTTTATTGGTGCACAAGATCAACAATCAGTAGTATTTATAATCAGTTGGATCCAGTAACAGATTGTTTCCAAAGGAATAAGTGGGAGTCATAAGTAACCAATTGGAATTATATGTTGTGTATTAACACACTTAGAACCATGGCAGAAGGCTTAAAGTTTGTCCCAGTTAGCATTCTAAGGGGAAAATAAATGGGTCAAACCTGACCATATTCAATTAAATATTTCAGTCCTCTTCAGTCTGTAAACTAATTTCAATACCCTGTGGTAGAGGACCTTGGTATTGTGAGAAAGTAGGCTGTTGGTTGACTGTAGTATTCTTCAAAGAGGTGTGCCTTCAATCATTTTTTAAATTGGAGCAAGTTTGGGGTGGTCGTGATGGATACAGGGATGTTGTTCCAGATCCTGGGTGATTGGATGTAAAAGGCCTGCTGCCATGATTTATTTCTTGTTAACTCTTCTAAGTCTGCAATCTGATGCTATCCTGGCTGCAGGTGTGCCTGGCTTTGAAACTGATCAACTCAAAAACAGAGGTCCCTAGTGGAACATTGAACAACAATTACTTATTTTTAGAGCTGGTTAGCACTGGGATAAGCCATATACATTAATAAAGGAGAAAGAAAAGAAAAGCTATACCCATGCTTTCAGTATAAAATATTTCATGTATTGGCAGTACATTTCACAATATGTGCTCTTTGCTCGGGTGAACACACAGTGAATAATACTGAAGTAGTGTGGACATGTGTGTTAAAAATAAAAGACGATTGAACAATATTGAGAGTTATAATATTCTGGTCATACATAAGACTCTCTCGATATCCTTAATCAATTGACTTCTTGGATACTCTTTTAGATGGATTGCTCCTGCATCATATATACATAGTCAGTCCTAATAATGACCCTCAAATAATGTAGGGTCGAAACGCCATAGCAACCATGGCAATGTGAACATTATAATAATGGACTGTTTGCACCCCTGGACATGAGAATGAGCGTTTGCAGTTCACTAATGCGTCTGCGAGAGGTAATACCCACTAGGATGACCACCTTCCAGGATAGGAACTGAAGGAGGCATGAATATAGTGGTTCAAAATCCTCCTGAAACCCGCCCTGAAGGCCGCCCTTAACAACTGTAATTCTAAAGAGGGTCATGTGTTCCCAGTTTTTGCAAGCAGACTGCAACTGAAGCCAAGTGTAGGCAAATGGAGCTGTAGGCGAAGCCTGATTTCTGCAAGTGTTAGAGGAAACTGATCATTTTCTGTACAGTAGGTTATATGTGGTCCAGGTTCTAGGAAATACAGTGGCGCACAGACCTTTTCCGTTTTGCCGCATGACAGGCCTGTGTTATGGGCCATCAGGCTTTCTTTAATTTGGACACATTTTCCTCTGGAATGTTAAAGTACCTGAAATCTAGGACCTCAGGTGCGCAATGTCGAGCTGTTTGGGATGCAGATGCCTGTCTCTAACCTCTCTCTGTGTGTGAAAGTCCGGCCCGAGTGAGAGTCTCTTGTGAGTGCTGATGTTCATCTCCAGGAGAGTGGGGTGCCAGGGTTGTCTGGCCTAGGTTGGAGCTACCAGAATAAAAGAGCAGTGGCAGAGGTGGAAAGATATAGGCAACTATCCCTTACAAATTCATCCATAGTGCACTGCCCATGGAGAGTGAGTGTGGGTACATGGAAGCAAAGTTGGGGCATTTTGTGTTTTCTGAGGTGGGAAACAGGTCTATGTGTGGAGTGCCACAACATTGGAAGTACCTATGCAGGTGTTGCTGGTAGAGTTCCCACTGTGGACTTGTTGATGTGTGCTGCTAAGCAGGTCTGCAAAGTTGCTGTCCACCCGCAATGAGTTCCACAAAGAGGTGAATGTTGTGGCGGAGAGCCTAGTGCCAAATCCCCTGCATTAGCTGAGACAGTTGGTGGGAGTCCATGCCTCCCTGTTTCTATAGGTAGTACATAGTGGTCATATCGATGAGAACTATTTCACCCCAAATTACCTGTAAAAGAGCCTTTCAGCAAAGTGAATCGGTTGCAGCTTTAGGTAATGTGGTGACCATATTTTTGAGAGGGCCACATTCCATGCATGGTGATGATGTTGAGATACGCACTCCATCCTGAAAGAGAAATGTCTTTGGTAATGATAACCTCAAGTACCGGGTCTGCAAAACTCCTGCTCCTCCACCACTGTTAAGAGAACTGAACCCTGGCCCGAACCAACACTAGATCTTCCCAGTGACTCTCCGCTTGAGACTATTGAGCCACAACGCACTTCCGTAGGTAGCGCATATGAAGTCTTGCATGGGGGACAATTGTGATACATGAAGTCATCATTCCTAGAAGGTGCATCATTGTTCTTACTGTGAGTTGAGTGAGCTGAAAAGGAGGAAGTAGATGCTGAAAGGCTGCTACTATATGCTGGTTGGAGTGAGATTTTCCCATGACTGCGTCCAGCACAGAACCTAGAAATGATTGCATCTGCTGTGGTTGTAGGTGTGGTTTGGTGGCTTTTATGGTGAACGACAGGATGTGTGGGCATACACTTCAGCTTGCTGCTGCTCTTCATCAGTCAATCGTCGAGGTAGGTGAAGACATGAATGCCCTCCCTTTGCAAATAAAGAACAAACACTGCTAGCCAGTTAGTAAACATCCTTTGAGCCATGGTGATCCTGAAAGATGCACTTTGAATTGGTAATGTTGTCCACTTATCACAGGAAGAATGTGCCGCCAGTGAGCAGGGTGACAGGATATGGGGAATAAATGGGTATGAAGAAATAGTGGCGTCATGAAATCGCCCTTTTGATAGGCCTGAGGTCATGGATAGGCCTGTTAGAACTTCCCTTTTGGGGATGAGAAAAAAGAGAGTAGACGCTGCTCACTTGATGTTGCAGTGGCACCCTCGCTATGGTACCAGTTTGTAGGGGTTTTTGGCAAGGTCTTTTTTGCTGAGGACGTGTATATGTGGTGAGTTCGAAGCAAGAGTCATGTTGGACCCTCGCTAGAATCTACTTGTCAGAAGTGATGTCCTCCCACAGGGAGAGGAAATTGCATATCCTCCCCTGACAGAAGATCTGTGATCGGGAGAAAGTGGGGCAAGTCACTGTTTGGAAGATGCAGCTCTTTACCTCTATTGTTACCCCTGTAGGAGCCTTTGTGTGTACCCTCCCAGCATGTCGGTGGAAGGAATGCTGGTCCCACTTTCAAGAGTGTGGTGCCTTTATTCCTTCATTAGGCTTCTGTTTACGAAAGGAGCCACTGGAGGGAGTGGTTTGGTTGACCTCCATGGACTTTGCTGTCTCCGTATTGTTTTATATGTTTTCCAGTACCTCCCCACCTTCAGGAAGCAAAAATCAAATAATTGAATGGGGGGTTTCGGAGATGTTGCTGGACGTTTGGGTTGAACCTGGATATATAGAGCCAGGCTTCAGAGGATAATGCTAGTAATAAAGTCTATAGAGGCTGAGTCCATGGCAGTGTTGACCACCAGAGAGTCTGAAGGAAACTAACCCTTGATGTACACCAGTTCACTGGAGGAGGGTCTGTATTTCTTCTCAAACCTTGGGGTTATTAAGCTGGCCTTGATAGGCTCCTTAAAGTAATCAAAAACAGACTTTACCATGCCCTTGAACACTGTTAAAAATTGGATGGTGGATTACGAATTTGAGAGTTTCTCCAAAAGAAAGTTGTCCTCCTCATGCATGTCCACTGTATGAAAGGCTCTAACTCTTTGAATTACCTCATGCTAAGTATTGTCAGGGGGCAAGTCCCTTACTGGATAGTGTTCAAAATGTGGGATCACCTGGGAAATCTACATTATAATTGTCCCTGGGATCATTAGTGGGATCTGGCCCTGAGAGCTGATCATAAAAGGTCAAAGGGGCCATAAGGACTGTCTGGGTCTGAGAGAAGGGACCCCTCTGATGACTCTTGGGGAGGCAGTGGTGAGATGTGTACACAGCGCTGGTAGGGAGGTGGCGGTGAAGGTATTGGTGTGTTTTGTGGAAAAGGAAAAGGATTGTTGGCTCTGTCCTTTCGCTTCATCAGTGCCAGCTCTGGGGAAGGGGGCTTGGAGGGAGATTTCTCCTCAAAGACCAGTCTCCTTTTTCGAGGAAGAGGATCTGGAGGTGCAAGTAGAAGTGTTTTCACAGAGATCTTGCCCCTCATAGGATGGATGAACAGGCACTTCTGTCTGGCTTCAAGTTCTTGTTGAAGTTTAATGAGGATTGGAGTCTCAACGTCTCGGTCTGAGCGCTGAAGGTAGCTTTGAAGCTGGAGTCACTTTCAGCTGCGGCATTACGGAAGGCTTCAATGTCGACAAAGGTTTCTAAATCACTGGAGTTTTGTGCACAGGCAGAGATGGAGACTTCGGTTCTTGCTTTGTATGGGACTGATGGTGCTGGGGTACGCTTGGAGCGACTCACCGTTGGGTAGAGGTTTTCTCGGTTTCAAAACGTTTACTGGAGATAACTCACACAAGAAGGCTGTGAGAGCATTAGCTTGCTGTTTCTTTTCGTCTGTGCTTGGAGCTGAACTCCAGACTCCTGTGGGGTGGTGCTCTACCTCGGGGTGAGACTTTTTTTGTTGGTATGGGCCTTGGTGCTTATGGCATACTCACAACCTGTGGCCTGGTCTTGGTGAGCGGGCCGCTAGTCTTTGGTATCCGCTCAACGTCCTCTATTTCCTTGTGGCTGGACTCACTGGAAGACACTGCCGCTGAACTGGGTGTTGGTTTTGTGGCCAGGAGACCAGATGGGCCTGCCTCTTCTTGTTCTTCATAGCTGTTTCTTCTTCTTATTTGACGATGTTAAAGGTCTTGGTGGACTGCTACTGTTACATCCTATGAAGTGCCCAGTGCCTTTCCCTTTGATACCCAAGTGTCTTCCTGCATCTGAAGGTGAAATACAATGCACAGGACGTGTCATTGTGGTCTGAGGACAGACACAAATTATGCACTTTGTGATGGTCAGCCCATGATTATTTTGAATTGTAGCAAGGGCAATTTGTAAAGGGTGGCCGTTCCATCACCAATCCAGCTTTCTCTGGTGTTGGAGAGCCAGAGACAGCACTTTTAAAAAATATAATTTTTTTATCGGCATTTTGCATTTTATCAGGACATAATTACAATTATCACATCAACTTCATACATTCCCTCTCACATCTTCTGTGAGGTCTTGTAGCTGCACATTAACATTGTGTCCTCATTGAGTTTCCATCATTTAACATTTGTACTTCATGCTGTCTATACCAGTTTAACAACAAACATTCCCCCACCCTCCCCATTGCCGTGTCTGGTCTCAGAAAAAAGGAACATATCAATTTCCACTTAGGTCACTTCTATGGATATAGTGCATTCTCTAGTATCACTTCATCCATCCGTTCCTTCCTCGTCTGTCCCCTCCCTTCCTTCCCCGTTTGACTCCTCACTATGGACTGGGGGGTTCTTTACATCTGCCATCATGAGGGACCAGTTGCGCGCATCCTCTTCAACTTTTTCATCTTTCCTAATCCATTTCATTCTGACTAGTTCTGAGGTTGCCCATTCGCTAAGATCTTTTACCATCCCTCCAGTATGGGGTCCAAACTGAGCCATCTTATCGCTACTCTCCTCTTTGCCAACACTAGAACCAACACGACAAACCACCTACTGAGTTTTTTCAATTTGGGCTTTAGGAGCAGCCCCAGTATTACTACCCATATTGTTTGTGGAATTTTCCACCCTGTGGCCTTTTGTATAGAGTTTACTACGTCTCCCCAGTATTGTGTCAGTGCTGTACATTCCCATATCATGTGGAGGAAATGTGCTTCTGCTTGCTGGCATCTAGGGATTTGATTTGTACGGTCCGGATATATTTTATTTATGATCCGCGTTGTCAGGTAGGTCTGATGTATGATATTATATTGTATGACTTTAAATCTCGCATTTGAGCTTACCGTTTTTGCCCCTTCATAAATATTTGCCCACTCTTGATTTGTCAGGGGCTCATCCATGATCACATCCCTTCTTGCCTGGATTGGAAGGGGTTTTTGGGGGAGGTCGTCTTGCAATGCTCTATATATATGGGAAACCAGTCTACGGCCTCCAAAGAAACTGAGCAACGCCTGTAAGACCGATGTATTGGCTGGCTCTTGCGGGAATGAGGGCCATATCTCGTGAGCTACTGCCGAAATCTTTGCATATTATAGGAATTGTCCCTTTCCCAGGTTGAAAGTATTCTCAGCTTCCTCCCTCTTTATGAATTGTTCATTGTTGTATAGATCTCCCATCATGTGGCAGACTCCCTCAACCCATTTTTTAATGGACATTGAATCTATCTTTTTAAAAGGTTTCACCACCCACAATGGCATATCTGGGGCATAGGGTGCGTGTCGAACAACCTTCTGAACTGATGTTTCACATACCGCCGCAACATGTTGAATAACGTCTGGGTAAGTCTCAGGCACCCCGCCCCCCAACAAGAGGTGCTCCAAAAGGGTGATCCCTCCATATGTACCCGCCAAAAGCTGTTTTTCCCAATTATTATGCTCATCTACCCAGTGTACTGCGTGTTGGAGCTGTGAGGCCATATAGTATAAATCCAAGCGAGGTACCTACATTCCCTCTGCCTCTCATTTCCGTTGGAGTGTTTCTAGTTTCACTTGCTTTCTCTTGTTCCACCACATTAATTCCACTAGTAAACCATCTAGCTTGGTGAAGTACTAATTTGGGATCCTGTACAGTGAATGCTGCAGGACATTTAGGCATCTCGGTAGAGTGACAATTTTTATTAGTGCTATTTTACCCATCAGGGAGAGTGGAAGTTCTTTGCAAAATTTAATGTAATTACTTATACCTTCCACTACCTTCCCTACATTCTGCTCTAGGTAAGCAGTAGGTGTATGGATCAGATGGACCCCTAGGTACCGGGCGCCACCCAGCACCCATTTTAGACCTACATTATGTAAATCATTGTCTGGCATTCCGCCTAGTTTCCCCATAGGGAACAGTTTTGACTTTCCGGGGTTAATGCGAAGAACAGACATTGCTTCAAACTCCTCGAGCTCTCTGAGAAGAACTGGGAGCACCAGTGTATCGTCCGCATATAACGAGACGTGGTTAGTGTCTCCCAGTTGGATTCCCCATTTCCCAAGTTCATCCCTCAGTGTGAAAACCAAGGGTTCCATTGCAATGGGGAATATAAGTGGGGACAAGGGACAACCTTGCCGGGTGCCTTTTGTTTATGTAAATTGTTTCAATACGTGTCCTCGTAATCTCACCCTGCTGTTGGGTTAGTACAGATTATTCAAACCCATTGGATAAACCTCTGTCTCATCCCCATTTTCTTTACTATTGCCCACATGTATTCCCACTCGACGGAGTCAAATGCCTGTTTGATATCTAGAAGTGCCTGGGCGCAGCTTTCAGTCTCCAGGGATGGAGCATGACACACTTAAGCCGAACTCCGTAGGTTATGCCTGGTATTTCTCCGTGGCATAAACCCAGCTTGGTCAGGGTGAATAAATTGAGGCATGGATCGCATTAAGTGGGACGCCACAATTCTGCTTAATATCTTGGCGTCCAGATTTAGAGGGGAGATCAGTCTGTAGGAGTTTGGTAGGGGAAACAGCCTTTACAACGGAAGTGTTACACTGCATGCCATTACAACGCATGCCATTACAATGCAAAATGCTTGTTGCAGGGGGTAGAAGGTGTTGAAGTTAACTCCAATACCCTCCCTTCTGTTGCACACACTGGAGTTGGAATAGTAAATTATACTATTCCAACTTCCAGCACACCCCCAACAGCAAGTCAGGGTAAAGGTATGCATTGTAACGGCATGCGTTGTAATGGCATGCGTTGTAACGTCATACAACTGTTCGGTAGTTAGGGAATTTTTATCTGGTTTGAGGATCATAGACACCACCGCCTTCTGCATAGTTTTGGGAGGGACATTTTGTTCTGGGGTTCATTAAATACTTCTAGTAGACGGTCGCTCGCAATTGTGCAAACCGCTGATAAAATTCCGCCAGAAGCCCTTCTTGGCCATCTTCCTGTTTTGAGTTTCTTAATCACCGTTAGTATTTCTTCTTTTGTAATCAGCACCCCTAGGACTTCCACGTCTTCTCTTTCCAGTCTGGGTACTTATATATTATTTTAAAAATCCTGTAGTGCTTGTGTGGGCGAGTGGAGGGTGATTGTGCATATTGATTTTAGGTGCATGGCTAGTTCACCTAGAATCGCCCTCTGTGTGCATATCAAGTCTCCGTCCTTATTATGGATTTGGAGTATAGGGGTAGCCTTGCCGTCTGTCCTAATTAGTCTCATAAGAAGTGCACCTGTCCGTTCCCCCTCCATATGCAGCCGCTGTCTATATGTTGTGTAAGTATAAGTAAGTTTTTCTAGTTTGTGCCATGCTTCTAATATTTCCTCCCAAGCTTTATTCCATTTAGTCATATGCTGGGTATGGTATGCATAGTCTCCTCCACCTTCTCCAGTTGCTTTTCTTGTGTTTTTATATCCCTTTCCAATTGTTGCCCTGCCCCATATGTGGTCCTTATGCATACTGCCCTCATGACCACCTTCATAGCTTCTCATTCCGTTGATCTGTCAGCCGTCGATCCCCAATTTTCCTCAAAATAGTGGTTTAAAGCATCTGAGACCACTGCCGCATAGGGTGGGTCTGTGACCGTCTCGGCTCGAAGCCGCCATAGAGGGATTGCCGGGCGGCCCTCCTAGTGTTCCAGTGTCCCTAATAGTGGCGAATGATCTGATAAATATCGGGGGAGATGCGGCTAAATGTGTTAGATGCAGGGTGTAGCATGAGAATACTCTTTTTCAGGCTCCACATTCATCCCGTAACTACAGTCCCTGCATTATTGACATCAGTGATGTTACCATTTGAGGCTTTGTGTTGCTTCTAGGGGACTTTCTGTTTAATGTTGCATCAAATACACAGTTAAAATCCCCTGTGAGGCTAATTTCCACCCCCATATATGGTGTCGCTGCTTTCATGATTGTTGGGAAGAAATCGGGGTACTCTGAATTTGGGGCATAGACATTTATGATGCATAGTTCCCTCCCCTCCTATTCTCCATGTAGTACAATATATCTCCCCTCTGGGTCTAGGACATGGTGTGAATGCTGGAAGGGGATTCCAGGTGCCACTCATATGAGCGCTCCTGGTGCAAAGCCCGAATATGAGGTAGCATAGAGCAGCCCCCTCCATCTCCTGCGAACACTAGTGATTGTACTACCCCATATATGTGTCTCTTGTAAACAGGCTATTGCTGCTTTATAGCGTTTCAAGAAGGCATGTACTCAGTGCCGTTTTTTTAGGCCCGCTACACCCTGGACATTCCAATTAACGATATTCAGTACTTGTGCAGCCATGTTTCAAATTTCTTCCATTCTGCCCTACCCTGACCCTCCTTGAGAATGCCTATTTCCTCCCACCACACTTTGTGGACACGACAATGGATAATTCCCCCAACTTGTAAAAACGTGATCAACCAAACTTTCCCTTCCCACTTCCCCCTTTGGGCAGTTGCGTGAGTCTGGCTTCTGTTATTAGAACTAAAACAAAATCCAGCACATGCCACCCCATTGCCCACCCACCCCAGCAAATATTGTCAGTTAGAGTCCATGACATAGAGTTTCGAGTTCTAGTTTCTTCGCATTTATCTAACTTTAGTTCCTTTGCCTGAGTTCCTATAATTAGATGCTGTGCCAGTGGACTGGTATCTGTCAGGGTGCAAGATAGCTTCTCAAGCTCCCCAGGTGAAGTCCAGCCTCTGTAGGGGGGAGTACCTCCCCTCGGCCGCCCATCTCCTTTCTAAAGATATTGTTTCTCATACAATAGTGTGTCCGCATCTCTTCATCCTTACATATACACTTCCCACCCCGTGTAAACATGCTCCTTGATTACTTATCTGTGTTTGTCTCTTAGCCCTCTCGACTTTGCTCATTCAAGACTGCTTCCCGAGCCTCCGGGATCTGCCGTTAGTTCCTGTGATACCACTTCGGACTCGGGTACGGTCTCTGCATAAGAGGGCTGTAACGTCCTGTCATGGAGAACCGTGATTGGTCCTGGACTGCCGAGCCTTCAGAGACAGCACTTGACCCTCAAGCGAAAGGAGGCCCTCAACCCTCAGTTGTATGATGTTACAACGCATTCCGTTGCAACGCATGCCTTTACCACGCATGCGTTACAACGAGAATGCCATTAGTACGCATAACCTTTACCACGAAAATGCCTTTACCACACATGATTTTTTAACGTTTTTCGTTGTTAAACCATGCATGTTAATGGCATGTTCTTGCTAAAGGTTATTTCCGATCCCTTCCCCATTTCCATATACTGCTCCGATTCCCACCCACAAACCCTTTTATTAAATACCCCTCCTTTTAACCCTAATATTTTACCCCTTCTCTACACAACCCCCTCATCCCTTATTTTTTTTTTTAAATACTAATATCCCCCTTACCTCTCCAAGTTCTCCTCTCCAAGCTCTTCCGATGTCATGTCCTACGTCGTAAAGAGGAACCGGAAGTGTCTTTCCGGTTCCTCTAACGACGCCGATTGCCTCCACATCCCGTCTTCAACTGGTGAGTTTTTTTGGGGGGGAGACCCCCCCAACCCCCTTTTTTTCGCCCATTTATTTTTTGGGGGGTGGAAGACACCCCCAATCCCCCTTACCTTTACCACACATGCCTTTACTACGTATCTCACAGTAAAGGTATGCGTGGTAAAGGCTATTCGTGGTAACCACACATGCGTTGTAATGCATGCGTGGTTACTGTAATGCGTGGATTCGGCCGCGTTGTAGTGGCCGTTTCCCTCAACCCTCAGGGTGCCGATGATGGACTACGTGTGGTGACTTCATGCATCAGGGAAGCAAAAGGAACAGAGCTTTCTTGAATCTGACTAAACAAATTCAGAGCTGCAGTAGCTGCATTGTGGGAGTAGTGGTGCCGCTTTGATTAATCACAGTATGTAACTTGCACTCAAACTGAGGGGGACAGAGCAGGAAGACTCCTTGCTTGGCCCCCACACATGATTCATTTGGGTTTAAGCAGATATGAAAGCATAGATGAACACACAATATTGCCTAATTCAATGAAATCACAAGTAATCAGTAGAGTGTCGCATGTAGGGAACAACCGGCTAAATTATACCTCAGCCTTCACAATGTCCAACAATGTAATCATTTTGATGTCCATATGCAAAGCCAGCATTACCTATGTTCACACACTACACCAGTAGCGATGTGCAGCCCTGTATCCCTTCCCAACCAATAAAGAATAACGTAAGCTTATGACCCAACCCTAGAAACAAAACACATAAATCCTGCCTAGCTATGCCTAATTTATGATCACCTGAAAACTACGAAGATGCTTCTATCAGCAGAGGGGAGAAGACTAATGGGGTCATAAGGAACATCGGACAGGAGGATAAGACTTAAAGTATCCAGGGGTGTCATGGCCTATCGGTCCTCATGCCCACGCTTCCGGATGCAAGCTTTCCGGATGGCCCTCGGCTTGGACAATCTACAATCGATCAATGCAAGTAATACTCCCAATATGTACCTGCACCAATATCTTTTACAGGTCATAATCTGAGAACCTAGTGGACACCTCAATCCACAGATCCGCAATAGGCGTTCGTTGCATTCCTATTTCTCACTGACAATGTCGCATACTCCGCTGCAGCCCACTTCTCCTCCCACTATCAACTGTGAGGGGGTTTTTGCGGAGATTTCCAGTGATGTGCAGGCTATCCCCAATGTTCGGTTCAAAAATATATTACCAAATTATTTCTCTGGTTTCCAGGCATATAAGGAGGCAGATCTTAACTGTGTGAAGCCGGCTATGGCCTAACATGTGGTCCGGGTCTGCTAGGACCTGAAACCAGAAGCGTTGTATTGTTGCACAGCCCCAAACCATGTGAAAAAAGTCTGCGTCTGTCAGGGCACACCTGGGACAACTCAAGTCAGTAGTGTGTAACATGACATTCTGTCTATGCTGTGTGAGATATGTACAGTGTAGGTAGTTAAATTGTGTGTACTTGAATCTCGTGTTATGTGTGAGAGTGTAGGTGTACTCCAAGGTCTGACCCCATTCTTTCCCATTGAAGTGTTGGTCAAGATACTTCCCCACTTGGCCTTCAAAGCTGACAGGTCGTCTACCTCCATGGCCAGTGCCGTTTTATACACACAGGAAACCTTGTGCCACCCCCGCCAAAGCAAGGTCTGCAGGAGATCATGCACCGGAGGCTCTGGTTTCAGAACCCCCAGGAGATGTCAAATAGCTCCAGTCAATGGCCCTTATGCCAAGAAGTAAGAACCTGACAAATTATCTTCAGCCATTAGCTCCTCCATCGTGCGGAAGAAACCTTCTGAGTAACAGTACCCTTATGTCTCCACTCCCACCTCCATTCATGGCGCCAGCTGACAGCCAGTAAAGTAGCCTCCTCCTATGGTCGGCAGGCCCAACAATGACATCACAGGGGCATAAAAAGCAGCCATCACCACACGGCTGCGAGTCACCCTCCAACACTGAAGCGCCGTATGAAGTAGCTGCTGTCTACGCAGAGGGATGAGCTTAACTCACAGCAACATAGCCATTAATGCTCCCTCCCTACTCGGAGACCCGAACTTGCCCACTTCTTTCAAGCTGTTCCCCACTAGTCATCAGGCAACCCACTGCAGCTGCGCAGCCAGGTAATACAGTTCATAGTCTGGGCTGCCCATGCCGCCTTCAGTCATGGGTCTCTGAAGTGCACACAGTGACACCCTAGCTCACTATCCATCCCAGATTAGCTCTCTAAGCAAAATATATAGGGAGCGAAACCACATATCCGGTATCCAGATTGGGAGATTTACTAAATAATAATGGGGTCTGGGCAAAATCGCCATTCTGGTCTGTGCTTTTCAGGCCATAACTGGAAGCTGCAGTGACCTCCAAAAGGTCACACTTCCCTTGAGGCCCGTCATGATGCACTCTCGGATATCAGTGTCAGTGTGATATACTCTTATCCCAGGTATTTGAGATCTCTAGGCTCCCATTGCAAGCCAAGCCAAGAGCCAAGCCAAGAGCCTGTGTGCTCTGGGGAGACTGGGAAGGCGCAGGATTTCTGCCAGTTCGTACTAAGGCCAGAGACCTGTCCAAAGTCATTTAGTAGTGCTGCTCTCCGCAGATACCCCATTGGGGACTCCTCAGAAAAAGCAACATGTCATCTGCATATAATAAGTAGATATGTTTCCCATTATGCAATGGGATACTCATGTCCCATCCATCCAGGCTCAGGAGGGAAGCAAAGGAGGGAAGCAGATGTCTCAAGCACTAGCCAGAAGAGCATAGGAAAGAGGGGGCATCTCTGCCTAATGGCCCAACTGATCTCGAAAGTGTCGGAGACACACACCCTGTACGCACCTGTGCACGCACACCGGCAAACAATGGAGCAACCCGGTTGCTCTGCATCCCTCCCAGGGACATCCTGTTCATGACCGCCCACAGATAATTTCACCTAAGGGTATCAAAGGCCTTCTGAATGTCAATGGAGAGGACCAAAGCTTCAGGAAATCAGTCCTGACCCGTCTCATCCAGCACACAATAAAGGTGTTGGATGTCGTGGGATGCGTTACGCTTGGGGATGAAACCATTTTGATCCTCATGGACCAGCACAGAAAGGTGGTGTTACCAGCTGGTTCACCAAGACTCTACACAGAATTTAATAAACTAAGTTCAACATAGAGAGTAGGCAATACACAGACGCATCAGTGGCGTGGCTCAGTGGCTTAGGGATGGAAACAATCAAGGCCTCCCTGTTCATATCCGGAAGGTGCCCTAACTCCAAACATTGGCATACATTGCTGCAATCTGGGAGGCAGGTGTGCGGCATAGGTGCGACAGAATTCGACAGGGAGGCCATCAGTTCCGGGGGTCTCACTGTGTACCAGACATTTGATGGCCTCACTGATTTCCAGCTCCGAGATAGTGGCGCCCAGCCCCTCTCATTCCCCAGCTGTAGCAGCTGCACCCTGTTCAGGAAGACACCCAAAGTCTCGGCTGCCACAGGGTCACCAACTCCATACAGGACCCGATAATGTTTTGTGAAAACTTCATGTATGCCAGTTTGGGAGTAGATCATTTCCCCTGATGGCCCAGCAGCTTGGGTAATGGGGGTTCCCCTGTCCTGCCCGCATGCCCACCCTCGATGTGCAGCTGCTGTCTGTTCCCGTCAATGCAAGGAAATGAGATTCCCCAGCGCCACAGCATGCTTTTCCTCTCCTCCCAAAAGGACGGCCTGATCTTGGGGCATTCTAAGGCTTTGGTATCCAAACGGCAAATTTCACCCTTCAAAGCAGTTAATTCAGTGCAAAGTGATCGCTCTACGCCCCCAGATTGACTGACACAGTGCCCCCTTATCACAGCCTTAAAGGCGTCCTATTCAATGATTGTTTGGAATACAGTTTGAGCATTTGTGGCAAAGTAGTCCACAATCCAGTCTCCTGGGGAGTCCCTAAAGGTGGGCTCACATAAGCAACTGTGAGCGAGTCGCCAGGTGGGAATGGGTGATGCATGCCCTCCCCAGCGTAGTGCAGCCAAAAGGGGATTATTGTCCAATAGTGTGCGACCTAAGTATTCAGTGAGCGCAACCCGGGCGACATGCTCAGCTGAGCCCAGTATCCTGTCTAAGCGGATGTACAAATCATGTTCTGGGGAATTTCCTATGTCCTGGGTTCAGTTCACGCCATGCATCCCAGAGGGTCCAGTGTCCTACCAATCTCTCTAGCCCTGTGCCACTTTCGTCAAGGGTGGGTCAACCAGTGGAGGCACCGAGTGGTCAAGATTAACATCCCTAAGAAAATCTCCTCCCAATAACAGTGGGATGTCAGGATCTAGTGCGAGAAACTTGGACAGTTCAGAGAAAAACTGCAGCTGGCCCATGTTCTGGGCATAAATACAGCCAAATTTGATGTGAAGGACATTATGTCTACTTACTATGAAAGCATACAGGCCCTCAACATTGATATGCGCCTTAGTAACTTCTATGACGATTCCTGGCCTGACTCATATCATCTGCCATTAAGAAAAAGCAGAGTAGCCCGTCGGATAGATACATCTCCTACTGCGTCTTTGCAAACAGGGTACCTCAGAACCAGTCCAGTGTCAACTGGAAAAGGGCTATGTCCACCCCTCTGCACTTTACAAAAGACAAGATCTTGTATCTCTTGTCTAGAGACCCCATTCTGTGAACATTCCAAGTGAGAAAGGAAGATTGCATCACCTTCTCAATAGCAGCATGAAATTCAGGTCCAATTCCCACCCACGCCACCCACCACACCAGCACTTCACACCACCTAGCTCCCTCCCATTTGCCCATCACAGAGAGCACTTAGCCAGGCAGAAAATCTAAAAAACGGAGCAACCAAAATGCCAACACTCTCACCCTAGGCCAGAGTACCAACACCCCTCCAACAAAGCCAGGAAACAAACATAACTATAGAAGCCAAACTCCTAATGCCATTGTGTCATATGAGGGTTTCTCATGAGGGGGTGGTTGCCACAACATCCACAGAAGAGGCCTCTATGCCTCCAACTGTAGCTAAATAATAGAGGATCGAGATTGACGCAGACAGGCTACAGTAAAAGAAAGTTAGATGCACTGGCAGGTCCAAAGCAAGCCGGGTGAAGGCAGAATGCAGGCAGAGTAAGAGCCCTATCTCCCAGCAGGTGAGAAGACAAGGAGCAGAGGTAAGGGATAGGTGTGGAGAATCCAAAGTTAAAGGTCATCCGTCAACCCTGGGGGTTATAAACGGTCTAAATACAAGGTCCTCAGGCAGTGCATCAGAGTCCAGACTCTCAGAGGGAGAGGTGTATTGGTGCAGCTCAGGGGAGCTCGCCTGTGCTTTCCAGCGCTATTGCTCACTATCTCTCTGTCTATCTCCTCACTAGGCACACTCTGCTGGTCCCTTCTCTTCGTCCACAACGGTGGCATTTTGGCTTAGGCGGTTTGGGGTTTTGCCTCCCCTCAAGCTGCCTTTGTAGGCTTCCAACCAGTCCCACACATCAGCTGGATCATCAAAGAAGGTAGCTTGGCCATCAAATATAACTATTATGGTGGGAGGGAAAAAGAGCATTTTGGGCACTCCTGCTTCACACAGTTCTCTTTTAACAGTAAGGAAGGAGGTCCGCCGCTGCTGGACGGTCATTGTATAATTTGGAAAGAAGGCCACTGAGGCATTATCGATATGGAAATGTTGAGTCGCCTGTGCTCTCTGCAAGATCAAGTCTCTGTCCCTGTAATGCAGCAGGTGGGCGATCACAGGGCACGGCAGTGCCCCAGGAGGGGTCGGACTTGGAGGGACCCTGTGGACCCTCTCCAGGGTGAAAAATGGTAAGAGTCCCTGAGGTGCAACCTCTTTAGTCAACCAGGTCTCTAGGTAGGCCACCATGTCTGTTATTTTTGCCCTTCCAGGAAGTCCAAAGATCCTTATATTGTTCCGATGGCTCCATCCCTTGGCATCCTCCACCTGCCAGTCTAGCAGTCTACATGGTAGAACAAGTCGACAAGTCGACTACCTTGTCCTCTAGCCCTCTGACCTCACCTCCTCAACGGCATCTGTGTTGTGTTTCACCCTATCCGCCAACCTGTAATGGTCTTTTCAGAGTATCCCAAGGTCCACAGACACCTTGTCTATCTAATTCTCTAGGACTTCCCATGAAGCGTTCTCTTCATTTAGGATCTGGTCCAACTTATCGGGGCAGTCGGGGTAATGCACCCCTGCGCTCTGTAACCCGCTTGGGGCCTCATAGCAGTCCTCTGCCGGAGTATCTCTACTAGATTTGGGGCAGCCCATGGCACCCACTCAGAGGCAAGCTGGTGGATGCACTGTGGCCAGAAGTGCAAAGGTCAATTGGAGAGGTTCAAGCCAGCGTTCAGAGGCAAGGAGGTGTTGGGGCTTCCAGTCCCAATCACTGCCTCTGAACAGGAGGCAAGCCCCCAATGCACAGCCAGATTCAGATAGCGCCAATACTGCTAGGGTCAGCGTGGGCCTCGTGGTTGCAGCTCACCTGTCAGTCACTTGAGATGCACCCTCTGAGGTAACTTTCCCCACGGTAGCAGGAGGAAATGGAGGGGATTGCAAGGTCATCCTGCACACTCTGCAACGGGGCCAGCCCAGCTTCAGCCTCTTCACTAGTGTGCACCCATCGTCATGCAGGCTCTCCCCATAGTCTAGGTCTAGCTGGGCCATAAAGGTATTACGTCAGGGCTCCTCACGATCCACCAGCCCCCATCAGAAGCACATCTCATTCTCTGTACCGGTGTCTTCTAAGAGAATCGCTCTCTCTATATCTAGGCAGCCTGACTCCCCCGGAGTCTGGCTCACAATTGTGCACACATTGCGCTAGCAGTCCACAGCTGTGCAGGGTCCCGGTAGCTTGCAATGAGGAGAAGCGGCTGTCACATGCATGCCAGGTCACAAGGCTGCCTTCCTCAAGCACCTCTCTCCCCCGGGGCCAGGCTCGCAGCCTGTACAGTGCCAGCATCAAAGATTATTCCAGGTCCAGCCAGTCCTCTACCAGGACGGGCATCCAGGGCTGTAACAGATGCTCAGGCTGGCCTGCCGCCATCTTATGAGCCATCTTTGCGATGGGGCGCCCTCACAAGCCTGCCAAACCACTCAGTGGATGCCCCCTGATTCTTTGGAGCTTGTGGATGCCCCCTGATTCTGTGGAGCTTGGTACACCTCTACAGGTGCACAGGGCATCTCCAGGCTCTGTATTGGCATGGGGAGTGGAGACAGCTTGCAGAGCTCCTCTAGCTGGCAGCCATCTTGGCATGCGGCAAGTCACGCCCCCTTCTACCAGTGATTTCTCCGAAACCCCTGTAACTGAACTCCATGACCCCTCCGGCTTCCTTGTGCAATCTCAACAGGAGATTCTATTGGATTCCTGACATTACTATGAACCCCTCTATGCCAATACTTCCACTCAAATTCTGGCCTACTTAGCCAATATCTCCCTCCCTGATATCAACTGCCAGGAAATGGAGTAGTTAGAGGCCACTATTACTTCTCAAACAATAAACGTGGAAATCTGTGATCTTCCTGCTGGTAAATGACCTGGATGGATCGCTTACCAAAAGACCTTTTATAAGGACTTTGTGGACATTTTGGCTCTCAAGCTACCAGAGCTCTATGACACTTCTCTTGAAGAAGGTTACATCCCATTATCTCAAAACAGGGTTTATTTTTCCCTTTGCTGAAACAAGGGCGTCCATCCAATGATTTCTCTTATAAACCCTTCTACACTTATCCTCCCTCTCCTGCCCAGTCTCATTCACCCAGACCAGAACAGCTCCATACCCTGCAGGAACACCTCCCAAAATGTCAGTCATCTATACAGGGTGCCAGAGGCTGCCCCTCTTTCCTTCCTGTGGTTTGTGGCTCTCAGCATAGATCTCAAAAAAGCATGTGACACCCTTTGCTGGGAATATTTATTTCAGGTACTGAGAGAGTTTGGATTTTGTCCCTGCTTTATCTGTTCAATACAAACCTTATTCTTCAATACCACTGCTCACATTAGATTAGCCAAGTCCTCTCTCCCCTCATCTTTCTGCTCTGATGTTGGAGCAGTTGGCAGGCAAACATGGAATGTTGGACTTGTTCTGGGAAATCCCTTTTCTTAACAAGGTCCACTCAATAACATTTTATACTGACAACTTCTTTCTTTATTTAAAGGATTGTCTAGCCCTCGCTTCTGATATATTGCAAATACTCACTGACTCTGCGGCAGTGTCCAGACTTCGAGTTAAATGGACCAAATCAAGTGCTTTCCCGCTGTCTCCCAATCTTCCGTCCACTCTTCTTAATCTAGATAGCAACCCTTTACGCTGGGCTGGGATGGCACCGCATTCTGCTATTTGGTTATTAGACTGTACCACTTTGATCAGGATCTCCTTCAGAGCAACTTGTCTAGGACTTTGTCTTTCGTCTCTTTCTAGACTGGATTTTGGAAAACACTCCCACTGGCACCAATTGGCCGTATAGCGATTTTCGAAAATAGTGGCCCTTCTCTGGTTACTCCATTATTTTTCCAATCTACCGCTCATCTTGCCCCCTTCCTTTTTCTGTGACCTGAATAAACTCCGTAGAGAAGTGATCTGTGGTACAGGCAGGCAGAGGGTGGCTCTTGAAATATTCCCTGCTCACAAGGGTAGCTTAGGACACCACATCTGGAGCTTTACTACCTTGCAGCCCAACTACAGTGGTTGAGCAGGTGGCTCTCAGGCCTCTTACTTGCAAAGACATCTGTCCTTATGCCACTGCTAACAGTTTGAGACATTACTACTCTCAAGTTCCAGATGACCCCACTCCCATTCTCTGCTCCTCAGGGTGGCTCTTCGCTGTTACTTATTGGCTTTGCGCCTGACCAAGGGTCTCGCCCCATAAGCAGAGGCAATTCAGTTGCTGGCCCACTTGCCTCTACATCACTAATTCACTGGCATGACTCTAATCTCCTGATGGTGGGTGACCTATTTGTGGATGACCAGTTACTCCCTTTACCTGAACTCATTGACACCTACAAGCTTCATTGGGGGCAATTCTCACACTACAATACCCTATATCGCACACTGCAGTGACTTTGTCACATCATGGGCTCAACCTTAACCCCGTCTGTTCACCCAAGCCTTTCATACTATAGGTCTGGGACGCAGACACATAGTATAGCGAGCTCTTCTGCCCTCTTTTCTGTGCCCCCTACACTGGAACACCTCAGAGAGCAGTGGGAGGACAAGGCTGGTAGAGTCTTCCATGATAAGGAAGGGTCCCTCACCCTTAAGATTTCCCATCTCATTCCTGGCAATGCCAAATTTACATTAATACAGTACTATGTGCTTCACAGAGCTTATCTAACTCCACTCACTATAACCAAATACTTTAACAAGCATGTTCAACTGACAACGCAGGTTTCATGCATACACTGTGGAGCTGCTCCCTCCTCTCAGACCCTTCTGGACCGATGTTACAAATCTACTTACTTCTGCCATGAGCACCCAATTCCCTCAGACTGGCTTTCCATAGCGTTAGGCTTATACAAGAGGTCCAAGATAGACTGTGCTGCCTCCCGCTAAGCCAATGTAGCCCCCCTGCTAGCGAAATTAGTGATAACCTTGGAAATGAAGTACAAGTTCCCCCATTCTGCCACATCTTGGTTCCAAACTTTCGTTAAATGGGACAATGCAGAGAGTTGTGCACTGTGGAGAGAGGAGGCTAGGGACCTCTGTAAATGCCCTTTGGCTACATGTTGGAACTAGAAAAAGTAACAATATATCCTTTGGTTGGCAGATACTGAGAGAACTCTTGCTCATTCACTCACCTAGATCACACAAATTCCATCATGGGGAATATAGTAACAATTGAAAAAGCAGTGTGCCATTCCAAAAGAGAAGTATTGAAAATATTATGTATCAATTTATTAAAAACATGTAAAATAATTGTGGCAAATTAAAAACCAGTGAATCATACATAGTATATATTGTTCAAAATCTAAAAACATAACACCATTAATAAATTAATACAGACTCAATAACAAAGACAATACAGACAGACAAGAGTATTAAAAGACACTACACTTTATCATAAAGGGACCATATCCGTGTGAAGTATTGTTGGGGCTGGACCCTGATGTACCAAAGACAATTAATATCTAGTGTGGCAGCCCACTGCACGGATTATACATCCGTGGTAACCATAATCTGTGCAGTGGGCTGCCACACTAGATATTGATTGTCTCTCATACATCAGATTCCAGCCCCAACATTACTTCACGCAGATATGGTCCCTTTAGTACAAATTGTAGTGTCTTTTAATACTCTCGTCTGTATTGTCTTTGTTATTGTTATTGAGTCTGTCTATTTGTTTATTCATGGTGTGATGTCTTTTAATTTTGAACAATATATACTATGTATCTTTAACAGTTTTTTTATTTGCCACAATTGTTAGGCATGTTTTTAATAAAATGATACATAATAGTTTCAATACTTCTCTTGTGGCTGGCACACTGCTTTTTCAATTGTTACTGTATCCCCCATGATGGAATGTGTGTGACCTAGGTGAGTGAATGAGTAAGAGTGCTCTCAGTATTTGACAACCAAAAGATATATTGTTACTTTGTCTAGATTGTACTCTAGTCCTTTGGTTTCACAAAGGGCCCTCTCAATTTTTGTAAGAGATACATGTTGGAACTCCCTTCCCCAACATCTAAAGTGGTTCATTAACAAAATCTCTCTTCTCTGACATCACTCTGTCCCCATCACTTGCTCTCTGATGCCCTTATAAATACTGATCTACACTTATCTGTGGTTGAATTACCATGCAGCAGGCCAGTAGATACCTGCGCTTCGCTTCCTCTGCAACTAATTCTATTGCCCCTTCCATGCCCCTTGCCTGTCAACCCTGCCCCCAACCTCCTGGGTCTAAATGAGACCTCTTCATCCCCTCTCCCATTAACTTTCTCTATCTCAACTCCCCTCCGATAAAATTTCCCTCAGTTACTGATTTGGTTTTAATAATGGTTATTATTGTTTGGTATGTGGTATAATGTCTCAAATAGTTCATTGAAAGTACATCACAACGGCTCAGTCATGTTGCTCCTTATCTTACTATTATCTTACTTTGAAGACATCAACATCATTCAATAAATACGTTTTATTTAAATGAACAAAAAAAACAAAACCATTTCGGAGTTGACTTCAGGGCCAAAGATGTTGTTTTGGAACATTGGGACTGAGAAGGCATGGACTAGCTTGAGCCTACGTGACCTTAGCTCAAGGCTTCTCC
This sequence comes from Triturus cristatus, assembly GCF_964204655.1. Taxonomy (NCBI): domain Eukaryota; kingdom Metazoa; phylum Chordata; class Amphibia; order Caudata; family Salamandridae; genus Triturus; species Triturus cristatus. The sequence continues at coordinate 373,699,602 of NC_140588.1, forward strand.
AGAGCTGAGATTGGCTGTCGGTGTCAAATGGGGTCAGAAACAGTGGACAAGACTGTTGAGGCTCTTTGGGATAGTCTCAGGGCTCGAAGCTTTGCCTGGCTCTCTCAAGACTGGTGCTTGTCCTGGCTTTGAGACTCCTGTCGTACCCCTAGGATGGTGTCTGAGGTATAAGTTTCTTCAGTGCAGTCTGTGTCCTTGGTGCAGGTTTCATGGAACTCCTGTACACTGCTGCCCTACATAATAGGAAAACTCTGAGTAGGGGGTTTCTGGACTCTGATCCAGTTGGCCATTTCAGATATCAGATGGAGCTTTCCCTTCTGAGTAGATTACCTCAATGTCCTCTGGTTCAAATATTGCAGATGACCCTGTAACGCCCTGGCATTGCATTTTGTTATGCACTCACTTACATTCCCTTCTTCATCCAATTGTCCTTATGTTTTTACAGGCCTTACAGGTCTAACAGCTTGATTCTTCATCAGCACTAGGCAAGCTAAGATTGCAAACCCAACGAGTGCCCAACCATTAATGGGTGCACTGGGTGTACTTGGGGCAAATCTGGTTGCTATATCCTGCAGACATGCATGAAAGTCTGTTAGAGACACTGATTGCTCACCCTCTGAAGACAGGATAAGCTGGGTGTCGTCTGCATAATTCACTAAGTTAACATTATGAGATCTAATGATGGCAGGTAGAGGGCTCATATAAATGTTAAATATGATGGGGCTAATTGCCGATTCTTGTTGTCACGAGAACTTTTACTGCACTGCAACCAATGTCGCTATCATTCTCTGCTCCTCTATAAGATTCCCTTTTACATTCACTGTTGCTTCTGTCCATTCACTGGTGCTTCTGTCCAGTTACCCTCCTGCTGCTGCTATGGAGTGCTACTGTTCTTCCAGTGTGTCCTGGTACTCTATGATCCTCACCTATTCATAGCTCTAAGCCATCTCATCAATTCGAACCTGGCGCATTGAGTACCAATCCAAACTGCTATGGGCGCTCTCCGACCCTCCTGCAGTCATCCTGGGCACTTTTGCTGCATATCAACTGCCTCGGTACTCATTTCTTAGTTGACCCAGGCACACCGTTTTATTGCCCAATCTAGCCCTCGCTAATAAGTTCCACTCATAGTCGTTGATTGTCACTCATAATGACACTGAAATAATGGAAATGTTACATATAAGCAATATGAAACCTTGGCAGCTGTGTAGATGCTGACTATGCAGGGACATCTAGTAATGACCAGAGGTACTGCACCCTCACACATCTAACAGGGATATCCAACCACAGCCTGTAGTACTCATTCCCCAAACAAAATGAGTAGATGAAGAAATCATTGCTGTCGGAGGTGAGGGACAGTTGTTAATTTTTGCATTCTCCGTTCATGAGAGGATGTGGTCTCACGGCCAGAGCTGCTGACCTTGGAGCGGAGAACCAGGTTCGAGCCCCGGCGTCAGCTCAGCAATCTGTAGTGCCCGTAAAACACTCCAATATCTCCGGGTCGAGTTCGCGCTCTGCGAATCTGCAAACAAATATATAATATTATACTGTAGTTTGGAAACTTGAGGTTCGTGGTAGGGTCGCACCACCCACGAAGCCACAAAGTACAAATAAATTGACATAATTTTCAACAGCTGGAGGATTGCGCTTAAAACTCATTTGACCCTCGGAACAAGAATTAATCCTTTTTGCAGCGACATGTTTTATAGCAATTTGAAAAGAGAGGAGCAGCATTTTATGCAGCTAATTAATAAAGAGAGCTAAGTCCCATTACAAGACAGTAGTACAGGAAATGGCGTCTGCAGGAAGCCCAATACTCGTGGAAAATTTGCATTCCCACAATCCTTTGCTACATAGGAGCCACGGTTTCCTTTTTGCATGAAAAATTACATTCTTTAAGAGTATATATCGTGTGATAATTTTGTTTTCAGCTTTATTATTTATATTTGAGAACGTTTAAGGTGCATTTATACCCCCGTAACATTGGTGTGATCGAAGTTTTATTTTTAAGTTTCTTGTACCATTAAAGACAACCTTTTTTCTTCCTTTGTTCACTGTACTTAGTGTGATAGTGAACGGGGAGATGCTGTGTTAACATTTTGGAGGATTTCTGTGGGGATCCGATAATCAACTCGCTCGCTGCCTTCCATTTAAAGCTGGTCAGGAAGAGAGCACGTCATCAATTGCGTGCCATTCTCATTAGACCGTGTGCTCCCCCTTTCATTCTGAGAAGCTGTGACCTTCACTGAGAGCAAACCGTCAGGGCCAGAAGAAAGTGTGGTGTGTGTGGGAGTAAAGGGGCCAGTAGCCTTTGAAGGATACAAATGACGACATGGTCGTCAGGAGGAGGGACTAACAAGCCTTAAACCAATCGGAAGGCAGCATTTAAGACCTGAGCCAATGAAAAAGATGGCCGAAGAGTGGGCGGAGCTTCCATGAAGCTTCCACGCTACAGTGTATACTGCATGTCTCGAAGAGACAGCGAAAGCGCTGCCTAAGCGAGACCTAAAAATAAAAAAACCTAGGGAATAAAAGATTACAGAGGAATGGAGGCTAAGCTATTGATGGGCAAAGGAGGCAGCCAGCACCATGGAGTTGGGCTGCAAAGCCAATCCCATATTTTCTTCTGGTTTATGATCTTCCTCCACTGGTAGGGATCCTAGCTAGATTGTTTCTAACAAGGTCAGTCTAACTTCATCAGTTTTGCTATATTTTACTTTGTTATGTATGGCTCTCATGGAGAGCCTCTATAGTTTATTTCAGTTTCAGAATCTCAAAACCCACTGCCATGACATAGCAAAAGTTGATTACAAAACTGGTTACCCATGGTTGTGATGTCATAAATGCATTACAGGCCTCCTTTGAATGAAAGCAGAAAGCACAGCAGCAGGAGTAGGAAGGGAGGCAGGAAAGGTGGTGGGTGTTGCTCAAGGATGGTAGATAAGACTTGTTTTTTAACCTGTGGGACAGGGATACTTAACAGAGGCCATGTTATGTATGGCTTCCCTATTACTCCTCTGTCACAGTGAAGCAGTTGAAAACAGGATTGGATGATTTTGGGGGCCATACAGAACATAAAATTATAGATGGGTAAAAAGTGAATTACCGGGGATGTTTTTCATTTTACGGTTCTGGGTGATATCACACACAACTCGAGCTTCGCTCTCGTTGTCTATTTCATGTGACTCAGAACCCCTCTGTGAAAAACATCCCATAATTCACTGTTATTCATCTACAGCTCTATATATAAAGGATCGTTTATTTAATCCCAAAAATATGAAAATTCTGCTTTTTCGATAGGCATGAATGCTTTGTAAAATAAAATGTAAACAATTATAATTTCTCAAATACCATGATTCTGTACCAAAGTGGAGATGTTTAATGTTTCTGAATATCAAATGAAAAGCTGAGATGGAAAAATACATGCCTGTACTTAAATAAATTCATTATGATTCAGTAGCAGATAAAAAGAAATAGGTTACCTGGCAGAAAAGAATCCCCTCTGTCAGCGCTAGAAGATTGTTAATTTTAGAAAGAAGCTGTGTAGCTCTCTGCACACATGTGGAATTAAAGCAGTCAGCTTCATACGGAGGAACTCTCATTGATAAATCCGAATGCATTGACCTCATATCCTGCAGAATGAAACATACTGAGATTTATGAAATTGCTGTTTAATTAGCTTTAAATCTCAGACAAATCAAAACTTCCAATTATGTAGTTATCATTTCTATATGTTTCTTACACACAGTTTTGTAAAAAGGAAATAAAATGGCTGGCAAAACTGGAATCTTATTAAAATTGATCTAAAATAACACACAAACCAATATAAAGGAAGGCTGGATTGGCGAGTCACTGAGACCACATTGGATAACTGCATGCACGGAGATAAGTATTTGTATCTCTTTTTATTTAATATTGCAAGTGCACACACGCCGAACCTTCAGAGCCGCTAAAACAAATAATAAAAAACAAAATGACAAGAGAAAGAAATACAAAAGATAAGACAACCATACCATGTGGAAAAAACTGCAGGAATAGCGTGGTGCCACAGAATATTATTGCTTAAATAAGTAAGTCTTATCCCTTTGAAAAGGGAGCAATTGGAAGATTATCCGAATTTCATCCAGAGTTTATTCCATTCTCTGGCGACATTTACAAATAAAGATCTGTCCCTTAAGTCTTGGTGTGGGCCCCGGGATGCAAGTGTCCACAGCTCTCTTGATCGCAGGGTCTGCACAGCCTGTCGTTTAGAAACTGCAGAGCTGCGCCATGGAGGAAGCGCTCATCACCAGGGCCTTAACTAAAGCTCTCTTCCTTGCCAGCAGCCGATCCAGCTGGCTCAAGATCAGGGAAAATGGGCTGGAACCTGGGGCTGCCTGAAACTAACCAGACAACTGTGTTCTGCAGCCATTAAGCGCCTTATCTGATATCCCCAAATAAATGACTTTAGAGTAGTTGAGTTTTGACAAGACTAATGCTTGCATTACCAGCACAAAAGCGAGTGTTTGCTTAACCAGCTTTGACTGCCAGAAAGAGGTGCTGCCCACTTGTGTTAGCAGATGTTCTAGATTTAGCTGTGTGTCCATACTGAAGACCAGGGTGTGTACCCTCCTAGTCGGGAGGGGGCAGTGATTCACACCAATCCCTGCTAGACCGAGGGATCTAGTGTGGTGATGTTATTGCCAGTGATCACCAATTCAGTTTTAGCTGGGTTCTATTTTTGGACGTTGGCAGACATCCAGCTCTGAATCCCTGCCAGGATGCACCCTAATTTGGATGGTGGAATAGAGCTGTCAGGGTGGAGTTGTTTCTCTGCAGATTAAATATAAATGAAATACAAGTTGTGTGTCATTTGCATACATGTAAAATAGTACCCCTGTTTTCCAAGCAGCTCTGCCAAGTGTACCATGTGGATATTAAACAAGAGCAGTGACAGAATGGACTACTCGAGGATCCTGCATGTGGGGACTCTAGGTTCCACTGTAAAAGGTTGCATGAACAGGGCATTCGTTCATCCCTCAAAGAATCGCATCTCAGTTTCTTTAGCCTCTGTACCAGTATAGCATGGTCAGTGGGGCCAAATGCAGCTGGCAGGTCCAAAAGGACCAGGGTGGCAGTGTCCCCTTTGTCCACCATAAACTGTAAGTCATTGAGAACTGAGAGGATCACCAGCTCACTACTTTTACTGATCCTGAAACCAGCTTATAAGGGATGTAGTAGGTTACTGGTCTTGACAAATGTTTGTAGCAGATTAAATAAGACACCAGACACTTCTGTAAGTAGAAGGGGTTTCTTCCACTTCAAAGTGGGCACCAGGTGTGAAAAGGAGAGCCTCAGACCCACTTTTCTGTACACTTCTGAACCTGTGGAAGACTCAGAAGAAGAGATGGCTCTGCTTCTCTGCTTCAAAAAGGTCTGCCCTGCTCTCTGGCTACTCTGCTGCCCTGCTGCCTGATGAGAAGGACTGGCTTTGCATCTTGTACCCAGGACGACCAGAGTGACTCACAGAGCTAGTTTTCTTGTCTACTGATCAGAGCCTCAGTGACAGAAAAGGCTCCATCCATCTTGACCCCTGCACTTTACCTGCTGTGAGTCCTAATCCCCCCAAGTGGTGCCCCTCCAGTCCTGGACCCTTGGAAGTGGGGCTGAAGGTGCTCTTCCAACCCAGCTGTGGACTCTACTGGTTCTGAAACCAATGCAGCACAACGCAAACTCAACTCAGCTCTTCATAGCACCTTAGTTGAACCGACACAGCCAAGACACAAGCCTTCTGATCGGAACTGCCACTGCGTGATGCATCCATGATGCATACCTTCTCATTGGAACCAATGCAGTGCAACACAGCCATATCACAGCCTTTGTAGATCATTGGAACCTCTGACGTGTGAAGCATCTTTAATGTGGATGTAAAATTGTGCTTTGGGACCGTCGCTGCATGGATCAATGCTCCACAACCATGATCTAAGGTACATTTCTCAGCGGGGCTAACTTGGTCCCTGTATCCGGCCCGCGCTCCATCACGTCTGCCTGAACTTGTGACTTTATCCCAGTCCAGCGCGACCAGATGACCACAGTTGGCACTTTGTGCTTTTAAGCACTATTTTAACATAAACCTTTAAATGTGCATATATCCGGTTCTACTGATTCTTAGTTTCTCTGCCGGCGAAAGCAGCACGCATGCGCTGCTCTTGTCATACGAGAGCTTCTTGGTATCAATACAGATTCCAAAGCTCTCGGAGGCGGCGTTGAAGCCCCGCCCATCTTCCTCATTCGCTGGCGTTATCTTCCATGCAAAACGCTGGCTTCTGATTGTAAAGGAGGCTTCTTAGTCCCTCCTTGTTGCCGCCTTGTCTCCTTTTGGCCCCACCCACCGGGATTTTATCTTTTACTGACGGCATGATACTGTGGCCTTTAACTACTGGGTAAGCACTATTTGTTTTCCCTTCCCTCTGTCTCTCTCCCCGAGCAGACCCTTCCCTCTGTCTCTCTCAGAGACACAGCTGCTTGCTCGTTTCAGTTTTGCGAGGCAATATCTTCCCGTTCCTCTAACCCCCCCAGTCCGATGCCTTCTCGCTTGCCCGCTGCCCCCCCTTCCCATTTGTTTGTCAGTCCTGCTCCTTCATCTGCACAAGACCCGCCTTCACCACTTTCAGGCTTGTGACCTGGCCATTGCTTACTAGTTTCAGTTTCGCGTTTTGCGCGAGGCAATTTCTTCCCGTTGGAGCTTGTTTTACTTCTTCTCTGTGTTACTTTTGTTATCAGATTGGTGTCTGTGGTTGAATTGCCTTTCCGCGTGTGCTGTGGTCATCTTCCATGCGAAACGCTGGCTTCTGATTGTAAAGGAGGCTTCTTAGTCCCTCCTTGTTGCCGCCTTGTCTCCTTTTGGCCCCGCCCACCGGGATTTGATCTTTTACTGGCGGCATGATACTGTGGCCTTTAATTACTGGGTAAGCACTATTTGTTTCCCCTTCTCTCTGTCTCTCTCCTCGAGCAGACCCTTCCCTCTGTCTCTCTCAGAGACACAGCTGCTAGCTCGTTTCAGTTTTGTGAGGCAATTTCTTCCTGTTTTTCTAATCCCCCCCAGTCCGATGCCTTCTCGCTCGCCCGCTGCCCCCCCTTCCCGTTTGTTTGTCAGTCCTGCTCCTTCATCTACACAAGACCCGCCTTCACCACTTTCAGGCTCGTGACCTGGCCATTGCTTGCTGGTTTCAGTTTCGCGTTTTGCGCGAAGCAATTTCTTCCCATTGGAGCTTGTTTTTCATCTTCTGTGTGTTATTTTTGCTATCAGATTGGCGTCCGTAGTTGAATTGCCTTTCAGCGTGTGCTGTGGTCACATACATGTGCGTGCGTATTTCACCTTTGACATCTTCTGCCTTGTGCCATCCGTGGTCATGTCGTGGTGCAGCCCTGGCTTGTCAGGAGGAAGAGGCGAGCAGGAGGGTGGCAGAGGGCAGAAGGATGGTGCTGAGAGGCAGCGAGGTGGGGAGCAGAGGGATGGGGACAGGCGGAGCGTGGGATGCGCAGGATCGATGGCAGTAGGGTAGTGGGTCGGGAGAGGGCGGCAGTGTTGAATGTAGACCACGAGGGTGAAGGGATTAGAGAGTGAGACGGAGAGCAGGGTTCATTATTGTATGTGTGAAGTTTGTTGCTGCATTGTAGTTTACCCAGTTGCTGCATTACATTAACTTACAAGTAAGTGATGCCTTGCATTTAAGTGCTTGAGAATTAGAGCTAGGGCGTTAATGCATTACAGCATGTCTATTAACGCACACAAACTTTACTACACTACCTTACTAGAGTAATGTGTCAATAATTATTTTGTACCTTCAGCTATTTAGAGGGCGACTAACCAGCATTGGCTAGTTTTAGGTGTTAATGTACTAAGTACCGTGGTAGCTGCAAACTGCTGCAGAATAAAAGGAAAATGCTTGGTAAAAATAAAACAGTAATGAAGGGGTTTCTAGCTGAAAGTGAATGCCATTTTCAGTATACTGCAATAGCCATTCATAGCTGGTACAGCACAGCGCCACCCGTAGCTTGTTGCTCGACCCATTCACTATTCTTTACAAGCTACTCCAGTCACATAGCATTGTTATATAATATATAACATTCTGTGATTCCACTCTCTCTTGACAATATTCATGGTCTGAGAGGGCCTGGGGGTATGTTATTCGATTGGAGGGTATTCCTACAGGGAAACACGCGTTCCAATGTGATAAATGATGCTCTCTGTGTCCCCTACTCACTGGTAGTGTCATTTCCAAATGACATTTTAGACCATGTAATTAATATCCCAATGACCAAAGCCCACTTTTTGGGCAGTGGACCCATCCGTACACCTCTGCCGTTCCAGTGCACCTTGGTGCTTTCGACATAGGGGGCCTCATTTATGAAAAGTGATGCATCGCTGCGTGAAAACAGCGATGCATCACTTTTCATTGCGCCCTCCTTGCTACACCAATGATGCTTCATATTTACAGTATGACGCATCATGTCGCAAGGAGTTACAGATACGTCAGTATTTCTGACGTATCTGTAGGTGCAAAAATGACTCACTGCTGGAGTGTGTCACAAAAGGGACGCAACTCCAGTAATGGGTCATTTCACATGGGCAAGTCCCATGTGAAATGTGCCTGCATCAGTCTTACGCCTGCTGTGAAGCAGGCGTAAGATATTGACTCATTTGCATCCTAGAAGTAGCGCAGTGGAATCTCATAGATTTCACTGCGTCACTTCTACGAGGCTTACTTGCGTCAGAATGCCCCCCCCGCATACATCATACCTGGCGCAGGTATAATGTGGTGCAGGGGTTTACAAAGTCACGCATCTACCTAGATGCGTCACTTTGTAAATATGACGCAACATTGCGCATTTTTTACGCCGCTGGTGCATCACAAAAAGTGATGTGCCGGCGGCGCAAATAGTGACGCAAAGGCTCATAAATAAGCCCCTCAGTGTGTATTCAGTTTACGTGAATTTACACAGTATTCCAGAAGAAATGCCAAACTGGTTCCGTTTTCAGGGCAGCTGTACACATGTAGTACAAGCAGCTACGAAAACACGGGGCTCCGAGGCCGTGACGCTCCAGTCCTTTTATAAACTCACAACTGTCCTTCGCCCAAGACCCTAGTTCAACGACCTCGCAAGAAATCTGTGAAACCCGGGCTGATCTACAAGGGGAAACTTTTGCCACACCTACTACAAAGACCAAAAGGTGATCATGCACCCTGGGGCTTATTTATGAGCCCTTGCGTCACTTTTGCGCCGCCGGCGCGTCACCTTTTGTGACGCACCAGTGGCATAAAAAATGCGCAATGTTGCATCATATTTACAAAGTGACGCATCTAGGTAGATGCGTCACTTTGTAAACCCCTGCGTCACATTATACCTGCACCAGGTATAATGTATACGGGGGGGCATTCTGACGCAAGTAAGCCTCGTAGAAGTGACGCAGTGAAATCTATGAGATTTCACTGCACCACTTCTAGGATGCAAATGCGTCAATATCTTACGCCTGCTTCACAGCAGGCGTAAGACTGACGCAGGCACATTTCACATGGGGCTTGCCCATGTGAAATGACCCATTACTGGAGTTGCGTCCCTTTTGTGACACACTCCAGCAATTAGTCATTTTTGCGCATACAGATACGTCAGAAATACTGACGTATCTGTAACTCCTTGCGACATGATGCGTCATACTGTAAATATGACGCATCATTGGTGTCGCAGGAGGGCGCAATGAAAAGTGACGCATCGCTGTTTTCACGCAGCGATGCATCACTTTTCATAAATGATGCCCTGAGTATTTCTTCTACATTCCGAAAAAGACCCGGACCCATGGAATTCACTGACAGCCAAAATAGCAACATCACAAAATAAACTGGGGTGACATAGTGAGCAAAAGAATAATGGATTTAACCCAGATCTCTTGACTAGTGGTGAATGTTTGATTTATTCAGCATTCCATCCATCATTTGTTGTGGCAGCATTTTTCGCCCGAGGTGTGCCAGGTATGCCCAGACATAGGTCCCGTGCTCTCCGTGTCACTGGATTCAAGCTAGCCTGGCTGATAAGGGGTGATACCCTGAAACAGGTCCCAGGATGCTTATTTCCGTTCCAGGGAAGACCTGGTCTGGCAGTTCGGGCTCGACTGTTCCCATAAGGAGCTGAGTCATTACTGATTTGCATATGGCTGGGTCTAAACTGGAGTGGCATGGTGAGCAAAAGAACAATGGATTTAACCCAGATCTCTTGACTGGGGGTGAATGTTTGATTTGTTCCGCATTTCTTCCACAATTTCTGTGTCTTGTTAAAAGCATGGTATTACAACCTGCAGGGATGCCTTGGATTTCTGCTTAATAACCAGAACCCCTACGAACTTGGCTTGTTATGGGAAGTATATTGATTTGATATGTTCTACTCCTAAACCGCAAACAAAAGAACCAAACGTCTCTTGAGCATGGAACCATCAGTTCCCTTTGTGCATAAACTACTTGTTTAAATGTTTTATCACTTTTAGTGACTGTCTTGCCTGTTTCATTTTAACTTTTGTATGGACATATCATACTTGGAACACCTATGAAATTGACTTTATTGCTTCTTTGGATGCACAAGGTCTTGCACCTTACATAGTACAGAGTAGTGCATGAATTGTGATTGAATGCAAAGTCTATGTTTTAGTACTTTATGTATTTTGTACCAATTTTAGATAATTGACACAATATAATTTCACTCATTCACTAATTTCTAGCTACGATGTAAAGCACCATGCCTGTTGTGGAGCATGGCTAAAAAGAAATAGAAAATGCCATATAACGTAGCTGCGGATTAATTGTGAAGGTGCATGCATGAAGCAAGTTTTTTTCTTTTTATTTACCAATCTAAGATAGAATAATAAATAAAAAGAAGTAGCAAAGGCAGTTTTGAAATTTTTTACACAAAAGCCATTTTAAGACAAGCATTGAAAATGCAATAGGTCTCGCCTTTGATTAAGTTAAAGCCATTTGCTTTGCTAATGGTGTTGTATAGCAAAGCAAATAGCTTTAACTTAATGAAAGGCGAGACCTATTGAATTTGTAATGCTTTTTGTTGTTTGGTGTCAACTAATTTATTAACTTTCACTCTATGTTTCTAAACTGGTGTGGGATTTTTCTTGTGTTGTATTTTCATTGTCTTACTGTTTGTGTGCTGCATAAATTCTTTACACTTTGAGTAGAGGGTTTAGCACATGTTAATTTTAGGTTTGCTTGTGTTTCACCCTGACTGGAATTGTGGTTGCTGCTTGAGTAGGGGTTCACCCCCTCTTAACCAGTAACCCAACATTGTACATTGGTGTTCAGTGGGGGGATTCAGTACTTGTGCCTGTGCAGTGTCCTACAGTAACTTGGTGTAACACTAGAATCCCAGATAAATAAGTTGATACCATTTCAAGTTTTTAAAAATTCTTCTTGATTGGTTCTTTTGTTTTTTCCAAATCCACCCTCATTCTACCCATTGTCTGTGTCTGTGGGTATACCTACTAGGGTGGAGTTTGAGCTTGCCAACCTGAAAAGCTACACTGTGGTTGAGCTTAACGAGTTCTGGAAGGAGAGGGGACTCCCAGCTAAGTGGAAAATCAGGAAGCAGGAGCTCCAGAAGGCTCTCAGGGCCCGGGCTGAAGTTCATCAATCGCAGCAGCAGAGGGCAAGGAGAGGGAGAATTATGTGAAGGAGCATGAGGAGGACCTAGCTACAAGTCTTGAGCTGCAGCACTCAGAGGTGGTGGACAACTCAAGCTCAGGAGTAGTTGCCACTGTAAATGAAAAGAACAGTGTGTCTTCCAGTGGTCTTCCCCCAGTTAAGCTGGAGGATAACAAACGCTGAAAGGGAGCTTCCAAGCTGCCGCTTGCCAAATTAAAATTGGAGACAGAGGAGAGACAGTCCAATGCTGAGGCTGAGAGACCTTTCCTGAAAAGAAACAGGCCACAGAGGAAAAACTTACTTTGGAGCAATTGGCTCATGAAAGGAACCTCAGAGACCTGGAACTCAATGCAACGCAAATGGTTTCCAGCCCTAATGGTGGCAGCGATATCACAGTGTCCAATGGAGATAAAAAGGTCCTCATTCCTAAAGACTTGGTGCCTAGCTATGTGGTGGGATATGACATCAACAAGTGATTCCCAGCCTACGAGGTAACTCTAAGGATGCACAGGGTTCTCAGGAGGGGTATTAAGAGTCAAGTCTCTGAACAGGTACCTGGGAATGACCCCAAGACTTAGGTAAATAACTTGTTCATCTGATAGAGACTTCTATGTCTGTTATGTTATGTGAATTTGTAAACTCCGGCATACAGCGAACAGAGTTAAGTAAATAAATAAATAAAACTATTTACATTGCGCGCGCTGCATTGCTGAGTTGGTGTTGCAGCGTGCACAATGTAAATTGTTTCATTTATTCATTTATTTACTTAACTCCGTTCGGCCGTATGCCGGAGTTTACTACCCCCACCTTGCCCCACCCCCGCCCCGCTGCACCGCCCCGCATCACTCCCTCGGCGAGCCGCCACTGGCTTCTGATCTTCTTGATGCAAGGGAGGTGTGCTCTTGCCTGGGATACAGATCAAAGGTGTCTGGACGGCTGGGAAAAGTTGAGGCGATGGTAAGGTGAGATGGACTTGTGTTATGACTTTGTAGGAATGGGTAAGTAGCTTGAACTTGCATCTTTCCTGGACTGGGAGTCAGTGGAGATTGGTAATGTGTGGAGAGATGTGGTTATTTCATGAGGTGTTCAGGATGAGACTGGCTGTGGCATTCTGGGTGGTCTGGAGTCAGCGTAGGACATGGGCTAGGATTCTGATATAGACGGCGTTTCCGTAATCAAGTTTACTTGTGATAAGAGCCTGGGTGACTGTTCTCCGGTGTTCAGTGGGATCCACTTGAAAAACTTGCGTAGCATTTGCAGAATGTAGAAACATAATGAGGAGACGTTGATCTGTCTGCTCATGGAGAGGTTGGTGTCCAGGATGATCCAGAGATTCTTGCCATGGTCTGCTGGGGAGGGGGAGGACCAAGTTTGGAGAGCCACCAAGAGGTGTCCCGGGGAAATGCTTGTTGCAGAAGATTTGGTCTTCCGTTTTGTCTGTGTTGAGCTGGAGGCAGTTGTTTTTCATCCAAGCAGCGAAGTTTTTTCATGCAGTTGGCTAAGTTTGCTTTGGCGGTGCTGGTTGAGTCAGTAAGGGAGAGGATGAGCTGGATGTCACCGGACTAAGGTCGATGGGCAGCCCATGTGCCGTACCTATCCTCACTACCTTCATCATCCACCAGACTATGCATTATGTTTGAAGAAACTGAAACCTCCAAATGTTTTCTCTTTCTTTCCACGTGTAGGAAATACAAACAATTCCCATTACAGATTTAAGGGCAGAACTGCCATGTGGACACATTTTATGTATGCCACATCATGCCATTCCTGCTTCTTGGGCTCATACACTCATTTTGCATTTCTGAACTTGTAGGTTTTGTGTTAGTGTTACAAGCAGATGTTTAAAATTAAAATTCACATTATGCAAAGTACTGCAGGCTAACAAATCAGGACTGCTTGCAAGTATCAACAGAACATGGATCTATTGGCAACTATGCATGTGTATCCCCCAACATACCCTTTATCAGACACATTTTGGTATTCTTCTCCTTGGTGTTATTTAGGTAGCATTATGTACTTACTCTCCATTAACCTAGCTACATATTCTTTTTGCCTCGAGTTGTACAATGTTAGGCATGAGGAAATCATTCAGCATATTTTTAGTTCAGAATTTATAATGTAAAAAACCAAACTACAAATCCCGAAAACTGAAAACTAAGGGCCTGATTTAGGTCTTGGCGGACTGATTACTTTGCCACTAATGGTGATGAGTATCCTGTCCGCCGAAATATAAATCTCATTATACCCTATGGAATTTATATTTTGGCGCACAGGATATTGGTCACTGTGGCAAAAATGATAGCATTCAGCTAGTGACAATGTGCTGAAATGGAACATAGTACTTAACTACTAAAACACCTTCCACGGTTATATCCAGTCTGCCTTCCATTACTTTGCAATCTGCAATTGTTCTCCCTTTTTCTCCTCAGTAGGTGCTGTTACTGTAGCTCCTCTACGTTCATTCTAGTTGTCAATGGGAAACAGCCTTTACAACAAGGTTTTTACCTTGTTGTACCTTTACCATGCATATTTTACTGCACGTGTTTTTAGACGTATATGCTTTTACAACTTATGTCTTTACCACACATTTAAGGTACGTTCGGTGGTGTGGGGTGTCCCCCACAAATACATAGTATCTATCTATCTATCTATCTATCTATCTATCTATCTATCTATCTATCTATCTATCTATCTATCTATCTATCTATCTATCTATCTATCTATCTATCTATCTATCTATCTATCTATCTATCTATCTATCTATCTATCTATCTATCTATCTATCTATCTATCTATCTATCTATCTCTAGCTCTATATTTATATATCTATCTATATCTATCTATCTATCTATCTATCTATCTATCTATCTATCTATCTATCTATCTATCTATCTATCTATCTATCTATCTATCTATCTATCTATCTATATATATATATATATATATATATATATATATATATATATATATATATATATATCCATCTGTGGGCTCGAAGAAGTTGCCAGCTGAACATTTGCGCAACGTAAGGCACTACAAGTCCCATAAGCCCATCCAGGGCGTGCATCCATGCATTTAAGGGGGTGGTGCCTTACGCGCTCTTCTTGAACTGCCAAAGCCTCTGAAGAGAAGTGGGGACACTTCGAAACGCGTCAGGCATCCAGGGCAGTTTGAACAGTGAAAGGAATCGTTGTGGTGGAGGCGTGCTTACCTATGAATGGCTCCTTGTGTGCAGCTGAGGCCCGAGTGCTCCTCGTACGTTGGGTACTTGGTAGCTTTGATTTTTACGCGGCGACCCAGCCGCGGGAGGAGCACCACCCTAGAGAAGTGGGGGCCACGCGGCCTTATCATTGGGCCGATATCGTGGGGCAGCAGCCTACGGATCTTGCACGAACCATGCACAGCGAGGCCCATCTGTGGGCTCGAAGAAGTTGCCAGATGAACATTTGCGCAACGTAAGGCACTACAAGTCCCATAAGCCCATCCAGGGCGTGCATCCATGCATTTAAGGGGGTGGTGCCTTACGCGCTCTTCTTGAACTGCCAAAGCCTCTGAAGAGAAGTGGGGACACTTCGAAACGCGTCAGGCATCCAGGGCAGTTTGAACAGTGAAAGGAATCGTTGTGGTGGAGGCGTGCTTACCTATGAATGGCTCCTTGTGTGCAGCTGAGGCCCGAGTGCTCCTCGTACGTTGGGTACTTGGTAGCTTTGATTTTTACGCGGCGACCCAGCCGCGGGAGGAGCACCACCCTAGAGAAGTGGGGGCCACGCGGCCTTATCATTGGACCGATATCGTGGGGCAGCAGCCTACGGATCTTGCACGAACCATGCACAGCGAGGCCCATCTGTGGGCTCGAAGAAGTTGCCAGCTGAACATTTGCGCAACGTAAGGCACTACAAGTCCCATAAGCCCATCCAGGGCGTGCATCCATGCATTTAAGGGGGTGGTGCCTTACGCGCTCTTCTTGAACTGCCAAAGCCTCTGAAGAGAAGTGGGGACACTTCGAAACGCGTCAGGCATCCAGGGCAGTTTGAACAGTGAAAGGAATCGTTGTGGTGGAGGCGTGCTTACCTATGAATGGCTCCTTGTGTGCAGCTGAGGCCCGAGTGCTCCTCGTACGTTGGGTACTTGGTAGCTTTGATCTATCTATATATATATATATATATATATATATATACATATATATATATCTATTCACTTAAAAAACCATAGGTTTCACACACGTTATAGTTAGGAATTAGCATTTAAAAAACCTTGCAAATTCACTTAAAAAACCATAGGTTTCACACATGTTATAGTTAGCTGGACATTTCACTCGTAAAAAACCATTGAAATTCCCCCGTTATAGTTAGTTCAGCTAACTATAACTCGCGCGCCCACAATCCACTGCTGATGACGTCACATATTACATCACTCATGACATGGTCAGTGACATCACTCATGACATCACTGATGACATCTCAAGTGACATCACTGATGACATCATCCATTGAATATGTGTCTTTCTGGAAAAATTATTATTTTTTATATATGTTATCTAAAGGTTAATGGAAGAATAAATTGGTAAATAAGAGTCTAAATGGATGGTTTTTTGTGTAAAATTAATTGTCTAACTGCCTTCTTAACAGTATCTTAGTGAATACAAGTATTAGTGAGTAATGTTTAAATATTTAAATATCTGTATCATTGTCTCACTTTGTGTATAAGTGGCTGCATGAGTTGGTGAGTAGCTACATGAGTGTGTATATGGGTTATTAGTTCATTTTTA
Organism: Triturus cristatus; assembly: GCF_964204655.1. NCBI lineage: Eukaryota > Metazoa > Chordata > Amphibia > Caudata > Salamandridae > Triturus > Triturus cristatus. The sequence continues at coordinate 373,716,048 of NC_140588.1, forward strand.
GAGTATCAGTATGAGTGTCTGTATGGTTCAGTGGGGGATGTTACTTAGCGTATAGATGCCTGAATGAGTGACTCACTGTTTGTATGTGTTTTGAAGACAGTATGTGAGCAGGACAGTATGGGTGGATGAGTGTGTATATGGGTGAGTAAGAGAGTAAATGACTGTCTCAATAGTGTCTTTATGAGTAAGTCCATATGTTTTAAACTAGTATATGCGAGTATTGATGTATATAAGTGAGGATATATGAGAGTGAGAGATTAGAAGAGTTCCTGTATAAATAAGTATGTGTTTCTATAAGTGATTGTTTAGGAGAGTAAGTATGTGTACGTTTCTGTAGAAGTAAGTGTAGTGGTGTATGTATAGCTGTATATGCAAGTAAATGGATGTTTATTTGCATGTGTGAGTATGTGTGTGAGTAACTCTATGTATGAGTGTAGGTGTGTAACAGGATGTATAGGTGCATGAGTAGATATGATGACTGAGTACATGTATGAGTGACTATATAGAAGTGTTGATGAATGAGTGGATGCGTATGTAGATTTTGGAATTACTGAATAGGTTGTTCTAACTGGTATTGGTATCTCTATAGTTTTAAAAACTTTAGTTTGTATTTTTCAATGTGTGTATCAAAGTTTATATTAGGATAAGAGGAGGTCTGCCACTCTTACACAAGGATGATGTCATCAGTGATGTCATCAGTGATGTAATTTGAGATGTCATCAGTGATGTCATGAGTGATGTCACTGACCATGTCATGAGTGATGTAATATGTGACATCATCAGCAGTGGATTGCGGGCGCGCGAGTTATAGTTAGCTGAACTAACTATAACGGGGGAATTTCAATGTTTTTTTACGAGTGAAATGTCCAGCTAACTATAACATGTGTGAAACCTATGGTTTTTTCAGTGAATTTGCAAGGTTTTTTAAATGCTAATTCCTAACTATAACGTGTGTGAAACCTATGGTTTTTTAAGTGAATTTGCAAGGTTTTTTAAATGCTAATTTCTAACTATAACATGTGTGTTTTTTAAATGCTAATTTATGTATGTATTATTATATTTTTTATATATTTATTTTACAATAAACTACCTATGTATATAGTTGTAGATTGACTGTATCCTGTAATATGGAATGGCTCAGCTCTTTTTTTTTTAATTTGGATAAAGTTGAACAGCATAGTTAATAACTTCTATAAACTTATAAACATTGTAAAATGATTTTTTTTTTTTATGGGTTTGTCACTGTGCGCGCCCCGTGCGCGCACGGTCCGCGCACCCCGCGAATATTTAAAAAAAAATAAAAAGGCCTAGGACGTTAGGAAGTGTCTTCCGTTACTTGTTCTCACGTTCTTAACTTTTCTCTTTGGCTATCTTCTGCCGCGGGGGTGCGTGCTCCGTGCGCATGCGTGCGTGCTCCGTGCGTGCTTTGTGTGCACATGCGTGCGTGCACCGTGCGTGCCCCGTGCGCGCAACGTGCGTGCTCCGTGCACGCACGGCAAGTCATGTGATTACGAAACAACGCTTTTCATTGGTTCATAGTAGTTTCTGTTTCAGAATCTTCGAACACCACACCCACTCCCCTCACTATTTCTTCTTATTTCCTGGGAGAAGGAGTTGAACAGCTTTTCCAGTAAAATTTTACTAGAAAATGGCAGAACAGCAGTCAACTTCAGGGAGTGAGGAGGAGACCTTTGTGGTGCCACCAAGGCACAGCAAACAAAAAGACTCTTTCATATTGAAATCTTTCACCTTTCCAGAGGGCCAAAAGAAGGTGAATGCACCGAAGGTGACATGCACTATTTGTGGCACTGTCTTGTCCAGAGGAGATCCCAGCAAGAAATACTCCTTTAGTATTTATTCAATGCTGAGGCACTTCAAAACAGTGCATCCTGTACCTTATGCTCGGGAGACAACTAGAGCCCTAAGGGACAACCCTCCACCTGCTCAGCCGAGCACATCATCTGCGGCCGCAGATTCTCCGTGCACCAGGCCACTGGACATCCGCCCACTTTTCAAGAAGGTGCACATACATTGCAATGTGTGCAATGCTGTTCTCTGCTACGGTGAGAGCAGTATCAACTTGATTGAAAACAGAATACAGCAGCACACATGCTCCCAGCCCATATTTTTTTTCATTTATTGTTTTTGTTCCTTTTGAACAGTTTTTCATTCCCAGTTTTTTTTTGGTGCTCTAATAAAATCAAAAAAAATACAAAATTGTTACAAAAACTAAAACTAAAAAAAAAATACAAAACAAAAAAGACAAAAAAAACAGTTCTTTTCAGAACTCACTTCACTTCTCCAAGAAGAGCTATATTCCTAATATACTGGGTTGTAATTTTATTTAATGAATGTGTAGTGTATACATGAATGATTGAAATGAGTGAAGAGGAGGAAAAGACAGACAGAATGAGTGAGAAAAGGAAAGTATGATCAGTCATGAAAGGGAAGTGAAAGACTGACTGCAACAAAAGGACTAAGGGTAGAGGATACAGGTAAGAAGAGTGAATGAGTAAGGGAATGGCAGTGAGTAATGGAGAGTGAGGGAGGGGGAGTGAGAAAAGGGGAGTAAGGGATGGAGATAGGAAAAGGGAGTAACAGATGAAGCGGATGAAGTACAGCAGGGTAAAGGGATTGAAAGTAAGAGAAGTGGAGTGATGGTGAGATAAGGGGTATGAGGATTAGAAAAGGGGGTAAGGGAAAGTGAGAGATGGGGAGTGAGGGGATGGAGGGATTTAGGAAACTGGAGTGAGAGAAAGGGAGTCAGGATTTCAATGAGCAAAGCAGAGTGAAGGAGAGTGAAGGAAAGAATGCGAAAAGGTGAAGGGGTGTGAGATACAGACAGGAGGAAGTGAAGTAGGAGAATAGGAGTGACTATGAGTAAAGAATAGTGACAGTTAGGGAATGTGAGGGAAGGAGAATCTCTGAGCTGTACTCCTCTCACCAGAACCACTAAATGGCAAACATTCCCTCTCTTTTTTCACACATATACATGTTAACTTCAAATCACATTGCTTTCCACATTTTTTTAAATGGAAACACACATTTCTATTGGTTGCAAATTTCAACCCTTTCAAAATGACTCCTACCCCCAACATCACTTCTGCCTGCTACCATAGCAACAGATCATGTAACACTGGTGTGAGCAGAGAGGTCATAAGTTCCGCACACAATGTTTCTAATCCAAAGAGCAAGAGTGGTTGACTTTTCCAAAGTAATCTTCTGTGGGAACACATTTTTCCGAACCAATACAAAACATGCTTTTAAAAATTTAAACATACAGCCTAGTTTTTAGTGTTGAATGGTCTGAAACAGCCAATGAGTTCTTTTTATTAAAAAAAACTATGTAATCCTCCATTTTACAACTATCTTTCTTTTCATATTACCATTCTACTGAAAGACACCTTCTGAGTGCATCCAGATCTCCTTGAAAGATGTTCACAGTGTGGATTGTAGGTCATAGCTAGGTCTACTGGAGTGAAAAGTATGTAGAAAAAAGAGGTATTGTGAAAGACCTTGCTTTGCCAAATGTAGACATTAAATGGATTGGTCAGAGAGGGTTAAAGGGGAACCAATTAATGCCTTTGGTGAAATCCTTTCTACATCTCCCACAGCCTAACCTTATAATTGTTCACTGTGGTGGAAATGACCTAGGCACTTTAACTGGGGTAGGTCTGGAAATGCTTGTTAAGGACACCTTTGTGCAATTGATGTCACTTTTTACAGAAACTTCCTTTGTATATTCTAATATATGCCAAGGCAAAAGTGGAACTGGTCCAACCAATATTGTCCGCAGATTGAGAAAGCAAGAAAGCACGTCAATAAGTCTGTTTCTGCTTTCCTCAGAGACTATGGTATGGGTTCTATATACCACAACAACTTGCGTTAAAACATACAAGGCATTTATAGAGGAGACGGTGTACATTTCAGAGATGAAGGGAACAGATTCTTCCTCTTGAACTTTAGACTCTGCATCGGTACTTACTTGTAGGTACAAAAAAACACTCAATGAACACAACGGCTCTTTTTAGAGCCAACCAACATCTAAACACTTAAACTTGATTTTTAATTCTATTTTTTTGAAGAATTTTTTGCCACCGTGCGCACACCGTGCGCGCACCCCGTGATTTTTTGAAAAAAAATAAAATGTTTTTTTCACCCTTCGGTATCCTTCAGGGACCCCCTGACAACGGCTAGGGGGTCAGGAACCCTGCCCCCTTTTCACGTTCTCACCTTTCTTTTTCACTGTCACACACGAAATGGCGTCCGACACTTCCTGATTTCGACCGATTCGAATGTTGACTGACATCTAACCACCAATCAGAATTACGCTCGCGGACATTTGGTGCGTGCACCGTGCGCGCACCGTGCGCGCACCGTGCGCGCATATAGATATTTATGTACATTTAACTGCAATTTTCTAAGGAACTACTGAACAGATTGACACCATATATGCAAAAGGCACATGCCTGACCTGAGGACTACCTCTTTGCCAAATTTCAAGTAATTCTGTTCAGCCGTTCGGGCTGTACCTTCGACTAAAGGTCCTACGGGAAAATGCATTGGGAAAACGTGTTTTGGGACCCCCCTTTTTTCTCAGCCCCCGCTCGACGAATCACCCCGAGACTTTCAGGGTAGGAGCTGAGCGGAGCGCCCCATTAGTTTTGAAATTTTCACGAAGATAAGTCAACCGACGCCAAAGTTATTCAAAATAGAATTTTCAGATTTCCTATGGGAACTCGGTCCCAACTATAACTATCTACTGGCGACCGCCAGTAGATAATATATATATATATATATATATATATATATATATATATATATGCGCAAACAGAAGTCTTTCACCACAGAACCACCAGGCAGGCAGCAACGAGGAAAAACCACGCAAGTCTTAGTCTTCTTTCGGCAAGTTTATTTAAAAAGGCAAGTTCACCAAATCTGACGCGTTTCGGGCGTCCGCCCTTGGTCACAGATCGTCAGGCAAATGAAAGAACATCCCTTTTAAAGGGTACATTGCACGAATTTAATTAGTGATTTTTTTCTTTTTGCAACACCATGTGATTAGAAACTGAAAACTGAGGACACACTACATATAGCTAACATAGATAGTCTGTTTTCTAAATCACAATTTAATATATATAAATCGAATAACGGGAGGTATAATTACAATATTTACATTTTGTTGCCCAAATTTGTGTTAACATTCCATTGTGAGTTGCCATGCTATATATTTTGTAAATTTTATATCAGACAATTATTGTCAGTGTGCATTGAAAATGGCACATGATATCCGCATAAATGCGCTTATATAGTAGATTGCAAAAAAAGACACAGTGTTACTGGTGGTCATTTGTCATGAAAAAGTGCAATGCGCGTAGATAAAGTGCAAATGCAATTGTGCAAATAATGCAAAATATTCTGTGCAAGCATAGCATATAAATAAATATAAATATTTATAAATAATTTCATATTAAAATCATCTAAGCTTCTCAATTCATGAAACCTGATGCTAGGCATATGACCATATAAAAATATCATCTACGTTTTACTCTTTTGCAATCTCTCAATTAACTGCATGAATGCAATAGACATGTAACAACAATATGGATCGTAATGATTTACAATCAATTCCTTTATATATATTTAAATGAAGCAGCAAATATCGACCACCTTCCAAAAAGATTTTACTCTATACGTGATTCCAAAGGAGGAAACAAACTAGAAAATCTATCTTGATGTCTGTGTCCCAAAACTTAAATGGGAAAAGTAATGTGAATCCATTGAACCAGTGAAAAAAATCAATTGTGCATGTGATAATAAAAAAAGGGATGATATACAGTATGTGTAATAAAATTCATAATGAAATTAATAGGGTAAAGGCAGAGAAAGCAGATAATGGCCCAAAACAAATCATTAAACAGGGATTGGTTATAAAAAAACATGTAAGTCTTCCGTTGTGTTCAATCCATTGGGTAATCTGCTGTCTAACTCAATAATAAATTGTGACTCAAGTCTTCTGAGCATTTTTTCCTATCGCCACCCCGTCTAGATTTAGGGACTGAGGCAATGACATAATATTCCAAGCATTGTAGGTTGTTGTTATGTCTTGCCTTGAAATGTCTGGCAACAGGATAGGTGCCATCATTATTAACGATGGCACGTAAATGCTGGAGTATTCTGGCATGCACCTGTAGCTTAGTGCTGCCCACATATCTGAGGCCACAGGTGCATGTCAGAATGTAGACAGCAAAATCAGTTTTGCAATTAAATGTGCCCTTGATGTTTTTGGCAATAGGACTGAACGGTGTCAAATATTGGGAAGTGTTTCTTCCAAATTTACAAGCTCTGCAAGTTGAGCAACGCTTGAAACCCGGCCGGGATTTCAACCAAACCTCTTGTTTTGCTAGCTCAGGGAATTCGTGACTGATCTGGGTTTTAAAGGAGGGTCCCCTCCGATAAGTAACCACAGGGTTGTCTGGAAGCCTGGGGGCCAGAACCAAATCTGTTTTTAAAACAGGCCAGCGCTGTTTAATGATGGATTTAATTTGTCTGGCCTGTTTGCTATACCCGGTGATAAGCCTGGGAGTTTGTTCCTCCCTTGAATCAGTTGATGCAATTGATTCACTGTTAGTAAACAGAGACTCACGGGTTCTAGCATTGGTTTTCTGGATGGCAGTTTTTAAGACTGATTCTTTATATCCCCTACATCTGAATCTGTCTAGGGCTTCATTTGTGCAGGCCTGTAAATCAAGATCAGTGCTACAAATTCGTTTCAACCTGAGCAACTCCCCAAATGGAATGTTGTCAATCGTGTGTCGAGGATGTGAACTACTGGCATGCAAGATGTTATTGCCAGCAGTTTTCTTTCTATGTAGTTTAGTGACAAGACGGCCATCTTTAACGTATAATTTGACATCCAAGAATTCAGCTTCATTTGCGCTTACATTAGAAGTGAATCTTAAATTTTCTTGGTTGTTATTAATACAAGCCAGGAAATTGTTGACACTTTCCAAATTGCCTCTCCACAGAATAAAAACATCGTCTATAAAGCGTATCCACTGTATGACATGTTTTCTGCACATTACACCATGGGTGTGCATGAGGACCTGTTCCTCCCACCAGCCTACGTGCAAGCACGCATAGCTGGGGGAGAAACAGGCCCCCATCGCCACACCTCGCTTTTGTATGTAGATGTTGTCACCAAATAGAAAGAAATTGTTGTTTAGACACCAACCAGTAAGTTCTAAAATCATCTTATTGTGCATATAGCATTCAACAGGTCTCTTACCAAGAAAATGTTCTAATGCACTCAAACCAGTTGTATGTACAATACTGGTGTAGAGCGACTCAATGTCTAGGGTGATCAATAAAAGATCGTCGCTCCACGGAATATCCTTAATCTTGGCAATGAAGTCTCCCGTGTCCCTTACATATGTTGGTAATTCCTTCACTAAGTCCTGTAGGAAGTAATCTATTATTCGGTAACATGTTCTACCATTCCCCCGATGGCCGAGATAATCGGTCGGCCAGGTACTGGTGTGACTAGTTTGTGTACTTTTGGGAGGAGATAAAGTCTTGGTATTATAGGAAATTCCACATATAGGAAATCAAATTCTTGCTTTGAGATCATATTTTCCCTCTTCCATTTGTGGAGCAATTTCAAAAGTGATTCTTTGGCCAGATTGTAGTCCTTGCCTGAAGATTTAACATAACACGAGGAGTCATTTAGTTGTTTCATGGCCTCCTCAATGTAGGCATCTTGAGGCCAAATAACCACATTGCCTCCCTTGTCAGCAGTGGTAACAATATTTTTGTAGTCTTTACTCAGTTTCGAGACCAAGGATAGATATTGTTCCTCTTGTTGACTTTTATAACGCTTCTTGTGCTTGATCTTATATTGCAGTTGTTTTAGATCTTCCACAACAACGTCATGAAAAACATCTATCGAGTCTTTTGGCATTACAGGCATGAACTTTGATTTAGCTTTAAATGGACTGCTGTTTGCGCCCATCTGAGCCACAGAGGCCTCTCTTAGTTCTTCCTGGGTAGAGATTGGAACAGAATTGGATGTGTCATTGTTGGCCAGTTGATGCAAAGTGAGAAATGCTTTGGCGTCTCGAGCAGGCACATTTAAATTTGCGGTGACTCCACTGGTATTGCTATTCGCGGTGTTGCCTGAGGGACCATCTTTGATATTAAAAAACTTTTGCAGCTTAAGTTTTCTAATAAAACAGTAAACATCAACCCGGGTTTTGGCATAGTTAAAGTCTGATGGTGGGCAGTAAGTGAGACCAAGGCTGAGTAGTTGTTTCTCAGCCATAGTGAGGGACAGGCTGGAGAGATTGATTATAGCATTATTCTCTACCGCTTTTTGCGCCAATATTGCTTTTTTGGTTTTTTCGGCGACTTTGTGCTTTTTTCTGCGTTCCCTCCTTCTTTTGTTACGTCTTGACTTTTTTTTTTTTTTTTTTTTTTTGCTGCCTCGTTAGGGGCCTGAGTGTTTGCAGGCGGTCCGAGACTAAAAAATCAACTTCTTCTCCCAAGTCCAGAATCATTGCATTTGGATTTCTTGCAATATAATCACCATCTTCAGATGATGGACCACTGGTAAGTATTTCTTCTTCACTGACAATGTTGATGGAGTCAGTGGTCATTGATGTTGTAGCTACTGATTGGCTGGTTTGTTGGGCAGCTTTAGTTTGTAACTGTGCAAGTTTATTACTCTTGGCTTTTTCATATTTGCGCGCAAAAGTGTAGATTCTGCCCTGCGCATAATCTTCCTTGTCTCGGGCGAATTTATATATTTTGCGCGCTTTTATCTTCTCCTCCTGTTTTGAAAGCCTTTCATCAATTTCTTTGCGTGTTTTGGTAATAATGTCTCTTGGTCCAAACTTTGCCAGCAGTTCATTGATTTCACTAATTTCCTTCATTAAATTCTCTCTATCAATGGAGGCATACTTAATGAGGATTTGAACCAGTTTAGCTGATGATTCTAGGTTAGTTTTACCCCATTCTCGTAGCATTTCAGGGTTGGGGTTTTCATAGCTTGGAGCCAGAAGAATGCGTAAACCGCGTGGAACACGTCCTTCCTCCAGGTATTTGGTGAGAGATTTATGCTCCCACCACTTTGTCATTTCTTGACGCATGCATTTCTCTAAGCGTTTCAAGGCCAGTTTAATTTGATTTTCCTCGCTACCATCTTGCTCATTAGACACATGTTTGCTGCTTGTTGCAGAATTCAAAGTCACATTGGGGAGATTAGAATATAGGGCGTCTGCTGCTGCCTCTCTTCCCCTTAAAATTTCATCTGACATGGCCGTGAACTTGTATTTGCCTTTGAGATATTTTTTTAACAAAGCGTAGGACCCAAAAAACGATCTTTAACAGAGTCCAAAAACGCTTTTTGCCGCTTTTTATATATATATATTACCTACTGGCGGTCGCCAGTAGGTAGTTATAGTTAGGACCCCTTTTCCATAGGAAATCCGCAACATTCTATTTTGAATAACTTTGGCGCCGGTCGATGAATCCTCGCGAATTTCTCAAAATAGGTGGGGCGCTACGCTCCGCTCCTACCCTGAAAGTCTCGGGGGGATTCGTCAAGCGGGGGCTGAGATAAAAGGGGGGTCCCAAAACGCGTTTTTCCCATGCATTTTTCCATAGGACCTTTAGACAGAGCTACAGCCCGAACGGCTGAACAGAATTTAATGAAATTTGGCAGAGAGGTAGTCCCTATGTCAAGGAAGTGCCTTTTGTAGGTTTGGTGTAAATCTGTTCAGTAGATTCTGAGAAAATAGCCTTTAAATCAATATATATATCTGAGCCCGCTTACTTTACGCTTACCGTACGCTTACCGTACGCGTACGGTGGCGTGCGCGAGCGCGATTCTAATTGGCTCTTAGATCTTAGTAAACATTCGAATCGGCCGAAACCAGGAAGCGGCGTCCGCCATTTTGTCTCTCGCACTGAGTGTTATTTATCAAACATGATGCCCAAAAACATGTTACGGGGCTGTTTTGACAACTCCCTCCCACATAGTCATGTTGAGGGAGTCCCCAAACATCCCCCAAGAGCAAAAACGGTTTTATTTTTTTTTCGGCAATTTCGCCGAGTACGCTTACCGTACGCTTACCGTAAGCGTACGGTAAAAAATAGAAATAAAAAAAACACTATCCACACTTACCCCACCCCCTGTGCTTTTGGTTACCGTAGGCCACCAAATGTACAGGGCTTATTACATCAGTAAAAAAACTATATTTTGGCAACATGAAATTATAAAATCGAAATAAAAAAAACACTATCCACATTGACCCCACCCCCTGTGCTTTTGGTGGCCGAAGGCCACCAAATGTACAGGGCTTATTAAAGTTGATAAAAACCGTGCACGGAACGCACTGCGTTAAGTGTGCGCGCACGCCTCGAATGGTGTAAAGTAACTTAGCATTTAAAAAACCGTACAAATTCACTGAAAAAACCATAGGTTTCACACACGTTATAGTTAGGAATTAGCATTTAAAAAACCTTGCAAATTCACTGAAAAAACCATAGGTTTCACACATGTTATAGTTAGCGGAAATTTTACTGATAAAAAACCAATGAAATTGCCCCGTTATAGTTAGTGCTGGCAACTATAACTCACGCGACCGCAATCTTCTGCTGATGACATATGTGTCTTTTTAAAAAAAAATATTTGTAATATATGTATAGCTAAAAATGTATGGAAGAAGACATGGGCAAATAAGTGTCTAAATACAGTATTAGCATCAGCAGAGGATTGCGGTCGCGTGAGTTATAGTTGCCAGCACTAACTATAACGGGGCAATTTCATTGGTTTTTTATCAGTAAAATTTCCGCTAACTATAACATGTGTGAAACCTATGGTTTTTTCAGTGAATATATATATATATATATATATATATATATTGCACACAAATGACCCAGATTCCTGAAATCCGTGTCCTGTAGGCAGGTGGCGAGTAAATACCGAGCAGGTCTCCCGGCAGTCAATATGCACACAGAAACTTCTAATAGAAGGACTCGCACTCGGAAGGATAAACTCAAAGTTTAATTAACACTCGTAACGCGTTTCGTCAGTGATCAAGTCAGTTTCACTGACGAAACGCGTTACGAGTGTTAATTAAACTTTGAGTTTATCCTTCCGTGTGTGAGTCCTTCTATTAGAAGTTTCTGTGTGCATATATAAATATATATATATATATATATATATATTATCTGCTGGCGGTCGCCAGTAGATAGTTATAGTTAGGACCCTCTTACCATAGGAAATCCGCAACATTCTATTTTGAATAACTTTGGCGCCGGTCGACGAATCCTCGCAAAATTTTCAAAATAGGTGGGGCGTTGAGCTCCGCTCCTACCCTGAAAGTCTCGGGGGGATTCGTCAAGCGGGGGCTGAGATAAAAGGGGGGTCCCAAAACGCGTTTTTCCCATGCATTTTTCCATAGGACCTTTAGACAGAGCTACAGCCCGAACGGCTGAACAGAATTTAATGAAATTTGGCAGAGAGGTAGTCCTCAGGTCAAGGAAGTGCCTTTTGTAGGTTTGGTGTAAATCTGTTCAGTAGATTCTGAGAAAATAGCCTTTAAATCAATATATATATCTGAGCCAGCTTACGGTGCGCTTACGGTGCGCTTACCGTACGCGTACGGTGACGTGCGCGAGCGCGATTCTGATTGGCCGTTAGATCTTAGTAAACATTCGAATCGGTCGAAACCAGGAAGCGGCGGCCGCCATTTTCTCTCTCGCACTCTGACAGGGGGTTGAAAAACAAAGTGCAAAAACATGTAAAGGGGCTGTTTAGACAGCTCCCAAGCACCAGCAAAACAAAACATATATTTTACCTGTCACAACGATGCTCATCATATGTCCTCCATGTGCGCACGGTGCGCGAAGCGCATCGTGCGTTCATGGCCCATCTAGCGTAACGTGGGCACGCGATGCGCGAAGCGCACCGCGTGCTCACTGAGCGCGCACGGTGCGCGAAGCGCACCGTGCGCGCACGGAACAAACTGCGTTAAGTGGGCGCGCACGCCACAAATGGCGTAAAGTAACTTAGCATTTAAAAAACCGTACAAATTCACTGAAAAAACCATAGGTTTCACACACGTTATAGTTAGGAATTAGCATTTAAAAAACCTTGCAAATTCACTGAAAAAACCATAGGTTTCACACATGTTATAGTTAGCTGGACATTTTACTGATAAAAAACCAATGAAATTCCCCCGTTATAGTTACTGTAGGCAACTATAACTCACGCGACCGTAATCCTCTGCTGATGACATATGTGTCTTTATGAAAAAAAAATATTTGTAATATATGTATAGCTAAAATTTAATGGAAGAAGACATGGGCAAATAAGTGTCTAAATACAGTATTAGCATCAGCAGAGGATTGCGGTCGCGTGAGTTATAGTTGCCTACAGTAACTATAACGGGGGAATTTCATTGGTTTTTTATCAGTAAAATGTCCAGCTAACTATAACATGTGTGAAACCTATGGTTTTTTCAGTGAATATATATATGTATATATGCATATATATATCAAGCTCAGAGTTGCCCACTCGTAGGAAGCACTCGGACCACTGTTATAGATAACACTCTTTTTATTGATATGGGCAGAGTCCATGCAGATCGACCCTCTGCCTGCCCACATATTGTCGGCATAATCAATATCGCACCGGCCCTGGCAGCCCAGCCGCGAGGAGAGCACCACCCCGCGAATTCCAGGGGGCCACGGCCGGTGCGATATTGATTGTGCCGACAATATGTGGGACCACATGTTTTGAATTGAGGACCGTTTTCCGTGCTGAGACTCATTGGAGTTTTTTTCTATTCATTCACAGAGTGCAATCATCGAAATGTTAATGAAGCAACTACGGTTCCCAGCATGCTCGGCACTGTGACATTCGGACTGCCCATTCAGGGCGTGCCATTACGCATGTTAAATGGAGGACCTGCGGGACTTGCACTGAACCCATCGCCTCAGAAGAAGGAATAATATCCGAAACGCGTCAGGCAGAGGGTCGATCTGCATGGACACTGCCCATATCAATAAAAAGAGTGTTATCTCTAACAGTGGTCCGAGTGCTTCCTACGAGTGGGCAACTCTGAGCTTGATGTATATATGTATATAGATATAAACAATGCGTGGTACAGGCATACGTTGTTAAAGCATATGGGATCTAAAAAAATGCGGGGTACAAAATGCACGGTAAAGGCATGCAGAGTATTTCCCTGCATTGTTCCGCATTACAACCCAACCGTCGTCAATGCGCAGTCCTATACCAATGCCTGTGGGGACTTGGTTCTGAACATTGGTTACCCTATGCCTCTGTATCTAGTGCAAGAGTGCTTGGGGCGAGGTTCTGGTACACTGCTTGAAAGATGCTGTAGCATGTCATGGTCCTCTTCTAGAGAGACATCAAGCATATGGTAAGCAACTACTGGCAGACCCCAGAATGGGGAGTACATGAGGTAACGGTGAGTGGACCATGAGAGGTGAGCGCTGCCAGCTCACATGCCACACTCCCACCTCAGAGTACATCAAGAGCAACTTCAGGTTCAAACTTCCACACCCCTGTTTCTGCAGTAGCACTGGCCCTTAAGCTTCTGAGAACCGCCAGAGTCATTGGTAAAAAAAAGTTCCTACGCAAACTTAAGCTAAACGGTTCCAATAAAAATGAATGCATACCGGTAAAGTCAGAAATTCCATACCACATGGCAGATAGTTACACTCAACCACCTGCTGATAAATGTATGGTGGTCAATAGGTAAAGGACACTAACACTACCTAATGGCTATTGCATGATAGCTACAGCTGTCTCAAGCCAGACCTAAAAAAAAAATACAGTCTATTGAAAGATGAATATATACATTTGTGAAATTAGACTAACCAGAAGAAATCTGCCCAACATGTGCATTTTCCACTGCATTTCTTCGTCTTTCTTCTTCAATGCATCCCTCAGTGAGGCTACTTCGGATCTGAGTGTTAGCACTGTTTCATTATGCACCTGTTCCTAACACAGAAAATCAAAATGATAAAATGTTACAGAAAATTGTGTATGATAGCAATGAACCTAATGTTCTACACCAAATTCAACACTGAAAGTAATGACTGTGGACTTGTATTTATTTGCTAGAAACCCCCATTTATGCGACTCACTCTTTGATTTCCCAACAAAAATGTGCTGTGCCGCTTGGCCAACATTTCGATATTCTTTGCTCAGATGTTCAAATTGACCTACTCACACAGTACACAATACATAGTAATGGCCATTTAAATGCTTTAGTTGTATTCCTACAAGTTAGCAATTTAATATTTACCGGAAAAATCACCACAGGGCTGATTCACAAAGCCCAAATGAAAAGTCAGTAATTAACTCTCTTTTGGATGGTCACATATATAGAATACATTTGTGGTTTAGACAGGATTTACAAGAACTCCAAGGAGTTCCTGCAGCAAATCACAATATTCATAGATGATTTCTCGGCATACTCACAAGATTTTTCATGTGGTAGAAAATCATGGATTAGTAAATTACTAGAAAATGCGCATGTGTGAATATTTTTCTTTTTTTCTCTCCTTACCGTCATGAAATAGTAAAGAAGTGAGGATTTCATCCGTTCTCCTGCATTTACTAATGGGGGAAAATCCATCACATTGGTGCAGTTTCTGTATTTATAAACAAGCCTTGAAAATGCAACATATGTTGATTCTGTGAGTCACAATGTGAAATTTGCCATTGCAAATTGATGTTTTTGCGCATGTACGGAGTATCTAGCCACATGAAAAACTTAGGTGAATGGTATCCAAAGTCAGTTCATAAATAGGGTTTGAATCTTGATCTTAATATTATGTTATGCATACTTTGGTGTGTACCAGACATGATAGATTTCCGACTGATATAAATATCTAGGGCCTGATTCACAAAGGTAAAAGTACACTTTAGTGTACGTTTCTGATTAGTTGCTATTCACAAAGGTATTTTACTAGTAGTATCTTTAAAACTGCGGAGTTTCTGTACATAAAAAGATAGGACTGTCCTGCCTTTTTTGCACATAGACTCCGTTAATCTTAAAAATACTACTAGTAAATACCTTTGTGAATAGCAAACAATCGTAAACTTAAACAAAAGTGTAAGTTTACCTTTGTGACTCAGGCCCCTAGTCGTCAATATTGTTAACAAAAATATCATGGTATGGGAGTTAATGATAAGAAATTTATAAACTACAGGACAACATTTGTGATAACAATGTTTAGGCTACTATATTTATGTTAGACAATATTTTTGTGTATAATATTCTGACACACGACTCCCATTTTCATTATAATTGGTTTAGAAACAGATGAAATCTATTTCTTCTACATGTCCAAAATACTTAAGACAATGAAATTTGACAGGTGTAATTTTCAAAAACCTGGTAATGAAGCCCATAATTGAATAATGAGCTACACATTACCAACTGGGAAATGGTGTGCAAGTAAAGTTTTTACTGTGTTATCCAACTCCCAAAAATGCAAAATTTCCAGGTTAGCATATCTTTTGGGATGGAAATGTCTTCTGCATGGTACAAGGGTGTGTTCCCCTGCCCTACTGACTCTCATTTTGGGGCTGGCATACGCTAATCAAGTGTGTGCGTAGTAGTTGAAGCCTGTCCCTGACCATTTAAGGTCCTGGAGCTGTTCAATGAGTTGAAGGAACGCACCAAGCGTGCTCTCATTGTGTCCTAGATATAGTGTAAGAGCGATGGTAGAAGCATACTGTGTTTTGGAAGGCTTAATAGTGTGACCAGGCCTTTGTACTTGTGTCACTTGAAGTGAGGCCTACCAGTCCCCCTCCTGTAAAGTTTTGCTGTTATGTTTATGCTCAGAACCTTGCTCTGGCATCCCGTATGTCAAGTGTGTGTACTGATTGTAGCACATTTATAGCAGTAGGGCTGTGTGTGAGTGAGCCTGAATACAGTGGGGTCCATTTCAGATGTACCTGGCCTAGTATAGCACAAGATGCAGGGTGAGGACTATTCTCTGAGACAGTAGAAGGGTATTTCTTGCATTCCTGTGGCTGGAGGTAGGATTGAGGCAGGGTTACTTTCAAAATGCTAAGAGGCTTTTTGTTAGCAATGGGCTGCTGAATAGTGTTGCTGAGCACTGCCATTGAGGATTGGGACTTCAGTTTCTGCTGTGTGAGGTGAGGAGGTTTTTTGTTCTGGTCTGTTCTTTTATCTACCCCTGATTACTACTTCATTTGGTCTGATGATAGCCAGGTGCTGAAACCTCACACCTCATTGTGACTTTGTTGTGGTTGTACCAGATGGGAGACAGCCCAGTGCTACCTGCTGTGAGAAGCATCACTCTACACAAAGGCTGCATCTTGTGAGCAGCCAGATGAGGGCAATTTAAAGAAGAGTTCCAAGTACTTCATGAGGGTGCTTTTCAGGACTTTGAAGGACTGCTGTGCAACTACGGATGGTGTCTGCCTAACGTCAATTTTCCCAGAGGTAAGGGGACATCATCTGAAGTCTGCAGTTTCTGTTGGAGGAGCTGAGGACCTGTATGAAGCGCCCAGAAGACTGACTGAGAAATTGAAGGAATCCATCAGTAAAAGAGGAGAGAGGCCCAGAATGTCCATATTAGTCAATTAGGGATGCAGAGGCCATCAGCCTAATTGGGGCTGTACATCTTATCAGCCTGGTCAGATCTGCATCTGCTATGATCATCAAATTGGCCTAATTGGGGCTGCAACTGCCATCAGTGTGGACTGGGGCTGCTTCAGCTGGAACCCACCTATCACCTGAGGAAGCAGAAGCAGCTGGGATGCACCTGTGCCACAGTGTCTGCGCCGAAGAACTAAGCTGGGCAGATGCGCAAATCGAGATGCTTCATGCATCTGTCCCCACCCGGGACCTTCCATTATCTTAGCTTGTCGTGGCCCCGCTTGAATGAGTGCACGGGATGTACACAGGATACCCACATCTGCTCTGAAGTAAAGAGGAAAAGACTATTGTACTGAGTGCTCATTTGACTTGTGTGTAAAACATAAGACTGCACTACAGCATGATTCATGCTTTTACCTGACTACTTGAGGGGGTGGGGGCGGCCTAAAAGACATCACTTGATGGGATTAGCAGGTGACCTTGGTGGGTGTAGCAGAACAGGAAGGATCGTATTCTGGGTCACCACCCTGTATACTAAGCTGGATTGTGTAGTATTTTGCACTGCTGTGGGATTTAAAATACTCTTTCTTAAAAGACAAGAAAAACTAACATTAACGTTATTGTGTCTGTAGATTGATTGTTGATTGCTGAGCTTGGACACACCACTACTACCTCCCTGAGAAGCCTGTGACTGCCGGTTCTCACTACCCGAGTGTTAAGTGCAGAAGCAGTTATACATGGGCAAGTTTCAAGAGCCAGAGTTGGACAGATCTCGAGACACTTGATGGTTCAGGCCAAGCAGCTCTGTCTGCCCTGAGGCCCCCTGAACGAGGTATGGTAATACTTACTTTTTTTGACCCCCTGATATGTCATATCATATAATAACTTTATTCAGATTTCATAAAAAACATCCATAAAAGCAATTGTACAAAAAAGAGGAGAACAGAGAAAAAAGCAAAAATGCATACAATTCATTTCTCTTTCTAGTGGTTGGTTACAATTATGTACGATATAAACATGGACTCCTCTTATTAAAACGTGCATCCGATTCATTTCACTCTATATTAATAAGTTATAGTTATTTGTAATGTAAACATAGACTCATCTTCTTAAAAACGTATAATTATCAATCTATCATTACATGTTGCTTCAGAAAACCTTACCTAGGTTTTCCCCCATTTTTTCTTCCTTTGACAATCCACTTGTACGCAATTTTCGTATTCGCTCCCGCGTTACTCTTCCTCCCAAGGTATTTCCATTCTCATTTGTGGTTGTTCTATTTATCATGACCTAAGTGGTGGGAACTAGTATGTTTTTTATAGCGTAAAAAAAGCCCATAGAAAGGATGACATTCCGCAGCACATCTCTAATGTTGGCAACAATTGTAAAAAAACAGGTATGCACAGCGACATTGTGCATAGGACATATGACTGATAAACGGAAGAACATATCTCTTTCTACAGTACAACATTTTCAGAAGTGTACCACGTGCATTGTGTTCGGAGGCATCCCATCCTCACAAGGGCAATTTGGGCGGTTTAAAGACCAGTCATTCATAGTGGAGAAGGTAATTAATCTGTGAAATATATCTAATCTTAAGCACGTAAGAACAAACCTATGGCGTGCATTTAAAACAGATGTAAGATATGGTTGTATGTTAAAAGTAGCTAAAATCTGTTGTTTTTCTAAAACACTATGGGGCCTATTAGGATGGCCGGCGGTGGCACCAACGCGGTGCTGGCGGTGTGGAAAAATGCATTTTACCGCCCGCAAGCAGCGGTCCTCACGCTCGCCATATTAGTATGGCTAAACATAGCCCATTTCCCATCCGCCACGGAGTGACGCTGTTAGAAGGCGACCTCAGAGGAGACAGGGAGGGTACCTGAGCACCCTGAGGCCTACCCGGGAGACTCCTCAGGGGAAGAGTCTCGTGTCTAGGATCGTACACACTGCACCACACGACAAAGAGACACCACACTGTATGTTCTTGGGAACAGATCTTTATCTAATCAGCTTCGTAGGATCTTTATGATCAACAAGGTGGATAGGTACAAATAGAGCACGGGCTCAAAGAGTCTCGGTAGGGATAGGGGGTAGCGGGACAGTCTTTGGGGATCCGGATCAATGCAGGGACGTACCCGGCGCACAGCTCACAATCCTCGAGCTGGGGGATACGCAGTGGTAGTGGGGTCCAGCCGGACCGAGGGAGTCTTTGGGAGCCGCGAGTCACTCAGCAGGGCTCAAGCACAAGGTCGGAGGTCTTACGATCTTCAGGGGAGCCGCGAGTCACTCAGTAGGGCTCAAGCACAAGGTCGGAGGTCTTACGATCTTCAGGGGAGCCGCGAGTCACTCAGCAGGGCTCAAGCACAAGGTCGGAGGTCTTACGCTCTTCAGGGGAGCCGCGAGTCACTCAGCAGGGCTCAGGTGTTCCAAGGTTGCAAGGGAGCCGCAACCACGTCAGCAGGGCTCTCGTCGTTCCAGAGTCGAATCTGCCAGATAGTCCCAGAGCACCCCTTGTTATAGGTCAACTCCTCTTTGATGTCCGGAGCCTGTGTAGGCAGGGGTCTTAGCACCTGGGGGCCGCTTGTTGGAGTTTCCTGCCATGTCATCCTTTGATCCTTTCAGGGCCGGGTCGGGAGGAGTCCCAGACACACAGCAGGCATGGAGCCAGCCCTCAGGGAGGCCGGAGGGCCGATCGAAACCCATCTCCCAAGGGGAGGTCAGAGGTGCGATGGAAACTGCTCCTCCCTCTCTCACTCTGTGGGAGCGCGAAGTCCTCCAGCCGGGGTGGCGTCTCTAGGCCTGGGTTGCGCTGGAGCCGGGCGGCCATCGTAGGTGCATGAAATGGGCACGCGGGCCCTGTGGTGCTGGGAAGATGGAGGGCACGGACGGGGAAGTCCGGGTCGGGTGTGTGTGGGTCCTGGCGGGAAGGACCGGCTAGGCCGTGTACTCGGGGGCTGAATGAGGTGCACGGGTCAGGGGGTGTGGCTAGGGGTCAGGGATGGCCATGCCACAGGCCGGGTCTAACACGCGTCCCCCCCAGCTGAAAGCCGGAGAGAACTACCCATCCTCTTGGGGGTTCTCTTCGCTGAGGCGGAAGAACCGGGAGAGGCCGTCAGCGTTGGCGTGATCAGTACCAGGGCGATGCTCTACGGTGAAATCCATCCCCTGGAGGGAGATTGACCACCGCAGTAGTTTGGGGTTTTCCCCTCGCATCTGCATGAGCCATCGCAAGGGGCGATGGTCGGTTTGTACTTTGAAATGGGTGCCGAACAGATAGGGTCGTAATTTCTTGAGGGCCCAGACTACGGCGAACGCCTCGCGCTCAATGGTGCTCCATTTCTGTTCTCTGGGTAACCGCCTTCGGCTGAGGAATGCTACGGGCTGGTCTAGGCCTTGGTCATTCACCTGTGACAGGACTGCCCCAATGCCATGCTCGGAGGCATCAGTCTGTACCACAAACTCCTTGGAGTAGTCGGGGGCCTGGAGCACGGGGGCAGTACACATGGCATCGAACGCCTCCTGGCAGGCAGGGGTCCACTGCACTTTCTTGGGCTGTTCTTGGACGTGAGTTCCGCGAGGGGACCGACCAGGCTGCCGTACCCCCGGATGAATCTCCGGTAGTAGCCGGTGAGGCCCAGAAAGGCTCGGACCTCCGTTTGGGTAGTGGGTGGTTCCCAGGCTAGGATGGCGTCGATCTTAGGCTGCAGAGGGGCGACCTGCCCGCTTCCGACCCGGTGCCCTAGGTAGACCACCGAACCTTGCCCAATCTGACACTTGCTGGAGGCCTGCCTGGCGCAGGGCCGTTAGCACCCTCCGGAGGTGCTCACTCCATTCGGAATGGAAAACCGCGATATCGTCTAGATATGCGGCGCTGAACTTTTCCAGCCCGGCCAGGACTCTATTTACCAGTCGCTGGAAGGTGGCCGGGGCATTTTTCATCCCGAAGGGCATCACGCGAAAGCGATAGTGCCCATCCGGGGTGGAGAAGGCGGACCGCTCCTGGGCTCCTCCTGTGAGCGCAATTTGCCAGTACCCGCAGGTTAGATCGAATGTGCTGAGGAAATGAGCAGACCCGAGACGGTCAATGAGCTCGTCTGCTCGGGGAATGGGGTGAGCGTCGGCTCGGGTAACTTCATTGAGTCCCCGGTAGTCCACACAGAATCGGAGTTCTGGGGCGACACCGGGGGCAGCTGCTTTCGGGACCAGTACCACGGGGCTGGCCCAGGGGCTGTCTGAGGGTTTGATCACCCCCAAGGTCAACATCTTCGAGACCTCGGCCTGAATGCAGGACCGGACTCGATCAGGGACTCGGTAGGCTTGTTGCTTCACCGGCGGGCTGTCTCCGGTGTCCACGTCATGGACACACCAGTCGGTGACTTGGGGGACAAGAGAGAATAAGTCGGGGAACTGCCCTAAGAGCTGGCGGCAGTCCTCGCGTTGCCATCCTTCTCTTTGGTACACAGGAGGTCAGGGAGGGGATCTGACTCCTCTTCGGCCCCGTCATCAGTGGCCAGCAGTAGACTCAGCTCCGTCCGCACGAAGTGAGGCTTGAGGCGGTTCACGTGAAGGACCCGAAGGGGGTCCCGAGGTGACTGGACGTCCACCAAGTACGTGACCTGGCTCTTCCGCTCAACGGCTTTGAAGGGCCCGGTCCATTTATCCTGGAGGGCGCAAGGTTTCACTGGGGCCATGACCCATACCTGCTGGCCCGGCTGGAACTCGACCAGAGTGGCATTCTGGTCGTACCAGCGCCTCATCTCTTCCTGGCTCTCCTCCAGGTTGGCCTCGGCCAGTTCTCGAAACTTCCTAGTCTGGTTTCGGAGGGTCAGAACGTAGCGGAACACATCTCGGGTGGGGCCTCGGGGTGCCGCCTCCCACCCTTCCTTGACCAGGCCGAGGGGCCCCCGGACGGGATGCCCGTAGACTAACTCAAACGGGCTGAACCCCAAGGATTTCTGGGGAACTTCCGGGTAGGCGAACAAAAGGCAGGGGAGCAGGACGTCCCACTTGCGCCGGAGGGGCTCTTCCAGGCCCGCAATCATCCCCTTCAGAGTCCGGTTAAACCGCTCTACTAGGCCATTTCCTTGGGGATGGTACGGGGTGGTGAACTTATAGGACACTCCACATTGTTGCCACAGGGACGTCATGTATTTGGAGATAAAGTTCGTCCCGCGATCGCTCACGACCTCGCGGGGAAATCCCACACGGGAAAAGATCCCCATCAACGCCCGGCCCACCACGGGGGGCGGTGATGGTGCGTAGGGGAATGGCCTCAGGGTATCGGGTGGCATGGTCCACTAGGACGAGGATGAAGCGGTGACCTTGTGAGGTTGGGGGGTCCAGGGGCCCCACGATGTCGATCCCGACCCGTTCAAAAGGGGTACCGACAACAGGGAAGGGTTGGAGGGGAGCCTTGCACTTTCCTCCCCTTTTCCCACTAGCCTGGCACGTGGGACAGGACTTGCAGTGGGTTTCTACATCTGCTTTCATTTTAGGCCAGTAAAAGTGAGTCACTAGCCGGCTGTAGGTTTTGTCTTGGCCCAAGTGGCCTGCGAGGGGGACATCGTGGGCCAAGCCCAGGAGGAAGTCTCGGAAGCGTAGGGGTACCACCAGCACTCGGGCTGATCCTAGCTCCACCGACTTCTGCTCGCTGTACAAAAGGTCATTTTCCCAATATAACCGGTGTGTTCCAGATTGGTCGCCCGCGGCTTGGGCCTCTGCTTGCTGCCGGGGTCCGACCAGGGAAGGACAGGTAGCTTGCTCCTGGCAGAACTCCTCTCGGGAGGGGCCCCCCTCGTGGCGCCACCGGGCCAACTCGGGCAGATCGCCTAACTCTGCGATCTTAAATGGGTCGGAAGGTAAGCGTTCGTCGCTGGCGACAGATTCTCCTCGTGGGGAGATGTGGGGGACCTCGGCTGGGACAATCATGTCCTCGTTGGCAGGTGCGTCCTCGACTTCCCCAGGGGGGTGCAGTCGGGCCGCCATAGATCGGGTGGTGGCGCACACCCACTCGGGGAGACCCATCATCCCTAGGTGGGTCTTGCGCTCGACTTGCTTCCAGGGGGAACTTTCCAGGTCGTTCCCCAGGAGACAGTCGACCGGCTGGGAGGTTCTTACTGCTACTTTCAATTTACCGACCACTCCTCCCCATTCAAAAGGTACCAGGGCTACCTTACAGAGGCTCTCAGTGTTGTCAGCTGCAATTACAGGGCAAAATATATCGGGGAGGATCTGGTCTTCGTGGACTAAGTGTCTGAGGACACCGGTGATGCTCGCCCCGGTGTCACGAAGGGCCTCTACCTGTTGGCCATTGATCGTCACTAGCTGCCTGTATTTCTTCGTGTTGGAGGGCAGGAGGCTCCCAGGGACCATTTCTCTGTCTCCTAATGATACTAAGGCCATGGCGGCAGGTTCCCACTCTACGGTCTCCTCAATCTCCTCCCCTAGGGCTATATTGGCTATCTGTCTGGCTGGGTGGGCTGTAGTGGGGATGCGCAGGGCCATGGGGCATTCAGGGTCATTGGCATAATGCCCGGGCTTCTGGCAACGGAAACAAGTGATGGTCACCCGGTGCTCCCGTCTCACGGGTGGACCGGATACAGCTGGTGGGGGTGCCGGGAAGTGCGGAGGTTGGTTTTTCGGAGGACCGGACTGGGATTCTTTCTGCCCTCCCTGGTTCCCCCCCTCTCTGGCGGGGTGGTCCCTGACTGGCTTGGGGGTATTCTCCTACAGGGCCCCGGGAGACCCGGGTGTTGGTCCAGCGATCCGCCTCGACAGCCAGCTTCCTCGGATCCGTGAGATTGCTGTCGAGCAGATGCTGGCGTAGTTCCACAAAGCAGTTCGTGGCCAGGTGTTCCCATAACATGAGGTCGGTAAGTTCGTCCAGGGTGGTTACTTTGCTGCCCTTAATCCACCCGTCGAATGCACGACTGAAAAAGTTCACATACTCCACCCACGTGGTGCCATGGATCTTCGTGCAGTCCCGGAACCGCTGGCGGTACATCTCCGGGGTGAGGCCGTACCTTGTGAGGAGGGCCTCCTTCATGTGGCTGTAGGAGGTCTGCATGGAGGATGGTAGGTCGAGCAAGGTGTCTTTCCCCTCGCTCAAAAATTGGCCCCACAACCCGGCCCCCCAATCCTTCTGCGGGACTCGGTGGGAGGTCATGGCGACCTCGTAGGCCTTGAGCCATTGTTGGATGTCATCGTTTTTGTAATATTCCTTGACCACATCTTTGGGGATGTGGACCTTCTGTTCCGCCGGGGGGGGGGGCGCCCCTCGGTTCTCCGGGGGTCGAGCTTCTTCGCTCCTTGCTTTGAGCTCGATTTCTTTCAAGCTGCGTTCGTGCTCCAGTTGAAGTCTTCCTCCTTCGTGCTCCCGTTGGAGTTTCTTCTAGTTCGCCTTGTACTCGCATCTGTTCCACTGCTAGCTTCTTCTCAGCTAATTTCAACTTGCCCTCGATTTTTAGTTTGGCCAGTTCGAGTTCGTGATTACGACTTCTCTCTCTGTCTGCGAGTTCTTCTGGGGATAGACCCCCGTCTGGTACGAAGCTTCGTACCTGGTTGCTGCTGCTTTCTCTTCGGGAGAGTCCAGCTTCGTCGCGGAGCTCCACCGCTCCTTCTGGGAGGGGGGCTTCGGATTCCACCCAAGCTTTCAGTGCCTTCTGCATATCTTCTTTGGTGTTGAGACCAGTGGTAGCAATTTTTAGTTCTTTGCAGAATTGCTTCAGTTCTTTGTGCATGTACTCTTCCAGTTGTTCCGCCTGGAACACAGTACTCGCGTTGGTTTCTGTGAGACTCATGGCATTTTCTTCTGCCGTTTTTGCCGGTAGCGCGTCAGCCGTTTACGGTACGATCTCTAGATTATGGGCCCGAATCCCGTCGCTTGCCACCAATGTTAGAAGGCGACCTTAGAGGAGACAGGGAGGGTACCTGAGCACCCTGAGGCCTTCCCTCGGGGTATCGTAGCCGGGCACTGGCAGGAGACTCCTCAGGGGAAGAGTCTCGTGTCTAGGATCGTACACACTGCACCACACGACAAAGAGACACCACACTGTATGTTCTTGGGAACAGATCTTTATCTAATCAGCTTCGTAGGATCTTTATGATCAACAAGGTGGATAGGTACAAATAGAGCACGGGCTCAAAGAGTCTCGGTAGGGATAGGGGGTAGCGGGACAGTCTTTGGGGATCCGGATCAATGCAGGGACGTACCCGGCGCACAGCTCACAATCCTCGAGCTGGGGGATACGCGGTGGTAGTGGGGTCCAGCCGGACCGAGGGAGTCTTTAGGAGCCGCGAGTCACTCAGCAGGGCTCAAGCACAAGGTCGGAGGTCTTACGATCTTCAGGGGAGCCGCGAGTCACTCAGCAGGGCTCAAGCACAAGGTCGGAGGTCTTACGATCTTCAGGGGAGCCGCGAGTCACTCAGCAGGGCTCAGGTGTTCCAAGGTTGCAAGGGAGCCGCGACCACGTCAGTAGGGCTCTCGTCGTTCTAGAGTCGAATCTGCCAGATAGTCCCAGAGCACCCCTTGTTATAGGTCAACTCCTCTTTGATGTCCGGAGCCTGTGTAGGCAGGGGTCTTAGCACCTGGGGGCCGCTTGTTGGAGTTTCCTGCCATGTCATCCTTTGATCCTTTCAGGGCCGGGTCGGGAGGAGTCCCAGACACACAGCAGGCATGGAGCCAGCCCTCAGGGAGGCTGGAGGGCCGATCAAAACCCATCTCCCAAGGGGAGGTCAGAGGTGCGATGGAAACTGCTCCTCCCTCTCTCACTCTGTGGGAGCGCGAAGTCCTCCAGCCGGGGTGGCGCCTCTAGGCCTGGGTTGCGCTGGAGCCGGGCGGCCATCGTAGGTGCATGAAGTGGGCACGCGGGCCCTGTGGTGCTGGGAAGATGTAGGGCACGGACGGGGAAGTCCGGGTCGGGTGTGTGTGGGTCCTGGCGGGAAGGACCGGCTAGGCCGTGTACTCGGGGCTGAATGAGGTGCACGGGTCAGGGGTGTGGCTAGTGGTCAGGGATGGCCATGCCACAGGCCGGGTCTAACAGACGCGAACTGCCATCAAAGTGCACCCGCCACCGCGGCAGTGTGAGCCAATGGAGACTCACCGCCGTGCGGAATGATGTCATTCCCGCTCCACAAATTAGGATGTCCCAAACAACCAGTCCCACTGCAGCGGAGAAACCGCCCAACCAGAGATGGCGGAAGCTCGACAGCGGAGTGCGAAACCAGAGTCCTGGTCCACACCAACCGGACACGACAGCAATGGACCCAGCCCTACACATTTTTCCGGAACTGTACCTGATACAATACCAGCAACTCATGGACCGCTGTGGACGCCACCGCAGGTACGCAATATCACAAACACAACACACAACTCATGGGCTGATACATGGTCCAAATCCAAATCAGACACCCTGGTGAGGACAGGAACACATCCACAAGTACACCCACACATGACCCACCTGCCACCAAGTCACCCCTCCGCATCCTGGACACACATTTACCGCGATCATGCAGCAATGTCCCGGTCACGTCACCGCAGCGGTGAAGACAAGAGAATACATGCGCACAGTGCAGAAGGCAGGGTCAGCACCAGGCATGGGCACAAAGAGCACAGGGCCACACCTCCACCCTCAACACACTAGCACACCCCCTGAAGGCACATGCCATGTGCCCCTCCTGTGTACACCGATGCACAACAACAAGCCAGGTGAATCCACACCCTGCACCACACAACAAACAACCAGGGAGACAGCCACTGCAGGAGTGGCTGCAGAGGAACACACAGCACAGTAGCACAGAGCCAGGGAAACACACACACCACACTCATGGCAATAAAAATGAGTACAAGCACCAAATGAACACACACACTTACAAGGAACAAACATCCTACTGGACACACATCCTGCCAAGTCACACATACATACTCCATACTGACACACAGACACATACACACACCACATGCCAACAGCAATGGAGCACAACAAATAGGAAAGCCAAAGTGGGGTGCACACAAATGGAAGGCCATGGAGACAAACAACAAGCATGTGTACATCACATGCAAGACAAAGAACATAGAACAACACCCTCAGCCCATCAAAGCACACGTGGCTGGTACAGTTAGTGAAGTCAAACCACAGACAGCTCCATGCAACAACACAGGGAGACAGCAAGGCAAACCATGTATAGGCACAAGGATGAAAGGAAGGCCCTGAAGTCAAACTGTGAACAGCCACACATGTATACAACTACTTCACAGGAGTACGCCAGCAGCACAACACACAGGGCCCATTGACACACTCCATGACTGCCAAACACTGGTAGGAATCTACACACATACCCCCCTCACCAGCACACAACACCAGTCTAACACACTGAAGGCTGGCAATACTTGCCAGTCAATACACAAACAAACAATCACACACCCTGGGGGTAGCCACAAACATCACACACACACAGGGATGCCAGGACAAATGTCTGCACAAAAACAACAGACAAACACATAACCCAACAGAAACACACACAGAACCACAACTAGAACAGACATGCCCTGTGCAGCTAAACTGTGGAAAGGCAATGGGAGCACAGACACAACAGGAGTGCACGACCTCATAACTCAGGTACAATGCACAGACAACATACCACAACACAGACAAGAAGTGCACCATCACAGAACAACACAGCAACATCAAACAAACAACAGATGCAGAGGCACTGCATGGACAACACGCAGTGTGTGCACACCAAGCATACCAACCCCACACAGACATGAGTGACATAACATTAACCCACACGACACCAATCAGCACAGCACAAAGACAACAGCACACCCAGGAAGTGAAGCAGTACCACAGCCAACACACATACATCCAACACAACACCAACAGATGCACAAGTCTGGGACAGAAAGGTGAAAACAACTTGACCAGAGGACTTGGCAGCACACACAGTTGAACTGCATATGAGCAACCATGACTGCCAAACAGCACAAGAACATCACATATAACCCATTAGGGAAATGCCCTGAGTGACACATTGCTCCTGGCCAAAGAACTGCACCACAAAACACAGTGTCACAAATGAAGTGATGGGGAGGCACACACACATGTAAAGCAAGGGGACAGCTGACATCAAAGTGAAGTGTACTGCATGTCAGAAGGGGACATGGCAAGAGTGTACCATACACAAATAGAGGTAGTGCCAACTCACAATGGGTAGGCATCTGAAGCACAGATAGGGGGTGGTATGACACCACACATAACATGCCATACTGGAGGCAAAAAGGTACCACGTGACAGCAATGCATGAGAAAACACAACCACAGTGGCAGTGTGGAGCAGCAGGTCTGCACAGTCTCCACAAACAGTAACAAGACACATGGATGATCAACAAAACATAACACTGACTTGCCAGTCACACACTCTGCATACTCACAAGTGAGAAAAACAACAAGTAGGAGTCAGCCAGAACTGCAAGGACACACCAATACACTGCACAGTGCCAACATACAATTCACACATGTGCATACAACCACATCCACAGGGCTGAACAATCAAAGCAACAGGCAAACAACTCCTGGGTGACACGTGTGTAGTTGACAATGCAGGGGCATGCGCACATCAACACTCCTGACAAAGTCACCCCCTTCACACTGCACACTTCTTGACCACCCAAGAGCACACATTGAAAGTAAGCCATGGGACTAGGATGACTGGCCATCACAAGATGACCACACACATACACCAGTGGGCACACATAAAGGAAGAATACACATACATGATGACCCTGGCCAGCCTGCCTGCAATACTGTGGATAGAATCCCACTCTGTGTTGGCAGTGCCCCCAACCTGACATGTGTACAATATAGATAGGCTGTCCGGGTTTAGGTTTAAACCTATAATAACTGATAAAACCCCACCGGAAGGGAAATAGCCATCACCAGTGTAAACATATAAACACTGAAAAAAAACCTGCACTGGCACAAACTAAATGCCATTCAAAGAAAGAAAAAGGAGACTGAAAGAGTCATTTTCATGTGTTCCTGAAGGAGCCAATACAATGTAACTTTGTTATATAAGGTAGCAGTAAGACTGGGCTAACATTATTATGCTCGAGTTTTGTTGTTTAGGGATGCCACTAAAATATTGTTTCTTCTTCCTTTTTTCAGTTGTGTGGTCTTTGGTGTAAAGATACAGGGGTTGGATGCATGTTTTAGGTGTTCTTTATTTATTTTATAAACTGTAGGGAATCAGGAAATATCAAAATCATATTTGAATTTTTTGGCTACATTTCAGTCTTTCACTGAAAAATATAGGTCTCATAAGAATCTTTCCCAATATGTACCATCACATTTACCCACAGAGAATGGGTAAAAACCCTTGATACATCAGTCCCCTTTTGCAGTGAGTCACTATTGATAGTAGGTGAATTGCCAAACACCCCAGGCTTTAAACATTCAATGCAAGGTATAGTGACAGGTATATGTGAAGTCACAAATCATCCGGGATACTGGTGAAAACATGATACCAGACCTTTGGAAAACATGGAATGCAGTGTCACTTGGAATGCTGCTGCAAAAAGTTCTTACCAAGTTCAACAAAGATTGGATTGATTTTGTTTTATTTGCAGTGATTCAGCTACGTATATGAAAAAGTTGTGTGATGACCTGTCAAAATTAATGCCTCAGCTGAATTGCTTCCCTGTAAGAGATTCTTGCAACTTGTTAGATGGTATGCTGAAAGCATCTTTACAATCTTCAGAGTTAATGAAGAATGCGGTTGACTGTTTCGTCCATTCTGGTGCACTGTTTTGTTATGCACGGAAACTAACACACAAATATTTTTCGCTTTGTGTGGCATCAAAGAAAGAGTCATCCCAACTGTGTCCCTTAGCTGGTGGTTCTCAGTCCTGGAGGCCATAAATGCTCTATTATCCATGTGGCAACCATTTACAGAACCTTTGCTGAGTGATGATGCCACAGGCAAGAAATGTGAGGATCTTTGATCACATATTGATATTGATTTGAAAAAAAGTACACCCTAATGCATTCCTAGATTTTTACAGGAAAGCATGACTGCTGCAATGGACGTAATAAAAACACTAAAGTCTAAAAACACCCTTGTCTACCAAGTGATCAGCATAATTGGTGTAGATGTGAAACATCTCCTTGAGAGTAGGCTGGGAGACACTTTTAGTGACTTTGGCACTGCAACTTATTCCATGGTAGAGTGCTTGCCACTTGGTAAGCAAAGAAATGTTGAGGAGCAATTCAGCAACTTTTTTTTTACAGTGTATGAGAAAGAGCCTTCACCAACCATGGCATTTGAAGTCAATGAAGCCTCAAGGTGGTACTCTGCACAAGTTATAGATCGCTTCCGTAAAGGAAATTTTCTCCGGAGTTTTAAAAGTGCTGCCTCATTTTTTACCCCTTCAATAACTCTGAGGTCATATGCGCCCAGTTCAACGAATATGTTGCAGAACCTGTCGCAGAGAATCACAATCTTCAGGTGCACCAGTTTTGGCATGGAAAGCTATGTCAGTGGCCAGAGTTAGCAAATTGTATATTGACTTTTTTGGCATTGCCTGTCTCAATTGCCAATGTTGAGAGGGCTTTTTCACAGATAAAAGTTTACATGGGAAGGAAAGAGTGAGCGTGCATGACCAAAGAGTCACTGAAGAAGTATTGTATGGTGCACTATGATAAGTTTGATTTGTAAAAATGTATTTGGACCTCATTAACACTGTATGTATTCTGTCTATATTCAATGCACTATCAGTGCAGAAAGCAAGCAATAATAAAAGCAAAAAGTTCCATAAACACATTAAAAACACTGTTTCTGTTGTTTTTAATGGCGCAAAAATATGTAACCACTGATAACCACTGTTTTTTAAGGTATTGAAATCACTTGAAAACACTGAAAAAACTCCACCAGAATTGACCAAAAATAGAAACTGAAAACAGGAAAGCCTAAATATAGACAACATGAACAAATTAAGAAAATGACAACTGCTTTCCATTTAAAAAATGACATTATTGCCCCCACAAGTATCAGGGTCAGGAAGAACTGAAGTCTCTGTCACCCCTGTAAAAAATAGAGTAAGTGAGCCAAGAGATTGGCTATGTTGAAGTGGCACACAGACCATGTGGCACAGTAAACCATATACACACAGAAAAAGAACTATATTCAGTAAGGATACTGACAAAACAGACAACAGGAGCAACTGTCTTTATTCACATATTGCACAGATAGGCACCATGAGTAGAGAAGAGCAAGGCACAAAATGCAGAGTATGTCCATGAGAAGCTGCACAGGGAATACTTGAACACAGCAAAGAGCAACAAGGCCAGTGGCAAAAACGAAGTGCTGAGTATGTCCATGAGAAGCTGCACAGGCAAGGGCAAAACAGCAAGGCCAGTGGCCAGTTTAGGGTGCAGAGTATGTAAATGAGAAGCTGCACAGGGAATACTTGAACACAGCAAAGAGCAACAAGGCCAGTTGGCAGAGCAAAGTGCAGAGTATGTCCATGAGAAGCTGCACAGGCAAGGGGCACACAGCAGTGAATGACAAGGCCAGTTGGCAGGGCAAAGTGCAGAGTATGTCCGTGAGAAGCTGCACAGGCAAGGGGCCCACAGCAGTGAATGACAAGGCCAGTTGGCAGGGCAAAGTGCAGAGTATGTCCATGAGAAGCTGCACAGGCAAGGGCAAAACAGCAAGGCCAGTGGCCAGTTCAGGGTGCAGAGTATGTCCATGAGAAGGTGCACAGGGAATACTTGAACACAGCAAAGAGCTACAAGGTCAGTTGGCAGGGCAAAGTGCAGAGTATGTCCATGAGAAGCTGCACTGGGAATACTTGAACACAGCAAAGAGCAACAAGGCCAGTGGCAAAAACGAAGAGCAGAGTATGTCCAGGAGAGGCTGCACAGGGAATGTGTGCGACTGAACCTTTCCATGGTCAGCAACACAGTCAGCGGGGGAAAATGTGCAGTACAGGCCCACTTGTGTGAGAGACAGGTGTGTAAGGGTGAATACCACTCAGACTTGGCTGTCAGGCAGACTGGGAGCTGGCTGTGTCTCGGGGACTGTCGGGGCACTTGACTGGGGAGAGAGCAGCCCATCTGAGGTAGAGCTATAAGTGGCTTGGCAAGCCGGAGGGCTGCTTGGACCAGGTGGTGTAGTGGCACGTGGAGGCAGAGCCATGCAGACGGGAGACACGGTGTGGCTGGGAGATTGTTGGAGGGGTGCCACAACAGGAACACTCACCACCAAAGCTGCATCAGGTGCAGACGCTGGCACTCCCTCTGGTGATGTGCTGGATCCAGTGGAACGCTTTGTCTGGCTTCGCCTTTGCCCCTCCATCCCCTGTTTACTAGGTGTTACCCCTTTAGTGCCCTCCTTTCCCTTCTTCACTGGGCTTAGAATGGGAGTTGAGGTTGTGTGTGAACCTGCCTTGGAGCCCTTCCTAGGTGTACCCTTGGCATGCACCACCTTCTCGGTGGTCACAGAAACTGTATGCTTCTCTTTGCGAGATGCTTTAGGGACAGGAGAGTCCTTGGATGGGATGCCACTGAGGCATGTGAGCCGGAGGTCTGCTTCTTCGCATTTTTGCCCCTGTGGTCGCCTGACAGGCTTTTGTCCTTGCGCTCTGGGGTGGCTTTGGTCGTCTGTGGGGATGGTGTCCGCGCCCGTGACCGTTTGGGTTGTTGCTGCTGTGTGCTTCGTGTGCTGTATCGTGACTTTTAGGTATGTGGACCGTGGTCACTATCGTCAGAAGTGGCCAATGCCAGGGGGGTGGACAAAGGGACCAGAGCTGGACTGTGAGTATGTGCCTGTTGAAGGGCTGATGTCACTTTGGAGGACAAAGCCTGGACAGTCCGGTGAAGCCCACTCACGTCTGACTGTATGCCCTCCATGAAAGCAACCACCTGGGCCAATTTTTTGTCGTGGTCAATGAAGGCATTGAGAGCTGTCTGGCCTACACCCAGCTGGCGCAAAAGGTCCACAGACTCAGCACTGATGGCAGCAGGGGGGACAGGGGCAGGGGCAGTGGTGTCTGGGGTGAAGGACACTCTTCCCCTCTTACTGAGGCGAACACGGGCAGCACCAGAGGAAGTGGCTGGGAGGGTGGGCACTGGCCGCTGTGTGGTGGAAGATGATGCAGAGTCCCCGTTCCCTGTGCCTGCCAACATGGATGTATCCCCGCTGGCATCAGATGATGTGGTACTTTGCATCTCAGGCTGGGATTCCTCCAGCGGACTCCTGTCCCCCTCTGAGGCGCTGGTAACATCTGGGTCACTGGGCTCCCATGCAGCTGTTGTGCTTGTTTCACCCCCGCTGGTGTCTGTCACCTGTCCCTCCATGACCACAGGAGATGCTGTATGAGAGAGAGAGATGTTGGGTCAGTTCAGTGGCAGCAACAGAACAAACATATGCAAGCAATGCATAACAAAAGATGACTAAATCTGCATGTTGCACACCACCCTGTGCAATCACATTGTGCTAACTCACTATATTGACTCAAACCGTGCGTGGAAACTGGAAATTCAGGCATAAGGGACCACACAGCACAACACCCTGCTAGTGGCTTTGTTCAAACAGACACACAAATAGCTCTGAGAACACCTAGGGACATGATGGGGGGCACACTACTTGTTGCCACTGACAGATCTGGATGGAACAGGAGTGGACAACACAGACACAGACTACAACATGACATGCCACAATGGCCATGAGCCCATGCCACCCACCATGTTGTACTTTGGGGCCCAAAGACTGGTGCACATTGTTGTCAGATGTGTAGGCCTCCCAAATCTGAGAGCATGCAATGGACGCATTGATGAAGGCACACTCAGATCGGGCACACTGCCGTTCCCTCCCATGGGATTCCCCAGACTACCCCAATGCAGACGATACCTGAAGACCACGACTCAGAATGCAATGGGAATGCACAGTACTCAAATTACCTTTGTAAGTACAGGTAGGGCAAATGCGTAACACCTGCACCCAGCCCAGAAGCCACTTACATGCCACTGCATCACACTACCAACATCACATAGGCCAGCGCTGGCACAGACTCTGTACACATGCAGCCACCCCCAGCCAAAGTCACCCTTCCCAGAATGCTCACCCCTGGCTTGCTGCTGATGCTCCTTCAAACGTGCATCCAGCTCAGGCTGTGTCGCCGCCAAGATGCGGCCCATTAGTGGTGTCATGCTGCGCTGTGCCAAACGCCCAGTGCGAGGAAGCAGCTCCAAGGTCATCTCCGCCACGTTCTTTGCCAGCCGGCTGATGTTGTCCCACCTCTTGTGGCAGTGGGTGCGCCGTCGGTTTGAGACACCCAGAGCCTGCACCTTGGCCGCAATGGCCCTCCACACGGCCTTACGCTGGTGTACCTTGAGCTGCAGGCATTGGAGACAAGACGAGGAAATGATCAGTAACACAGTGTTATATACCTACGTCTCTCAGTACAGCAGCAAGATACAAACTCATCACAAATCCAAAGATATGTCTAACAGAGACAAGAATACAAACATCTGCATCGGAAAAGCTGATGTAAATGCATGCAGGTGAGAGGGGGAACACAGTCCCTGCACAACTCACACACATGCAAGATGCCAGCACCTAAACCCCTGTGTAGCCAGCCCACATCTCCAGTTCATTTTTAGGTTGAGCAACAGATACATCACATATCAACCTGTGTTTGGGGGTAGACTCACTGTGTCCAAGACTGCGCAGCCCTCAATGTCCCTGCCCTGTGAATAGATAACTGTGTCATGGATGTCACATTGAGGGACATGATCTCACAAATCCAAAATCCTCATCACAAGGCCGGTCGTGTGCAATCTACAGTGCTGAGATGGCTCATAGCTGGTGTGCAATGAGAAAAGACTGATGTAATACTCTGTAAGTGAAGTGATGTGTCCTTGTCTTATTGGGCGGGGACTGTGCAGGCCAGCTGGGCTCACACTGAGATGGAAAACAGGGGCACACACAGCCATTCAGCCAAGCAATCACTGTCCTGCATGAACCACTTTCTGCGTCACTGTATGGCTGACAACACAACACAGGTCACTCAAACATACATGTGCAGGCAAGCAAACCTGTGGCATTGGGTACACACACCTTCCCCCTGGAGATAGCATGTTAGGCAGTCCACCAGGACCTCCAGCTCCTCGCTTGTGAAGGGACTGGCACGGATCTTCTCTGTCCTTGCCATCACTGTGCACATGAGACAACAGCGGCGGAATTGGGGGGTGAGGGGTCTCAGGCAGCAGTCCCTGGAGGCAGCAGCAGGTGAGGGCTCTCAGGCAGCAGTTCCTGGGGGCAGCAGCAGGTGAGGGCTCTCAGGCAGCAGTACCTGGAGGCAGCAGCAGGTGAGGGGTCCCTGGCAGCAGGCTCTGGGAGCAGTGGAAATGTGAGGCTCACTCCCACACATATATAGCCCCCTCGGGTCGTTTCAAAAGTGCCAAGCTGCAGCAAGTGGTAGTCCAGGTCTGCCTCTTTCAAATGCATCCAATGACTGCCTCCGCGGTGGCGGAGCACGCCTACTGTGATTTTCAAAATTGCATCATATTGAAGAAATCAAAACATTCTCAGGGGTTTCACTGATACACCTGGTCCTTTTAAACCAACAAAGAAGAGATTGGCACAGAAGCTGTAATATAAAAGACATCTTTTTTATTAACCTCAGATGAGGGAGATTGCGTCACACAGTAATCTCAAGTCACTGTAGGCGGCATTCTAAGGAGTACAGAGAACAGGGGCCTTATACACCCACACAGGGACTCAAAAGAAGGCGGTACAAGTACACATGAGAAGAGTTACACACATAGATGGTCATACAGAAAATGCACAGTCAACAAGTAGGAGGAGTAATAAGTTGCTGACATCAGTTAGAACAGCCTAACAGTTCTATACTAGTAGCAGGTGCATTCTACTAGCTAGGCCCTTCTGAACATGTGCAAGGCTCTGGAAGAGGGAAACAGCAAATGGCCAGCACATAGTTAACTAAAATGGCTGCCAAGTACAAAATGGCTTTCAGCTCATGCTAACAGATCCCTATAATCTTTAACAGATAGTCCTTTTAGCATGAGCTGAAGACATTCCTATGATCCAGTAGGATCACAGACGATATTTGCACATTAATTTTCATAAATTTATCAATATCCTAATTCATTGCTAGGTGGGCATTTTACATTCTAAATATCTCAGTAAGCCGGTATATATAAGGTATAAGCAGGAATACAAAGGGAACAAAGCATTGGGTCATACAGATAGCAGGAGAGAGTAATGACTATTATCACAAACAAAACTATTAGCTTTCTAGTCCTAAAGAAATCCTACAACCATCCAGTAAAAACATTTTCAAGGCTCCTATGCATTTCAGTGACCATCCATTTCAGAATAGCCAACAGCACATATCTAAGAAAAACATTTTTACTAGACTTTTCCAGTGTTTCCTTTATGAGGGCTAGAGTATCACTCATTATAATCAAGGAAAGGGTAAAGTAACATTTGTCAACTGCTCAGATGAACTTTTTTCCCGCAGAATGAACATTATTCCTAATGCAAATATTAAAGCAGTCAGACATATTATTACAAAAACGATCCTGGATCCAGGGGACCAGGAGGACCACACAGGTACATAGGAATTAGGACGAAGAGCTGCAAAGGGCTGCTCCTCCTCAAAAATGGGACGACCAAAGGGGTACATTTTCTAACAAAAAAGAAGAAGTCCTTGGGAAATTAAAGCCGCTGTACAACCAGCCAGAGGGGAGTCTTCTCCCTGTGTCCGTTTGAGCCTCACAGGCAGGCTCTTGTTGTTCCCACGGTGGAGCTGCATGACTCGCAACTCAGGAATCACGGCCCAGTTTCAAGGGAAAAGTTTCTTCTTTCAGAATAGGGCAATCACCCACCAGGGCAAATGCTCTCAGCGATCCTATCCAGTGTCTCAGGCAGTGCACCAGTTTTCTTCACTTCAATCTAACAGGCACCAGAGACACAGCACCTGTACCCTGAACTCAAGTCCTTCCCTAACTCCTGTATTGCTCTGCTGGCACACTGCTCTTTGTTGGGGCCACACATTGCATCCAGTGTGCCCAGGTATCTCTTGACCATCAAACAAAAGGTGAAGACTTTACAGCCAGCATTCAGGAGCGTGATGCTGAAGTACCTGAAGCAACCCTTGTTTCAAAGGGGGTCACCTCAAGCAAAAACAACCTTGCCGTTCTGGTCGGTCTGTGACTCTCAGCTGGGCATCAAAAACTTGATCCACGATTTCTCCTTTCTGATTTGTGACCCCGTCTTTCGCCCAAGACAGTGGCAGGGGTACACACTTCACATCTCAGTGCTTCTGGCCTTCGACCTTCACTGAGGTCCTAGTTGCCATCAATGCCTGTGCTGGTTACCTTCACCTTGACTTCAAGCTGGACTGGTGCTGACTCCCCAAGCTGGATCTGATGTCCGCGCCCCTCTGGCAATGGTTGTAAGGCAGCAAATATCTATTGGTGGACAGAACAAAAAGGTCTTTAGACAAGGCACAGAAATAATCTATCAACAGTGAGGATATTCTCAGAATACTTCCCAGTCTTGGGACGCCCCATATATTAGCAAGGCACCCAAGAACCACTTTCATCTATGTGAGAGTAAAAAAAACAACAGCCTGGACCTATTGGCAAGTATAAAAGGAACTCTTTGGTGAACTGACAAGAGTAATATGTCACCCAATCCCAAGCAGCCAAGGAAGTCTGTGTTCATTTACTAAATTCTGAGGAAAAGAGAAAAAACAATACAGACATACTCCAAATCCTTACATCTGTGTGTTCCTAAATTATTCATCTGAAGACCCTCAAGAAAAAAGGAAATGTTCTACACTTTTACTCATAGACTTTGCATTACTTGTACAGGAATGCAGACACTTCTAAAATGATTTCTCTTAATAAAAGCACCTACATTGTACGCTTAGGACCATGCTTTCATGTTAT
Organism: Triturus cristatus; assembly: GCF_964204655.1. Taxonomy (NCBI): domain Eukaryota; kingdom Metazoa; phylum Chordata; class Amphibia; order Caudata; family Salamandridae; genus Triturus; species Triturus cristatus. The sequence continues at coordinate 373,753,701 of NC_140588.1, forward strand.
AGGAGCAACAGGAAAATCTAAAACTGCTAATTTAACAGGGATTCCTATTACATAAAGAACTAAAAACTTCAACATAATGGGTACATAAATTTCTCCAGCAGAACATATTGTGACAAACAAACTCCTATAAAACAATATTTCCCTCAAAAATGTTTGCTAAGGATCACATGGGCATCTTCCCTGCATTCTACTTTTCACGATCCAAACTATGCAACATCAGCTCTAGTAAGGACTGTCAGTTTATTTACACAGACTAGCTAATAAAAGACTAGCAATGCCCTTGCAAAACTGTATGTAGCATGAGAATAACATAACCAATAATGGTGTTATCACCTGAGAAGTTTAGAACAAAAACTACCCACATCTAGTTCCCCTTAAAGATCAAATAAGGGAACAGCAATCTAGACTACTCATCCTTTCATAATTTCATCAAACAGGATGGGTATTAACATAACATTTATTTATTCATTTTATCAATGTTTAAAACAGTATTACTCAATAGCCAATTAAATGTCTCATGGCTATTTCACAGACAGTTTAGACAGGCTAAAAATAAATTGAGAAAAAGAGAGAGAAAACATAAATTTGCCTACCGTTAATTTGTAGAGGAGCTAGCCTCCTTCCCCCATTTTGACAGTAGGAAACCTGAAACAGGTTTCACTTCTGTCAACACTATCAACCCCTATTTGTAGCAACTGGGCATAAACAAAGTTATAGGAGGTAAATAGCACATTGAGCTAGCTAAAGAACATGAATAACCAACCACCAATTCCTTTAGCAAGTGTACAAGTGTAACATGAGGGTGCATGAATTCAAACTAAATCCCATTGCTTCCTTAACTCAGCTCTAAAAGCATAGGTGCTATATATATGGCAGAGCCATTCTCTTAATCAGAGCTCACATATACCATTATATTGCCTTTTGCTCATATCAGTGCACAAAAGCTTGCTTTAGCCAAAAAATGTAAGCAAAACCTCTTTCTTTCCCTGCCCTGCCATTTCGTCGTTCAAAACATTTCAAATGTCAAAGTGTCAAAGCAAACCTTGCTCTGAGCCCAGCTAGGCTTCTAAATGTAGAACTTCGACCTTTAACCCTTACAGCAGCTGTTCCATTTTGTGTGCAAGGGTTTCCATGTAGTTCTCCCAATTCAAAGTGACCCTTGATACTGAGAGCTGAACAGCAAACCCACTCCATTCCTGTCTACCAGCTATTCAGAGGTAAGCTTAATAACGTCTGCCAGTTTTTTTTACATATTTATATTTGTAAGCAGTGTGCTGAGTGCTTTTCTAGCAGTATAGATGTCAGCTATTCATTCTATACTTACATATGTACATTTACTGGAGCCTAAGGCAGTTTAACAGCTGCTCTGATTGGAAGAACCCCATTTAAATAGTGAATTTTACCCAATTTCGACTTTGATGTTTGGGGCACTTAAAAATGAATATCCTACAATGATTTTGCATAATAGTCATCGCCAGAATGTCCTCTACATATCCCAGAGATGGGGGATCAGAAATGTATGATGTATACCCTTATAAAAATGTGTTTTGTACACCTGGGTAAAGTGGCATTTCACATGTAAGTTACCCCCTATTGCTGTACAACACTGCTTAAATTCAATTTTGATGCTAGGAGTTCACAGTATCATTATTAGGCATTATAAATATTAAAAAACGAATTTAATGCACCTATCTTTAATAACAGTTTTTTTTATATAATCAATTTTTTTTTTTATAAATCCAATCATTTTGATGAGTTTACATATGAAAAGCGAGCTGCATCCCTTGCCTATCATATTTAAATGCATTCATTCACAAGCCTAAGCACAAAAGCCGAACTTGAAACATGAAAGTCTGCACCACTTTTTAAAGGACAGTCATTATTTAACATCAAAACCACTGATATCCTTATTTAAAAAGGCATTAAGAAAAGAAATCCCTGCTGTCAATCTGTTCTCTGTTATCCAAAATAATGAAACTATGTTTCTAACTTTTAAAACAGCAGTCTGAAATGCAGGATTTTACACCGTGTTTTTTCACTGATTTAAGATTTAGTGGACTTCAGCATTCTTTCTTTCTGTGGCCTGGAGTCAAAAATACCCACGTGCTGACACAGCTGCTTGTGATGAACAGGCGTCGAATTCCACGCCTTTCAAGCCAGCACAAATCTATCGTTCTGTAATGTGTGTTTAGTTCAACAACAACCAAAGTCACTCACATGATGCCTTTTAATATCTAATACATAAGGATAAATGCTGTGACATTTTGTATCTTAGTTTATTTATTGCAAAACACACAATTTAGTTTTTGAAGCCTTTTTTTATTCCTATTCAATGTTAATTCTAAATTTTATCTTTAGCATCGTGGCAATTTGCACACATGTATAGTGTCTTACTCTGTCAATTTTAATGATAGCGTGCAGCTATTTAGCATATATTATATAATTCAATGCTGGATTATTTTAAAATATATTTTATTTTAATGATATTTTGCATAACAGAATGATGACAAAAAAAACCACATTGAGCTAATTCCATACATTTTCAGAAGGGGGTCATATACGCAGAACACACAATAGACCGCGCTTAAGGCTAGCCATTCTTGCACCAAGAGCGCAATCACTACTTACTCACACAAGTACCACTAATGACAAACCACACACATTTAAACACACATTTAACCCACAGATCAACACTTAGGACAGAAACAAAAGACAACCCACAGACTGTACTTAAACCAAACCATTTGTAAATACTAGTTGTAAGTCATATTCACTAGATTTGACTGGCAGAACACCAAGAAAAAAATGCTCTGCATATCACCACTTATGAATGTTACTAAGTGCACAGACCAGGATCCTTTTTATGTACATATTTAGTTCCTCGGGGTACTAGTCACCGAGGAAGAAATAAGTGTTTATACCTAAACCTAGTTAGGTATCCCCTCTAGGGGAGCTGGCTAATTATATACAAGTTCCAAAATGGTACCTCCAAGAAAGCAACACATTCTACGATGTGTGCTAAGAATATACAATATTATACACAAAGTAGCACTTAACTCAAAGTGTGTGTGCCGTTCAAGTTTACAAAAGTTTCTCATTACCTGCCTACATAAATTGCAACTTATGTATTTCTCACATTCCCATCACATATTGGCCAATTTCCATTTCAATATCACTATATATCACTTTATCACTTTATCTCTTTGTATCACATTATCACTTTATCACTTTGTATCACTGTATCACATTATATTGCTCTATATCACTTTTTATGTCTCACTTTATATCTCACGTTATATCACTTTATATCTCACGTTATATCACTTTATATCTCATGTTTATCTATGCAGCCAGCGCACTTCTCTCACTATCTCACAAATGACCTTACCTAGCATAGGTCTGCAGATTCTAACTGCCAAGTTCTGAGTGACCAAACCGTCATTTTTAGAATACTCACGCCAAAAATATTGTCAGTCAGGAGTGGTAAGCAGTTGGAGGAGTCAAATCAGGAAAACCAGAAATATACTGGGCTGCAGAGACAGAATCTCAGTTTAGGGTACCTTCTTACTTGAGTCCTGTTCTGTCCTCCTCAGTAGATTCCTGTCTCCCATCAAGACCACTCCCTTGGATAGCCACTTCTCTGATGAGCCTCACAGAGGGCACCAATTGAAGAAATCAAAACCTTCTCAGGGGTTTCACTGATAGACCTGGTCCTTTTAAACCAACAAAGAAGAGATTGGCACAGAAGCTGTAATATAAAAGACATCTTTTTTATTAACCTCAGATGAGGAAGATTGCGTCAGACAGTAATCTCAAGTCACTGTAGGCGACATTCTAAGGAGTACAGAGAACAGGGGCCTTATATATCCACACAGGAGCTCAAAAGAAGGCGGTACAAGTACACATGAGAAGAGTTACACACATAGATTGTCATACAGAAAATGCACAGTCAACAAGTACGAGGAGTAATAAGTTGCTGACATCAGTTAGAACAGCCTGACAGTTCTATACTAGGAGCAGGTGCATTCTACTAGCTAGGCCCTTCTGAGCACGTGCAAGGCTCTGGAAGAGGGAAACAGCAAATGGCCAGCACATAGCTAACTAAAATGGCTGCCAAGTACAAAATGGCTTTCAGCTCATGCTAACAGATCCCTATAATCTTTAACAGATAGTCCTTTTAGCATTAGCTAAATACATTCCTATGATCCAGTAGGATCACAGACGATATTTGCACATTAATTGTTATAAATTTATCAATATCCTAATTCAGTGCTAGGTGGGCATTTTACATTCTAAATATCTCAGTAAGCCGGTATATATAAGGTATAAGCAGGAGTACAAAGGGAACAAAGCATTGGGTCATACAGATAGCAGGAGAGAGTAATGACTATTATGACAAACAGAACTATTAGCTTTCTAGTCCTAAGCAAATCCTACAACCATCCAGTAAAAACATTTTCAAGGCTCCTATGCATTTCAGTGACCATCCAGTTCAACTTCAGAATAGCCAACAGCACATATCTAATAAATACATTTTCACTAGACTCTTCCAGTGTTTCCTTTATGAAGGCTAGAGTATCAATCATTATAATTAGGCATTCCTGTTTTCAGTTTCTATTTTTGGTAAATTCTGGTGGGGTTTTTTCAGTTTTTCCAATACCTTAAAAAAACAGTGATTATCAGTGGTTACACATTTTCGCACCATTAATAACAACAAAAACAGTGTTTTGCCGGTGTTTATGGAATTGTTATTTAAATTTTAATTATTGCTTGCTTTCTGCACTGATAGTGCATGTGTATAGGTAGCGTGTGCACAGGGTATATGAGGACCAAATACATTTTTACTGCAAAGTCAATAGCATTCTTCATTAACTCTAAAGATTGTAAAGATGCTTTCAGCAAACCATCTAGCACGTGACAAGGATCTCTTACAGAGAAGCACTTCAGCTCAGGTATTTTGACAGGCCATCATACACCTTTTTCATATACATAGCTGAATTACTGCAAATACAAACAATATCACTCAAATCTTTATTGAAGTTGGTAGGAACTTTTTTCAGCAGCATTCTAAGTCTCACCGTGTTCCATGTTTACCAAAAGCCGGGTGTCATGTTTAAAGACTGGGGGGTTTGGCAATTTACTTACAATCAATACTGACTCACTAGAAAAGGGGGATGATGCATCAAAGGATTTCACCCATTCTCTGTCTGTGGGTAAATGTGATGCTACATATTAGGAACGTTTCTAATGAAACCAGCCATTTTACCCATTAGTGAAATCAAATGTAGCCAAAATTTCAAATATGATTTGAATATTTCCTGATTCTCTACAGTTTATAAAACAACTAAATAAGACCTAAAAAATGCTTCTAAACACTGCATCTTTAGACCAAAGACCACAAAACTAAAAAAAGCAGAAGAAAGAAGAGACAATGTTTTAGTGACATCCCTAAACAACAAAACTCAAGCAGAATAATGCTAGCCCAGTCTTTCTTGATACTACCTCGTATAACAAAGTTACATTGTATTGGCCCCTTCAGGACAAAATAAAAAATACACTTTCACTCATCTTTTCCTTTCTTTGAATGGCACTTAGTTCGTGGTTGTAAAGGTGTTTTTTCAGTGTTGATATGTTTACACCGGTGATGGCTATTTTGCTTTCGGTGGGGTTTTATCAGTTATTATAGGTTTAAACCTAAAACCAGATAGCCTAATTATAATCAAGGAGAGGGTAAAGTAACATTTGTCAACTGCTCAGATGAACTTTTTTCTCGCAGAATAAACATTATTCCTAATGCAAATATTAAAGCAGTCAGACATATTATTACAAAAACAATCCTGGATCCAGGGGACCAGGAGGACCACACAGGGCCATAGGAATTAGGACGAAGAGCTGCAAAGGGCTGCTCCTCCTAAAAAATGGGGCGACCAAAGGGGTACATTTTCTAACAAAAAAGAAGTCCTTGGGAAATTGAAGCCGCTGTACAACCAGCCAGAGGGGAGTCTTCTCCCTGTGTCAGTTTGAGCCTGACAGGCAGGCTCTTGTTCCCATGGCGGAGCTGCACAACTCGCAACTCAGGAATCACGGCCCAGTTTCAAGGGAAAAGTTTCTTCTTTCAGAATAGGGCAATCACCCACCAGGGCAAATGCTCTCAGCGATCCTGTCCAGTGTCTCAGGCAGTGCACCAGTTTTCTTCACTTCAATCTAACAGGCACCAGAGACACAGCACCTGTACCCTGAACTCAAGTCCTTCCCTAACTCCTGTATTGCTCTGCTGGCCCACTGCTCTTTGTTGGGGCCACACATTGCATCAAGTGTGCCCAGGTATCTCTTGACCATCAAACAAAAGGTGAAGACTTTACAGCCAGCATCCAGCAGCGTGATGCTGAAGCACCTGAAGCACCCCTTGTTTAAAAGAGGGTCACCTCAAGCAAAAACAACCTTGCCGTTCTGCAAATGGCCAGCACATAGCTAACTAAAATGGCTGCCTGTATTGCTCTGCTGGCCCACTGCTCTTTGTTGGGGCCACACATTGCATCAAGTGTGCCCAGGTATCTCTTGACCATCAAACAAAGGGTGAAGACTTAACAGCCAGCATCCAGCAGCGTGATGCTGAAGCACCTGAAGCACCCCTTGTTTAAAAGAGGGTCACCTCAAGCAAAAACAACCTTGCCGTTCTGCAAATGGCCAGCACATAGCTAACTAAAATGGCTGCCAAGTACAAAATGGCTTTCAGCTCATGCTAACAGATCCCTGTAATCTTTAACAATGCCACCGCAATCAAGGTTCCCATTGGCTGTAAGGGCATGCTCCATGACGGTGACACACCGCTGGGGCCCGGCGGTAGCTACCGCGATGGTGCATCTTTCATTTGCATCCAATGACCGGCTCCGCGGTGGTGGAGCACGCCTACGGCAATTTTCAAAATTGCATCATGCCACCGCAATCAAGGTTCCCATTGGCTGTAAGGGCATGCTCCATGGCGGTGACACACCGCTGGGGCCAGGCAGGAGCTGCCGTGATTTGGGTGCCATACTTTGACATGAGGCACCGCGATTTGGGTGGCAGGGTATGCCAACCGCCATTTGGGCATGTCTCCATGGCTATCACTACCGCACTTGGACATTGGGGATTGGTGGTGACACACCGCTGGGGACAGGCGGTAGCTACCGTGATTTGGGTGCCATACATTGACATGAGGCACCGCGATTTGGATGGCGGGTGTCAGGGCACACAAAGCACGAGCGCACTGACTGGGAAGACGAACGGGAAGAAGAACTACAGTTCCCATCATCCGCCGGCGCGGTCAGAGGCACGTGATGACGCGGCACACTGCAGACGTGCCGTACACAACTGGATATCAGGGGAAGGCGCCTTCACGAAGACGCCGATTATTCTGTGGACCCCCGATGTGCAAAGTACGGTCAGGGTAAGGATGCGCTCCCGCACCAACATTGGTTCTTTTTACTGTGCCTTTTGTGCTCAAATCGTCGGAGGCTTCCGGTGCACATTTCATTGGTTCCACCCGTTGGAGAGACACGCGATTTCCAGCGGTCTCATGCAGGAGGTGAGGTTACATGTTTGGTGAATCCTGTGCAAGGGCATTACAATTTGGGCATTATTGACTCTCTCACTTTGGAGCAAAAGTGGGAGCGCTTGTGTTTTCTTGATGAGGCTTATAGAATGTACAGTCTGACGAACTGCTACGTTTTGATCTATGCTGTCGGCTTCTATCTTGATGGGAGTCAAACCCTGCATGAATAACAGATTGGCTAACAAGCTCTAGGATATATATTGGCGATCTGAATCTCTGTGCTTACGCTTTGCCTGCAACAGACTTTAGCTTATGGTTGTTCTATTCACATCCTTTAGGGGAGATCGGTTGAGGGGGTCCGGTAAGGGTAAGCACGTTCTATGATAAAGGTATGAGCAGTATAAACAGGAACATATCAGTAGAACAGAGGGTGTGTAGTTTTATGCTTGAAGGACCTTGTTGCTAACTATGCTCATTTCTTCAATAGAATATGAATGTGCTGTTAACTTGTACTTACCCTCAAATCTCGCCCAGCAGAAAGCCACCCGTATTTTTCTTTACAGGTATAGTGAGTTCCCACAACCTAAACATCCTTTTAGCAACAGAAGTATAGACATTGGATTGCATGGTGATATTGTTTTCTCTCTTTTTTCTGTTCTCAGGTCTCCCTCCCCACTGTTCCTACCCTTTCCTTCCCTCGCTTGACCATCCCACCAGTCCGAGGGGATTAATTCTATCCGGACTTGGGGCTGCCAAGAGGTGGACCCTTTTTAAGCTTCAATTCAATCCTGAGGATAACCTCGTGACCGTGACAGAATAATCGGCCCACACTTTATTATCCTCCTGGTTGGGTAGAACTTGAGATGGTGACGCTTGAGTATGTCTTAGCAGCACTGTTATTGGTGCAGTCAGAATTGGCGATTTCACGTACTGAAACCGCCGCATTACATGCAAGGGTAGAGCGCATGAAAGGGAATCCCTTCGATGCAAGCGGCTCTTCTCTTTCTCAGGCTAGTACAGTAGTAGTAGAAGTGGCCTCACAGATCCCGTTGGCCCCTCCAGAGAGATATTATGGGGATATGCATAAAGTACAGGTGTTCTTAACCCAAGTAATGCTACATTTCCATTGCAAACCCAAGATGTTTGCAACTAACCAAGCACGTGTTGCCTTCCTGATATCTTACCTGGCAGGGGATGCAGCTCAGTGGGCGGTTCCTATAGTCAAACAAGACAGCCCTCTCCTCCATGACTGGGATGCCTTCAAGGAGGAGTTCGAAAAGACTTTTGACCGCAGGGCTGAAACATTTTTGGCAGACAAAGAGCTGCTTGAATTGAAGCAGGGTATTAAGAATTGTTGGTCTACCTTAATTCCTTCAGACGATTGGTGGCTGAGACAGAGTGGCCCGAGTCAAAACAAGCCATATTATTTTATCAAGGGCTTCGGGATGATCTAAAGGACATCATAGCGCAAGTGAACCCTCAACCCAGAACTTGTCCTGGGCTAATCGAATTAACACTGAGTCTAGATCAGCGCTTTGACCAATCAAGGGCTTCCGAGCACGGAACGTCTCCTTCAGAACCTATGGAAATAGGGGCTATTCAGGCCTCCCTTACTCCCAACGAACGTGAATATCGGCGGAAACAGGGATTGTGTCTTTACTGCGGGAAGAAAGGGCATTACCTCAGAGAGTGCCCTGTTAAACCTAGAAACAGTCGTCCTCGATTCGGACAGGTGGCTGCCATTGCAGCAGACAAGACGTCGGCAAACTGACATGCTTGAGGAATGAGGAAGGGGTATCCTTGAGCATTAGTGAAATCCCTTTAGTGGAGAACGATTCCAGAGACAACCCAGAACACTTCTTCGTGGACATGGTTATTGTTCTGGGTTTGGTAAAGAAACCGATTCATGTCATGGTGGATTCATGGGCCACTGGGTGTTTTATGGACGAAGAAGAAGCCCTAGGACTAGGGGTGGATTTGGTTTCAAAGAGCACCCCTGAGACTGTGTTTGCTGTGGATGGTAAACAATTGGAGTCTGGTCCCATTCGGTTTCATACAAGAGAACTCGAGGTATGGTACAACAGTGATCACTGTGAGTTCATTACCTTCAACATCATCCAAGCCCCCAAATACGGAGTCATTTTGGGGTTACCATGGATCCAGAAGCATGATGCCACCATTTATTGGCCTCGTTTAACAATGAAAATGGATTCCAGGTACTGCAGCACCCACTGCATATATCCCCCTACGTTACCATCCAAGGCTTTGGCGCTACACCATCACATCGCCATGGCTGCTGAGAAAGAAGTGGATTTACCCGAGTGTTATCAGACGTATGCTGCTGTGTTTTGTGTTAGCATGGCTGAGGAATTACCCCCGCATAGGGTCTACGATTGTCAGATTGACCTTGTTCCATGCGCAGTGGTACCGTGCAGCAGGATATACGCCTTCAGTGAACCTGAGAAAATCCATTTACGGCAATATTTAGACAAATACCTTTCTTTGGGTTTCATCCGTCACTCCAGATCTCCTGCAGCTTCCCCTCTTTTCTTTATTCCGAGGGCCAATGGGGAGCTCAGGACATGCATTGACTTCAGAGCATTGAATGCCATCACCGTGAAAAACCAGTACCCTCTCCCCTGGTGTCAGTGTTATTGGAACAAGTAAAGGGGGCCAAAATCTACACTAAGCTCGACCTCCGAGGAGCCTACCACTTGGTTCGCATGCAAGAGGAGGATGAGTGGAAGACGGCTTTCAAGACGCACTATGGGCTTTACGAATACTTAGTCATGCCTTTCGGCCTTTGCAATGCCCCCGCAGCCTTCCAGTTCTTTCTGAATGATGTCCTCCGCGACTATTTGGATCGCTTCGTGGTCGTTTACATAGACGACATCCTTGTCTTTTCTGCAAACATGAAGGAACATTTGGATCACGTTCGGATAGTGCTACAAGCCTTGCAAAAGAACCACCTTTTCTGTAAGATCAGCAAGTGCGAATTTCACATCACTACCGTGGAGTTCTTGGGAGTGATGCTCACTCCGGCCGGCCAAATTATGGCTGAAAGGAAGGTAACAGCAATCACGGAGTGGCCCAGTCCAAAGAATATACGTGATATCCAATGCTTTTTGGGCTTCACCAATTTCTACAGGCGTTTTATTAATAATTTCTCTACCATGGTGGCCCCGGTTACCCGTCTGCTAAGGAAGAATGTGTTCTTCCAATGGGATGAAGAGGCTCAAACCGCTTTTGAAGCACTGAAGATGGCATTTTCCTCCGCTCCTATTTTGGCTCACACTGATCCTGACTTGCCATTTATCATAGAAGCCGATGCATCAGATGTAGCAGTAGGGGCAGTCTTATCCCAAAGACATCCTTCCACTGGACAGTTGCATCCAGTCGCATACATGTCACGCAAACTGAACAGCGCTGAGAGAAATTATACTATTGCGGAAAAGGAGCTGCTGGCCATTAAGAACGCCTTTATGAAATGGAAAAACACACAAGATGATGAACTGAATGTTGCACATTGACAAAACGTTCGCCCCCAGTCACAGATCTGGGTTTAATCCATCATTATTTTGCTCACCACGCCACCCCAGTTCAGACATGGCCATATGCAAATCAGTCTTGACCCTGTGCCTCATGGGAACAATCCAGCCCAAACTGCCAAGCCATGTATTCCCTGGACCGGAATCAAGCATCCTAGGACCGGTTTTGGGGTTTCACCCCTCTTCAGCCAGGATAGCTTGACTCCAGTGGCGTAGTGAGTACGAGACCCACGTCTGGGCATACCATTCCCACATGGGGTGAACAGCAAAACACACAAGATGATGGACGGAATGTTGCACATTGGCAAAACATTCACCCCCATTCACAGATCTGGGTTTAATCCATCGTTATTTTGCTCACCACGCCACCCCAGTTCAGACATGGCCATATGCAAATCAGTCTTGACCCTGTGCCTCATGGGAACAGTCCAGCCCGAACTGTACTCTGTACTGGGGTGAATGTATGACATTGTTCTGCATTCTGTCCATCAACTGTTGTTTTTGCACTTGTCACCCCGAGTGGGACGGGTATGCTCAGACGTGAGTCCCGTGCTCTCCATGCCACTGGAATCAAGCTATCCTGGCTGAAGAGGGGTGAAACCCCGAAACCGGTCCTAGGATGCTTGGTTTCAGTCCAGGGAGGACCTGGCTTGGCAGTTCGGGCTGGACTGTTCCCATGAGGCACAGGGTCAAGACTGATTTGCATATGGCTGGGTTCAAACTGGAATGTCATGGTGAGCAAAAAAAGGATGGATTTAGGCCTAGATCTCTGTACTGGGGTGAATGTATGACATTGTTCTGAATTCTGTCCATCAACTGTTGTTTTTGCATTTATGGAATGGAGGCATTGGATAAAAGGAGCAAAACATCAAGTGACTGTGTACACCGACCACCGCAACCTATAGTTCATGAAGTCCTCCAGGCAGCTGACTCCTCGTCAGTTGAGGTGGATGATGTTCTTTACGGAATACGACTTTGTCATCACCTTTCGGCCTGGAAAAGACAACAAGAAAGCAGATGCCTTGACCAGACAAACCACTTCAACTGAAGGAATAACGAACCCTGAAAGATCAATTATCGCACCTGACCAAGTGATTTGTATAACCCATACAAACGACTTCCTTCAAAAGATCAAGCGAGGAGCTTTGAAAGCTACTTGGAGAGACTGGTTCAGATATCATCCAGAATGGAGAATGTGACAAGGCATCCCCATGAAAGGAAATCAAGTCTTGCTACCCACCAAGGAGGTAAGACAGCAAACATTCCACTGGTGCCATATCCACCTGTGTGCTGGACATTGTGGGGGCCAAAAAACCATCGAAAAGACACTACGTCATTTCTGGTCGACCTCTCTTCGCAGGGACATAATTCTTTGGGTTAAAGAGTGTGATATCTGTGCTCAGATGAAGACGGATAAATGCAAAACACAAGGATTGTTACCGCCTTTGCACACTCCCGAGAATCCATGGGAGCAATCGTCAGTGGACTTCATACTTGGGTTACCCAGGGATCAGGGACATACAGTCATTCTGGTGGTTGTGGATTACTTGACTAAAATGGGACATTTTATAGCCTGCAAACAGCTCCCTACTGCAGGACAGTTAGCCATTCTGTTACTAGTTAACATAGTCAGGTTACATGGACTGCCGCGTACTATAGTGTCAGACAGGGGCTCGCAATTTACAGCTCAGTTCTGGAGGGTTTGGTGTTCTAGGTTGAACATTTCGTCCTCTCTGTCCACCAGTTTCCATCCGCAAAATGATGCCCAGACGGAACGGTTGAACCAGACCCTTAAACAATTACTGTGATGCTACGTAGACACAAACACTGAAGTATGGGTGGACCATGACAAGGAATACGAGGTCAAGGGGGTGGTGGATTCCAAGATCACCCGGAAGGCGCTATGGTGTTTGGTGTCCTGTAAGGGTTATGGTTCCGAGGAGGACTCTTGGGAACCAGCCTCCTCTGTGCATTCTCCTCGGCTGGTGGCGGCATTTCATTAGAGGTTTCCGGATAAACCCTGCCCTTGTCAGTGCTCTTCGAAGGGGGGATGTACTGTCAGGGCACACAAAGCACGAGCGCACTGACTGCGGAGACAAACGGGAAGAAGAACTACAGTTCCTGTCATCCGCCGGCATGGTCAGAGACACGTGATGACGCGGCACGCTGCAGACGTGCCGTACACAGAACCGGATATCAGGGGAAGGCGCCTTCACGAAGACGCCGATTATTTTGTGGACGCACGAGGTGCAAAGTACGGTCAGGGTAAGGGTGCATTGGGGATTGCTGGTGACACACCGCTTGGGACAGGCACCGCGATTTGGGTGGCGGGGGAATGCCAACCGCCATTTGGGCATGTCTCCATGGCTATCCCTACCGCACTTGTGCACTGGGGAGTGCTGGTGACACACCGCTGGGGACAGGTGGTAGCTACCGCGATTTGGGTGCCATACATTGACATGAGGCACCGCGATTTGGGTGGTGGGGCATGCCAACCGCCATTTGGGTATGTCTCTATTGCTATCAGTACCGCACTTGTGTATATGGGGAGTGCTGGGGACAGGCGGTAGCTACCTCGATTTGGGTGGAGGGGCATGCCAACCGCCATTTGGGCATGTCTCCTTGGCTATCACTACCACACTTGTGCACTGGGGAGTGCTGGTGACACACCGCTGGGGACAGGTGGTAGCTACCATGATTTGGGTGCCATACGTTGACATGAGGCACCGCGATTTGGGTGGTGGGGCATGCCAACCGCCATTTGGGTATGTCTCCATGGCTATCACTACCACACTTGTGAATTGGGGAGTGCTGGTGACACACCACTGGGGACAGGCGGTAGCTACCGCGATTTGGGTGCCATACATTGACATGAGGCACCGCGATTTGGGTGGCGGGTGTCAGGGCACACAAAGCACGAGCGCACTGACTGCGGAGACGAACGGGAAGAAGAACTACAGTTACCCGTCATCCGCCGGCGCGGTCAGAGGTACGTGATGACGTGGCATGCTGCAGACGTGCCATACACAGAACCGGATATCAGGGGAAGGCGCCTTCACGAAGATGCCCATTATTCTGTGGACGCCAGAGGTGCAAAGTACGGTCAGGGTAAGGATGCGATCCCGCACCAACATTGGTTCTTTTTACTGTGCCTTTTGTGCTCAAGTGAGTCGGAGGCTTCCGGTGCACATTTGTTTAGTTCCTCCCGTTGGAGAGACACGCGATTTCCAGCGGTCTCATGCGGGAGGTGAGGTTACATGTTTGGTGAATCCTGCGCAAGGGCATTAAAATTTGGGCATTATTGACTCTCACTTTGGAGCAAAAGTGGGAGCGATTGTGTTTTCTTGATGAGGCTTACAGAATGTAAAGTATGACAAACTGCTAAGTTTTGATCTATGCTGTGGGCTTCTATCTTGATGGGAGTCAAACCCTGCATGAATAACAGATTGGCTAACAAGCTCTAGGATATATATTGGCGATCTGAAACTCTGTGCTTATGCTTTGCCTGCAACAGACTTTAGCTTATGGTTGTTGTATTCTCATCCTTTAGGGGAGATCGGTTGAGGGGGTCTGGTAAGGGCAGGCACGTTCTATGATAAAGGTATGAGCAGTATAAACAGCAACATGTCAGTAGAACAGAGGGTGTGTAGTTTTATGCTTGATGGACCTTGTTGCTAACTATGCTAATTTCTTCAATAGAATATGAATGTGCTGTTACCTTGTACTTACCCTCACATCTCGCCCAGCAGAAAGCCACCTGTATTTTTCTTTACAGGTATAGTGAGTTCCCACTACCTAAACATCCTTTTAGCAACAGCAGTACAGACATTGGATTGCATGGTGATATTGTTTTGTCTCTTTTTTCTGTTCTCAGGTCTCCCTCCCCGTTGTTCCTACCCTTTCCTTCCCTCACTTGAGCATCCCACCAGTTCGAGGGGATTAATTCTATCCAGATTTGGAGCTGTCATGAGGTGGACCCTTTTTAAGCTACGATCCAATCCTGAGGATAACCTGGTGACCGTGACAGCGGGGCATGCTAACCACCATTTGGGCATGTCTCCATGGCTATCACTACCGCACTTGTGTATATCGGGAGTGCTGGTGACACACCGCTGGGGACAGGCGGTAGCTACCGCAATTTGGGTGCCATACAATCACAATGCCCAAACCAAGACTAGAGGTAGGCCAAAAGCAGTAGAGCTGGACCCGTAATAGAAATTATCAAAAAGTTTGCTAGTACTGCAACTATTAAAACCTCAAAACCACTTATGAGGGCACATTTTGGGAAACAACAAAATGTGTATGAGACCTTGTCTATGTCTATTTCGAGAGTTTGATTGCAATGAATGAATGATTAGTGGTACCAGTGTGTTTGGAGATTAGAATGGTTTGGTGTCTAGAATGTTTGGAATGAGTCTTTGAACGGTGTGAAATATATTGCTCCAAATATGTCTCATTTATGTGCGGTGTAACCTTTTCTTGATTTTTGTATTATGGAAGGAGTTTGAACTATTTTTTATATAAATAAACTTGATGGATTAAGTCGACGAAAAGAAAGGTCTCATACACATTTTGTTGTTTCCCAAAATATGCCCTCATAAGTGGTTTTGAGGTTTTAATAGTTGCAGTACTAGCAAACTTTTTGATAATTTCAAATACAATCACAATGGCCATCTGGCAAACATCAACAGTGCACAGTGCCCACATGGTCAATGGCACATCATTGTACACACAATGCCAATGTTCCATTTACTCCACTGGTGACTACACATGCCATGTTTGTGTATGTGATTTCGTAGATTGGCATGTACTCCCTCACATGTCACTTATGATATTGATGGTTGTGTACACAGGACAGTGTTGTTATGGACTCTACAATGTATACACATGTCAATGTGTTGAAGTGCAGGGACAATCACAGCAATGTTCGTCTCAATGATTGATGTTCTTTTTTGCATGTCCTCTTATGTCTGATCATGCACACAATCGTCATTTCTGCACCAACTGTGGTCATTGTGTTGTGGATGTGTGCCAGGTTCAAATAACGCATGAAGGTGTGTCAGATACAGCAGCTAGGTATGAGACAGTGGGACTGATTTGTCACACATATGCTGGATGCTATACTCCCAGGCGTGCCCTTGATAAATGTGGCCATATCCCTCTGTGCATTCACATTGACCGAGGTGGTGTTTGAGGTACTTGTTTTGTGTAAGTTGACAGGTGTGCCATTTGTGTAGCTGAAGGTGTCCCTACATGTAAGCTGGTCTGTAACTCAATTTTGATGACAGTCATTGTTGGCGTTGTGTCATCCAGAACGTGAGATGCTGTGCCCATCTCATGATGTATTGCATTGACATGTGTCCACTTTCATCTCAACTAGGAGGAGGCCAAATCTGCTTCGTCACTTGACAGTGCTGGAGGACATGGAGGATGAGGCGATCATCAGGAAATGCCGTCTGGATAGAGCCACCCTAAAAACCCTTTGTGATATGTTGGAGCCTCACCTGCAGCCTCGCAGAACATATCCAACAGCTTTCACCCCAACTTATAAGGTGATGGCGGCCCTGCATTTTTCTGCCACTGGATCGTTCCAGCACACGGTGGCAGGTGGGATGTTACAACCTATGTTCAGCATGGTGTTGCATGATGTTCGGTCCGCCATGATGATCTAGAATGACAGATGTATCCATTTCCCCAGGGAGGCTGAATTGGCAGCTGTGAAGGGAGATTTCTATCCCCTTGGACACATCCCCCATGTTGTTGGTGGCATTGATTGCACGCATGTTGGGCTTGCGCCACCACAGGCACGTGAGCACATCTACAGGAATCGTAAACATTACCACTCCATAAATGTGCAAGTGGTGTGCCTGGCAGATATGATCATCTCAGACGTGTGTGTCAAATTCCCAGGCTCAGCCCATGACTCCTACATCCTGCGGAACAGCATTGTACCCCAGCTGATGGCTAATCTGCTTCCCAAGCGTGCATGGATTGTGGGTGAGTATGCCTAGTCGTATGGCGTGCTGGGTGTGTGACCTACTGCCCTCTGCCTCAGCGACATTGCAATGTTTATTTGTGTTTGTCATACCTAGGTGACTCTGCATATCCCAACTGTCCCTGGTTGCTGAGCCCACTGCGGAATCCCAGGACCCCGGCTGAAGTCCGCAACAATGATGCACATGGGAGGACATGTCGTGTGGTGGAGCGCACTTTTAGTCTGCTTAAGTCACGTTTCCGCTGCCTGGACAAAACTGGAGGTGCACTGGTGTACTCGCCCGGGAAGGTGTGTCAGATTGTAGTGGCATGCTGTATGCTCCACAACCTAGCCATTCGCAAGGAGAGTCCCCTGCTCCTGGATGATGATGAGGACCCAAGGCCCCGCCTGCAAACTAACCTGTGTCCAGTGATGAGGACAGTGGAGAGGAGGAAGGTGTCTGATGAGGTTGCTGTTGTTGTGAAGGGGTATGTGAGATTTGGGACAGCAGCCGGTTGTAGACTCAGTGGTGGCTGGCAATGTTTCTGGAACAGGTCATTTAGGAACATCTACAGGATGTGTATGTTGACACTTGTTGCCCATTGTGATGTGTGCATGTTGGATGATCTTGATGGTAGGTGTTGTGTGATGTCTGTGATGCCACACCCAGACCAGTGAATGTTGTTCTGTTGTGTTTTCCTAGGTGCCTTCAACTTCACCTTGCCTACATACAGTCCATACTCCTGGTACATTGTGATCATGTTGAAGACTGTACATCCTGGAATAAAGACGGAGCAGACACAACAACATGTGTGTAAGGATTTTTTATTTACAATGGTGACGTGAGGGTGGGTGAACATTTACATTGAGGTGATTAGTGGAGCAGTGAGTTGACAGTAATAGTAAATGAGATAATTGAGTAGTGACCCAGTCCGACAGACAGATGCCATTCACAAGGCAATGTGGGGAAGGACAGTCCAAAAAGTCAATGCAGTGGTGAAGAGGGTTGCCATCATGGCTGTCTCCGTGACTAGCGTTTGTCAGGTGCTTTGCCTCCAGATACTCCCAGGGTGTTCTTAGGATGGCCCCTTCGTTGCTTGGCAGGGGGACCCTGCTGCAGGGCCAGTGGGGTCTGAGGACTCACCACTCTCTGTGGCTGCAGGGGAGGATGGTGAACTGTCATCCTGCGGCCCACCAGAGGGAGGTGGAGGTGTTGGTTGTGGCGCAGGCCTGTCCCTCAGTACCGCCACTTGCTGGCCCAAGAGGTCCACAATTTGTCCCATGCGGGTGTCGATGGACCTCATCAGCAGGATGAGCTTGCAGAACAGTTCGTCCGGCCGGCCCGTTCGTCCCTGGGCCC
This sequence comes from Triturus cristatus, assembly GCF_964204655.1. NCBI lineage: Eukaryota > Metazoa > Chordata > Amphibia > Caudata > Salamandridae > Triturus > Triturus cristatus. Next base: position 373,772,117 of record NC_140588.1, read on the forward strand.
GTTCATATGCCCCAAGGACTCTGGTGATGTGGTCCAGGGATTGGGTCCCAGCCTCTTGTTGTCTGTGGGTGACCCTGCCCTCCCACCTACCCTGCTGCCATGGACCTGTTGACTCACCACAGTAGGCACCCGCATCCTCTCCCTGCCCTCCTCAGTCGGTGGGGTGGTCATCCTCTGGGACAGGGGGAGTGTTGCAGGCAGCACTGGTGGTGGTGATGTTGGTGGTGGTGGTAATGGAGGTGGTGGAGGATGCACAGGCCGTGACAGCAGGGGTCTGCAGAGACGTTTGTATTGTAGCAGATGTGGTGGGGGGACGATGGGGTCCTGGGACCTGTTGCGCACTGGCACACCAGATGGGCCGGCTTCGAGCTCATCTCATCGTCCAGAGAATCCCGGGAGTCAACATACGAGAGTCCATGTACCGGGGGGGGGGGGAGACTGGCTCTGCAGGTTGCTGGTGTTGTCCTCTGCAGTCAGTTCTTGGTCACCTGTGGGTCAGATGGGAAATGGTCATTGTAGTGCACCCCGCAAGCTTTGTGTTAGCTGTGTGTCATTCCATGTTTGTACACTACACAGTTGACTGATCATCACATTGTTTTCTATGTGCTCTACTATGCCTCCTGACATGATGCAGTGGTACATGCATTACTTGTCCATGGTGTGAGGTGTAAATGCATACCATTCGCCACGTGCATAATTTGTGATTACAGGGACCTGTTGACATCTAGGAACTAGCACAAAATATTATTTCATTTAGGACTGTTGTTTTATCTGACCTGGCTGATGTCACATCTGGCCATGGATTGGCCATTGTCATCTCCTGCATACCTTTGTCCATTCATGTGCATATCTTGATTTCTTATTTTTCAAATGGTCCTTGTTGCTCTGGCCCCATGGCACTGCACATGTCAATAGGTGCTATGCATGATTGTGCACAGACTTTCTTCTACATGTGCATTGGTGAGTCACACTTTGGTTGCTGTGACAGTTTCCTCTTCTTACCTGTGTGCACACTGTGCATGGCAATAGGGTCGGTGTGCATATTTGTGCAATGAGAGGGCTGGTGTTGTCATATTGTACCATTTCCTTTGTGATGAGTGGGTGGATGCACGTACTAGCTACTTACCTGTTATGTGCTCACATTTGGCTTTGTTATGTGACACATCTGTGGGTGCGTGGTGGAGGCTTACATCTTGCTCAGTGGTGTCACAAGACAGAATAATATGTCTACCTACCTGTTAGTTTGTTTGAGGCGATCCATTAGATTCCACATGCATCTCGGTGGTATGGAGAGCTCCATCTTGCTGTACTGGGGGACAAGGGTGTATGGTGGGAGTAGTGGTACAGGCCTCCCAGCCACAAACACCCTCACTGTGAAGATGGCTACCTACCTGTAAGTTTGTTTGGTGTACTACAATGGCTTCCAATGCTTCTTGGTGGGGGAATGCTCCATCTTGCTAGGCTGTGGGACAGGGTGCATGGTGGGAGTAGTGGTGCAGGCCTCCCACCACAAACATCCTCCCAGGGAAGATGGCTACCTACCTGTTAGGTGGAGGCGAACAATGCAATGGATGCCACCTGCTTCTGTGTGGGAATGAGTGCTCCATTCTGCTCAGGTTTGGGACAGGGGGCATGGTGGGAGTTGTAGTGCTGGCCTCCCACCCCCAAACACCCTCCCAGGGAGGATGGCTACCTACCTGTTAGGTGGAGGTGTACAATGCAATGGATGCCACATGCTTCTGGGTGGGGGAGTGCTCCATCCTGCCTAGGTGTGGTACAGGGTGCATGGCGGGAGTAGTGGTGCAGGCCTCCCACCCACAAACACCCTCCCAGGGAATATGGCTACCTACCTGTAAGTTTGTTTTTGTACTGCAATGGCTTGCAACAGCTTCTGGGTGGGGGAGTGCTCCATCCTGCTCAGGAGTGGGACAGGGGGTATGGTGGGAGTAGTGGTACAGGCCTCCCACCCACAATCACCCTCCCAGGGAAGATGGCTACCTACCTGTTAGGTGGAGGTGAACAATGCAATGGATGCCACATCATTCTGGGTGGGAGTGAGTGCTCCATCATGCTCAGGTGTGGGACAGGGGGCATGGTGGGAGTAGTGGTGCTGGCCTCCCACCCCAAACACCCTCCCAGGGAAGATGGCTACCTACCTGTTAGGTGGAGGTGAACAATGCAATGGATGCCACATGCTTCTGGGTGGGAGTGAGTGCTCCATCCTGCTCATGTGTGGGACAGGGGGCATGGTGGGAGTAGTGGTGCAGGCCTCCCACCCACAAACACACTCCCAGGGAAGATGGCTAACCAACCTGTAAGTTTGTTAGGTGTACTGCAATGGCTTGCAACTGCTTCTTGGTGGGGGAGTGCTCCAACCTGCTGATGCAGTGGGACAAGGGGGCCTGGTGGGAGTTGTAGTGCTGGCTGCCTGTACACATGCCCCCATGGTAATGTTGCTAGCTACGTTTGGGGTGAATGGGAGTGAGTGGATGTTGGATCTGTGAGACATGTTTTTGGGAGTGTGTGTTGCAGATGGATGGAATTTGTCCTGGGTGGTGTAGCTTTGTAGTTGTGCAAGACAGTACATATCAGTGTGGTGGTAGTCATTTATTTGTACTTACCAGCCTCCACACCCCCGGGTACTCCTGTGAGATTCTCTGGATGCAGTATGGCAAGCACCTTCTCCTCCCATGGTGTGAATAGTTTTGGTGGAATGGGAGGGCCACCACCAGTCCACTCGGCCAGCTCGAAGGTTCTTGCTCCTCTTCTGTTTGACAACCCTCTTCAGGTCATGCCACTGCTTCATGATTTCATTTTTGGAGCACGGGGTGGTCCCTACTGCATTGACCCTTTCGACTATCCTTGCCCACATTTGTGTTCTTGTGGCTAATGGTGTCTGTTGGACCAGGCTACCAAACAGTTGTGGTTCCACTCTGACTATCTCATCTACCATGACTGTCAACTCACTCTCTGTGAATTTGGGCATTTTATGTGTTGCCATGGTGTGTGGTGTGCAAAGTGGTTGTGGGTGCAGGAGTGTGAGTGGTGGGTGTGGTTGTGATGTGTATGGTGTGTGATGTGCAGGGGCGTTAGTAGTGCAGGTGTGGAAGTGGTGGTGGTGCTGTGTGTGGTGTGGCTAGTGGAGTTCTGTTCTTTGCCTCTCCTTTAAGCTGGGGTGTATGTCCCTTCACTCCTGGAGTATTGCTAAGGATTGTGGTCAGTGAAGGGGCTGGTTTTATACTCAGCTATGTGGGTCTGTCCAAATGGGGTATTGCTGTCAGGTGTGTTGTGTGTGTTGTCCAGGGAATTGTATTTTTCTTTTTGCCATGTGGTTGTGTCATCTGGGTGTGTTTGGTGTTTTTGGGGGGCATGGCTAGTTTGCTGTGTGCACTTTTTGGCCTTATTGTGGCTTTTTTCATTTGTCCGCCATATTTTTCACGGATCGTCTGCCGCAGTGGCTATGCTGCAGCTCTTCCGGCGGTTCTCCCATTCATCCCTGTTTGTGACCGTGGCGGTCAGAAACAGCGGAACGTACCACGGGACCCTCGGGGATATCCTAATTTCCTGTGCGGTGTCTCCGCAATACTTGCGGCAGGTTGGTGTTTTTCCGCTGCGAATCTGACTGCCGCGGACGGATTTAGGCCATCTCCGCCCGCTGTGGTTGTTTTCCGCTTCCATGGCGGTCGGGGTGGTTTTCCGACTGCCATCCTAATAGACCCCCTAGGTTTAAGATGTTCAGTTGTCAATTTTAGCGTTTCCAGATGCATCATTGCTTCCTTTTTTAGCATTTTTCTACTAATCATACCAAGTGATTCTGGTTTCTCAAAGTACTCTGGGTGAGCCATGTCGCAAAAAACCTCTGGACGTACGCCAACCATGCAATACGTGAGTAAGAGGCTGATTTTAAACAGTCACCAATTAGTGCTCGATTAAGATCTGTGTGGTCTGAAGTGCAGATTTTATGCCACAACAGAATTCGTTCTAGCTTAATCATGATTGCGACCAAGGAGGCGCCAAGTTCAGTGTGGGATACATAAACTGAGGTACTTTTAGGGATTGCTAAAAGGTATCTAAAAAAATCATTTTCTATTAGTTGCACACCATCGCATTTCTTGTATCCCCATATGCCCGCCACGTATAGTGCTATGTTAAGGCACTTTGCTTTTTATATCTTCAGCATCATCTCGCGGGGGGGGGGGTGATTTGAGCCCAATCATGTTGCAAAGCTTCTGCGAGCCCAACAGGCCTTACTAAATAATTTCTGTCTATTGATAATAGCATTATTCCATGAACTGGCTTTGTCGAATGCGAGCCATAGATAAGAAAAAAAGGCAGCGAACCCAATCTTAGTTCCAGTTATTGTTATGGCCCTACATTTCGTGTTTTTTCCCCACACTTCATAATGTATGTTTTTGATTGGTTCACTTGGAGGCCCAGTTCCTTCATATAATCAACAAAGCTGGTAAGCAACGACTGTAAGGACAGAGGGGTGCGGGCCATAAGGACTGCGTCATTGGTGTAAAGGAGGGCGGGGACAGGGCATGTACCTATTTGTGGGAGATCTTTTACGGCTGCCACTAACTCCTTCCCCACGCTGTTAATGTGTAGTGAGAACAGGAAGGGGACTAGGACGCATCCCCGCCTCTCCACGACGAACATTTCTGTGCATTCTCCTTTCACACCGGACCTAACCTTGGCTCTGCACCCCGTATATAGGTCTCTCAAGGAGCTAATAATCGGGATCTCTACCCCAATGTCTTTCAGTTTTGACCAAAGTTTGTCGTGTACCACACAGTCAAAGGCTAATGAGAGGTTGATGAATGCTAAATAAAGCAGCCCCTTTCTCATCTTCATGTACTTCCCAATAAATATGTACCAATCCCAGTATGGAAGCCTTATTGAAGGTCTGACAGTTTCTGGTGTGATTCTGCCCAGTTCTGTAGCCTCTCTAAAATTATGCGTCCTGCTATCTTGGCTAGGGTGTCAATCAGGGAGATTGGCCTATTACAAGCGGGATTTAAGCGGTATCCCTTTTTGTAGATAGGGACAATGATTGATTCTTCCCATGTAGAGAAAAAGCCTGCAGTGCATATTTCCCTCAATACTATGATCAATAGCGGTCCCCACAGGACGATGTTACTTTTATACAAAGATACTGGGATGGCATCAGGACCTGCCGCTTTACTATTTTTACTTGATTGTATCGCTTTGATCTTCCAAGGAAAACAGGGCGATAGACGCAGTTAGATAGGGGATTAGGTCCTCTTTTTACGGGGTCCCTGGGCCTGTTTAATTATCAGAGGGGGAACAGTATAAATGCTTGAAAAGTGTTTAATCCATTCTTCTTCTAAGATTGCAAGCTCTATTTTAGGGGCCATGTCTGTACTCGATTGGGATGAATTAAATTATCTTCCAGACGGTTCTTTCATCATTACTGTCACTTGCCTGCTGTAATGTTTCCCAGGCAGCCTCTCTTAAATGCAGTTTCCTTCTCTTCACTGCTTGTTTATATTGTGTTCTGCATTGGTGAACCTCACCTCACTGGTGCTTTTAGGTATTCTATGTAGACATTCAGACATTTATAGGCTTTTGTACATGAGGCATCAAAGCACTCCTTTTCCGCTTTATTTATTTTGCCTTTGTCAACAAAAAGGCTCTCCCTTACACCTTGGCATATAGTCAGGAAAGCCGCGATAATTTCATTAGAGGGAGCAGTGTCTTTTAGGTATAGATCAAACACCTCTTTGTTAGCGCTTATCAATTGTTTAAGGAGTTCTTCCGGGATAACCTGAGTCCAGCGTAAGGTGTAACCATAACGTTGAGCTAGTTTGATTCTTTCTGTTTGATAAGTGGTCCTGTCATGCCCTTGTTTAAAGAACGGTTCGGATGACAGCTGTACGCTCAGAGGAAAATGGTCACTAAGTGAGATTGAATGGGTGCAGAAATTAAAGACAAGGCCAGCTGATTGCGTTGACAGTAAAACGTGATCCATAATGCTGTTATTTGACCTCCCATTAAAAGTTTTCTTTCAGAGGACGTAAGGGTGCCGATTCCGATCCTGTAAAACCCGGGTACAAATGGTCGTACGGAGCGTTTTCTCCGTACGACTCATACCCGGGAATTCCACCGTACAAACCAGCAAGTACGATTCGTACAGAAATACTATTTCCGTACGAATCGTAAAAAACACTGTACGGCTAAAAAATACATACAATTCCGATCCTGGACAGCGCGTACGCGACGTCCGCACGGAGTCAGGCAGCGTTTTACGGACCAGCAAGTACCATTCGTACCCACAGCACTCCGCACGGCTATATTTTTACGGGAGCCAAAAAGTGCCGGAAAAGCTAAGTACGCCGCGATGCACAAGGAAAGGGGGGCCCGGTACGCGCCGTACACACAATCACCCACATCGTACGTTTCATCATGTACGATGCGTACCCCAACATTGCATATGTACGGACCGTACCCCCAGCCCCCCCGTATGTACGCGCATACCCCCAGCCTCCCCGTATGTATGGGCCGTATACCCAGCCCCCCGTTTGTACGCGCCATACCCCCAGCCCCGCATGTATGCGCCGTACCCCCAGCCCCGTATGTATGTGCCGTACCCCCAGCCCCCCATATGTACGCGCCATACCCCCAGCCCCGTATGTACGAGCCGTATCCCCAGCCCCCCGTTTGTACGCGCCATACCCCCAGCCCCGCATGTATGCGCCGTACCCCCAGCACCCCCCGTATGTACGCACCGTACCCCCAGCCCCGTATGTACGCGCCGTACCCCCAGCCCCCCGTATGTATGCACCATAACCTCAGCCCCATATGTACGTGCCGTACCCCCAGCGCGTAGCCGTACGACTCGTACCCCGGGGCACAAGTGTACCCGGGGTAGGGGTCGTACAAAGTTCGCTCCGTACGGGACGTTTTCCATACGCTTGTGTATTCGGGACGCTGGTACGGATCGGACTTGTGCGCTTGGACTTCAGTTTTACGACTCGTACGTAAAACTCTCCGGGGACGTCTCGTAAACTTTTCCCGAGGTCATTCGTATGTATTTTTCACGTATGAATCGTACTTCGGCGTTTGTACGGGACTTGTACGATTCGTACGTAAAAAAATACGGATACGAGTCGGACGGTAAATTTTTTTAACGGATCGGAATCGGCACCATAGTGTTGACATCTCATTTGTAAATGTCAAATCAAATTTAAGCAACAATTAATTGATCTTATCACCGTATATACTGTGCGCGAAGTGGGGCTGTTCCAAATCCTCTAGATATGTCATAACTCACAGTTTACTTGAATGTGCCATACACTGACGCAGGTTAAAATCACCCCCCCCCCCCCCCACAAGATCATCATATATTTTTTCTTTTCACTGAAATATGCTCCAAATCATTGTTTATTTCCTGTATGACATTTGTTATTATTTTCATGGTGGCATTATTGTAAAAATTAATTATTACTAAGCTAACAGCACCATTCGAATTACGAACCATTAGTTGATAATGGGGATTATCTGTGGAAAATACAAAGTTTGTGAATTGTAGGATGTTAGAGATGTAGATACACAAGCCCCATTTTGCCCTGCCATGCCTTGATGGAGTGGCTGAAGTAAAATAAGTGCTGTACCCATTTATGTGAATAGCTTCTGTGAGACATGTTTCTTGTAAACGTATAGGGGTCTATTAGGATGGCAGGCGGATGGCCGCCGCCGTTCCGGTGGTGGCAACCGCTGGACCAGCAGCGGCCATCCACCTGCGTTCGAAACCCGGAACACCGCTGGTCCGGTTAGCATCGCAGTGTGACCGCGGCGGTGTGATTTTCTGCCCGCCAGTTTTCCACCGGTTGCAGTCCACCCACTTGCCTGGCGGGCAGAGCTGGACCGCTACAATTGTGACGGATCAGGGTCAAGCACCGCTGGCACGAATTTGATGCTGGCGGCAGCCAGCCTTTTCACTGCGGTGGAACTGCCATGGAAAGGGTGGCGGAAACATGTTCCGGAGGCCATTGTGGGGCCCCAATGTGTTGGGGGATGTGGGTGCACTGGGGGGATACCCATGGTACCCCCCTACATTTCCCTGTGCCAGGTGGTAGGCACTGTGCAGTGCCTACCATGCAGTGCAGGGAGATGCAGGACATGCTCCTTTTAACATCGCGGCGGTACTGCTGGCAGCAGCGACCACTGCAATGTTAATCGCCAGAATCAGACCACCGCGGACGGATTTCGACTGCGGAGCATCCTAATTGGACTGGTGGTTATGCCCCGATCCTTGCAGGTGGTCTTTTCCCGCTACCATGGCGGTCGGGAGATTTTCCGACCGCCATCCTAATAGACCCCATAATTGGGTGATCCTCCTTTGAAATGTAGCCACCCTGTAGTTTGTATTTTACTTCGTAGCCCTGTCACATTACAGAATAGGCAGCCCACAAATTTCGATAATGGTCGTTTTGCCTTTAGTGTTGGATTATCTATAGGGGCGACTGGGAGACTAACTTCAACCAGTCAGCGGTGTTTCCTGAGATGTTACCATGGGGATATTCCCATTAATAGATGTAACAGAGTTTCTCTGGCTGCTCTTTTCTCCAGCTAGGTAGGTTCCCCTTAAGTCAATCCAGACCATCCAGTGCAGGGAAACATTTAAATCTATTTGAAGTTTGGATAGTGTAATTTGGGAGCCTCGGTCTCTGCTCTGTGCTAGGGTGTGGTCTTAAGTTATTCCTTGGGTATATTGGATGATAGAAGTAACCCAAGGGCGAGGGAAGATTCAGTTCCCATCAGCGTTAATGTACCCAGTTCCATAGAGGACCATTTTCACCAACTCTGGTGATCCGAAAGACAGTATCACACAATCACCAGTCTGTTCTTTTTTGCCCCTCCCTACCCATTTTACTGTCCTTGCCATCTTAAAGTTATTAAATAGATGGTCAGTTAGTCCTGATCTCACGCCCAGCCAGTTTAGAGATTTATTTCTCAGAGAAATCCAGTTCTCCTTACTATTTGATGTTAGGGGTGGGACGTTTGTCAGAACTACCATATACGTGGCTGCTGCTGGTGGGAGGTCCAAGCAGTCTGATATGCGTTCTACTTGCTCTCTGTGCTCAGCAGTAATTTCTGGAGTGTCTAATGCTGGGCCTCGGTCACCTGTTACCCTGTATCTATCTCCAGAAGATGCCCCATCCCCTCTTGTCCCCAAAGTCTTTTTACTGCTATGGCTATGGGAGCCAATTTGGGGCCTAGTGGTGCAGTGTCATCTGTAGCTCTCATAATTAGATCTTCAGTGGCAGTTTCAAAAGCGGGCTCGGGGTCTGTATTATGTACTGAATTCGTCTTTTGCCCAGCAGAGAAGATTGTCAGAAGTTCCAGGCAAGAGTCGGTTTGTATTTCTACTTTCGTTAGCCTAGATTGTATTGTCCCTAGAATCTTGTTCATGTGTTGGTCGAGGATTTTGAGTGCCTCCACCAAGTTATCCAATTTACCAGTAATTGTATTGTAATTGGGCTCTGAAAGGGAATTGTCTAAGATAATTTCAGTTTGGTCTGGACCCTGTGGTGTCTCAATCCTTGTTGTCTCTCTACCAGGATGGATGATTGGACCCTGGGATCGGGGTTTTTTCAACACGCTTAGGAGGCACTGAGTTTGATCTTGAGGGGGACACACAGTCGGGAATATGTTGTATACAGCCGGGTAAGTAGAGACAATATCAAATTTTTAATATCGACATGTCATTATATTGAGTTTCAAATATCGATAGTAAAAAATATCGATTTAAAATATCGATGTTAATAATATCGATTTATTGTGTTGTTAAAAATATCGGTGTGATAAATATAGTTTTCTAGAATATTGCCAGAAAATATATTGTTTTGGTATTTTTTTATGATGTTACATGTTTGTAAATGTTATAATATTTGTTTAGATTTTATTTTTAGGATTTGGGTTTAGAGGGGATAAGGGTGGGGAGTGTTTTAAAAGTTGGTATGCATATTTTAAAAACATTAAAAAAATTGTAAATATTTTATAATATTTTTATTTAGGAGCGGGATGTCGGGTTTATGGAGGATAAGGGTGGGGAGTGTTTTAAAATGTTTTTTATTTTTTTTTAATTTTAGAAAATATATAATTTTTTATTTAGGAGTGGGGTGTTGGGTTTATAGGGGATAAGGGTGGGGAGTGTTTTCAAAGGTTTTTTAAAAAAAATAATTTTTATTTTGGAGCGGAATTTTGTATTTATAGGGGATAAGGGTGGGGAGTGTTTTTACATTTTAAAAATTGCAAATTTCACAATAAAATTTAGGTAATTATTAAATTTGTATTAATGAGAGTAAAAGTTTGGTTTATAGTGGATTATATATCTTAATTTGTTCTCAATATTTAGATTATTTTTATTATTTGTAAAATGTATTTCAAAAGTTATATTTATGTGTGTAATATATTGTGAAATATATGTTTAGAATGAAAAAAATCAAATGATCATGTATATTTAATATGTACGTTGAAATTTGATAGAGTATTTAAAATTTTATTTTTATTAAGAATTTGTTTTAACGAATATTAATTTTAAAATGTATATTGACTATCAATTTTTATTTTTTTAATGTATTTTTTAGCGGGAATTGTACATTATTCATGTTTAGTCTCCCACACCTTCACAGAATTAATATATTTTGGAATGAGAATAGTATATTATATATGTTTAGTGTCCAACACCTTCAGTGACTTAATATACATTGGAGTAGTAATAGTAAATGTTATATGTTTAGTGTTCAGCACCTTCCTTGACCAAATATTAAATGGAGTGGGAATAGTAAATTATATATGTTTAGTGTCCAGCACCTTCCTTGACGTAATATAAATTGGAGTGGGAACAGTAAATTATATATGTTTAGTATCCAGCACCTTCCCAGAGTTAATATAGTTTGGAGTGGGAAAAGTAAATTATAAATGTTTAGTGTCTAGCACCTTCCCTGATTTAATATAAATTAGAGTGGCAATAGCAAATTTGATATGTTTAGTGTCCAGCACCTTCCCAGAGTTAATATAGTTTGGAGTGGGAATAGTAAATTATAAATGTTTAGTGTCCAGCACCTTCCCTGATTTAATATAAATTGGAGTGGGGAATATTAAATTATATATGTTTAGTGTCCGGCACCTTCTCGGAGTTAATATAGTTTGGAGTGGGAATAGTAAATTATATATGTTTAGTGTCAAGCACCTTCCCTGACTTAATATAAATTGGAGTTGGAATAGTAAATTATAGATGTTTAGTGTCCAGCACCTTCTCAGAGTTAATATAGTTTGGAGTGGGAATAGTAAATTATATATGTTTAGTGTCCAGCACCTTCCCTGACTTAATACAAATTGGAGTGGGAATTTTAAATTATATATGTATAGTGTCCAGCACCTTGCCTGACTTAATATAGTTTGGAGTGGAAATAGTAAATTATATTTGTTTAGTGCCCATCACCTTCCCTGACTTAATATAGTTTGGAGTGGGAATAGTAAATTATATATGTTTAGTGTCCAGCACCTTTTCAGAATTAATGTAGTGTATATTGGGAATAGTTAAAAAATACATATTTGTGTAAGCATAATGATTTATTTATAAAGATTCATCAAAATAATATAGTTTTCAAATTTGATTGATGTAACATAAATATTGTAATATATATGCAAGATATAAACAAAATAAAGCAAATACAGAAACATGTTCATATTTTATTAATGTTTTTATTTAGATTCAAACATTGAAGAAAAAGAAGAAAAACATTTTATTTTATTAAGTTTATTTAATATATATTGGTAAACAAAGGGAAAAAAACTACAGTTTTCATTTTTAACATATTATATATTGTGTAGATATGTATACATTATTATATAATATTTTTGCCAACTCAGGATTAAACTTTTAGTGCTTTTTGTTATAGTCATACTTATTTTTTACCAATAAAAAGATGTAGTTATACATTGCTTTTCATACAACCTTTTACAGAAATTATGTGTTTGGTAACAGTGATACATTAATTATTTATATTGTAAATATTTATTACATTATAACATATAGGGGCCGATTGCGATGTCCGTCCAACATCAGTCAGGAACTGTAACCGACCGACCTACTGTCGTTGGTTACGGACCTGCAAGTACGATGCAACCGAACCCTGTTCGGTCCCACTAGTATACTTCACAATGGGAGCATGCATTCCGAAACGGAATGCATGCTCGCATTGTGAAATGAAGGAGTGCAGTTCATCCCTACAGGATGCGGGCGGTGGCAATCTGCCCTACATCCTAATGGACCCCTTACTTTGTATTGTAAGTACTCAAGCATTTGTTTAGTTTGCTTGGTTACTTTTGGGCCCAGTTGTGTTATAAATTGTTCCATTCTTAGTTGTTAGTAGCTTTGGGGTCGATTAGGATGGCGGGCAGAAAACCATTCTGACCGCCGTGGCAGAGCAAATTAACCGTCCGCAGGTACCGCGGGAAAACCAGATTATGATGAGCCGACAGAAAAATCCGACCGTGGCGGATGGATTTCACGAAAGACCGCTGGGAGCGTGCGGAGCAGGTGAAAATCCGCGGCGGTCAGATTTGCTGCAAAAAGACCAAAAACCGTTGCACAGCCAGCGGATTGAACGCACGCTGAATTAGGATACCATTGCAGTGACAGCGGAATGATCCGCAGTTTCCGACCGCCGCAATCGCAACTATTGATGAATGGGAGAGTCGGCGGAAGGGCTGTTGTATTCCGACCACCGCGGTCGCTCCAGAACAGTAATGGCGGTCGACAAAAAAACACACAACAAGGATACCAAGTGTGGCCATTACCTGGCCCAGCCTTAAAAAACACCTAACACACCCCAATGACACATCCTCATGGCAACTAAAAAATACAAATCCCAAGTCAACCCACTGATCCAGCGGGTTACTAACCTCAGGTACTCAACTACCATATACTCACCTGGGCCAATAAACACACACACATTCACATAGGCTAGTAGATACCGCTGGGGTCAATTTATTGTACTAATACCTGTAAGATAAATTTATTTAACCACTTCTTACCAAACATTTCTGACCAAATATACTTTCCTCTGGTCAATGGACCTTTTAGTTAACAGTGTGGGTAAAAATTGACATAGAATAAAACATTCTTTAAATAACCAAAGACTCAGGAGAGTTTTAAATGTTTATCTAGTTAATTCATGTGACATAAAATACAGTTAGAACATCATCTTTTTCAAGGAAGGGAATAAAATGTAAGTAGAATAATCGTTAAACAAAGTTATTACGATGACAGAACCTGAATCAGGAGAAAACAGAGAGCAGTACAATGACATACTACACAGAATTATAGTTACCTAGAATGGTGTGAAAACCAACCCCTTGGCCAAGGAGCTGGAATGGGTCCCCTGGAACAGATCAGGTGACAAAGGCTCAGGGCAGGATTCAGGGACAGGATGGATGACCTCTTCTAGATACGACGCCTGCGTCGCACCCCTCTCTGACACTATCTTCCTCCTCGATTCTTCCGCGATCTTCTTCTATTATGTGCCTCCTCAGTTCTTCCGCAATGTTCTTTTAATTAATTGGCTCAGGGTTCTAAGTCTGGAAATGGATCTTCTTCAGTATTCTTTTAATTCTCGGACAGCATCTCGATCTCTCAGCATTCTGGTCTTGCAGCTGTCTGCGATCTGTGATCATAACTGACTAACTGAACTACCTCAATTATACCTTTGTAATGGCATGTACCACCCCTAAATGTTTCAAATGTATGAAACTCCTAACTCTGATTGGACAGAAAAAGGGGAGATGATCATCCCACCATGCTAAGTTTAATATTTTTCTTTAAGCTCATTGTTCTGTGTTCCTGCCCCTTAAAATGTACTTTCCCATGGGGTACGGACACCGGTCATTCTTTGAGGCCCAAAATACGAACTCATAAAGAAGTCAGAAGCATATTAAATTCAAAATAAAATGATTTCACTCTATACCTCCTATCTCTACTCTAACCCCTTTTACTTATATAAATCTTTCTCATTAGCAATAAATTTACATGGTTTAGTTTCAGCAAAAGCATGCGCATTAACATGTATGTTCAAAGCGGCCATTTTGAAAGCGATTGCGTAGCTGCAAAGATTTCCCTCCAAAGCATAGCCACGTCATTACTACGTAGATGTAGTTGACGCATGCACAGTAAAGATTCCTGCATTAGTAGCCATTTTTAGTCACTCTCGGGTTACTTGTTAGTATGACACATAGGCAAGCTTCCCCCCTAAGCTTAAATGTACGAATTTTTGATGCATTATTAGTATTTACAAACACAATTATTACGGTATTACGAGTTATCTGAGAAGATTGCATCCGAGCAAGTCTCTTTTATACGAGTCCTTGCTCCATCAATCCCCTCTCTGATGGCATTTTATGCCATCACTAATTTCCCATCACCTAATCAGATGCCAACTTTAGCACATCTGAATTCCCTCTTCAACCTTTTCATTTCCTTCCTTTTCATTTCTGTACTGTAAACTCTGCATTATTGCTAAGACTAATAGTGTTCTTCCCAAGATTGGCAATATTATTTGACCTATTATGCTCTTACCTATGTTAGAAAACCAGCTCCCTATGGTAGTAATACTATTTGTTAATTTCTTCCATACACTTTCAACTTCCAGTGGTTTCAAATCTTCCTCCAGTTTTGTGATATTTCTAATATATCCTCGGATTTCAACACTTTTGTCCGGGATGTATGTGCAACAATGATGCGCTCTCAGCATTTTACAGACTCCGCCCTCTTTTGCTAATAATATATCAAGAGCAAGTCAATTTTGCAATACCATAGATCTAATTTCAACCATTTCTGTGTTGATCATCAAAACTCCTCCCGCAGTGTCAGTAGATAACCGATCCACTACTGTAGATAGCTGACAAATGTTTTCTGAATTCAGAATTACTCCCACTGAAGGTATCAATGCACTAAATATATCACCTACTATTTCAGAAAAACAAGCTCTTTTTATACGTGTTAGTTCTTTTGCGTCTTCATTGCTTCCAGTGATTCTTTTCAAATGGTACACCTTTGGGAATACTATTCCAAAATAGCAACTCCCCTACCAATGATCAGGCAGTCTGAAATAGGCGCTTTATTGCCACATACGTAATAAACTCCAGGAAATACTCGCTCTGTTCCACCTTTTAGTCCCTATTCTCCAATAACTGAGAAATTATGTTCACATTCACTGGAACCAATAAATGCATTGTTATATTCAGTCTTTAATCTATGGAGGCAGATCTTTCCTTTCTTTTCAAAGTCCAAGGACATAGCAGCATGAGTCTTGTCAGTTTTATAAATTTCATCTTTCTCAGTCCATTGAGGTATCTGAGGTTTCGGTTCAAAAGCCTTTCTTTAGAAGTCCTGTCTCCTCTGCTCAACTAAATTCAAACATATCTTATCTTCTTTGTGTAATTTACATGTTAAATTGTGCTTGTGTGCTTCAGCTATATCTATTATTTTCATAGTTAGAAAATATTCTCCCATAAACTGTGCATCGTGCTCTTTCGCATAGGAACCTCGGAAAAAATCACATCTACATTAGAATAATAATATTGTAACTTTCCTGTTCTGTAAAACAAACTTGCTAAAATACCCTTTCATGCGTATTTGTGTTATTCTTTTCTTTTGTAACCATCAAATAAGTGATGGCTACTGTTAGTACTAACCAAATTTTTTTAAGTTCAAAAGATTTTTATTAGACAAATAAAGGTGTCGATACAGAAGAAAACCTAAAACATAACAGCAATATGAGAGATGAAATAGAACATGACTGTGGAAATAAACATGAGATTGAGAGATAACAAATAATTGAGGCTATATAACAGAAAGCAGTACTGGAGATAATATGCAGTAAAATGAATTATAAAAAAATGCAAAGGAACAAAAAGGTCAATCAAGGAGGCTTAGAGACCTCCTGCTGAAAGGGAGGCAAATGAGACGAGCGTTTAGCACAAATATCAAGGTACAGGGTCACAGGAAGCCAAAGATCATGTCGCTTTTTGGCCAGACTGAAGGGGTAAATAAAGACAGTATCTAGCCTGTGATTATGACATACATTGTACCACCATGCTCTAAAAGAAATATTAGCAAAATGTTTCCAATTAACAGTAATTTGCTGGAATGCAACAGCTAGCAACAAGTCAACGATTTGCATATTAAAATCAATATCTGCCCAACAGGGAGAGAGACTCCCTAAAAAAATATTAACAAAGGAGAAGGGAAATGGAGTATGAAATATGGCATTAATTTGGGCCCAAACTTGTTTCCAAAAATTGTGCGTAGCAGTACAGGAAAAAAGCATGTGAAAAAGAGTAGCCTTAGGTGTCGAGCAGGACCAACAAAGGTCAGGGATTAGAGGAAACCTCTTATTCAACATATGGGGTGAGAAGAGAAGTCTATTATAGATTAAAAAAAGGGTTTGTGTGAGAGAAGCAGCCCTGGACGATTTGCGGAGCTTGGTCCAAATTTTATCCCAAAGAGAGGTGGGCCAAGAGATGTCAAAATCAGACTCCCATTGTTCCTCTACCATGGATTTTGGCCTAGGTGTGAGAGTCTCGTGAAATGCGTGGTAGATTGAGGAGGCTGTGGGATGAGTACGCAGCAAGGAGTGGAGGTGCAGAGTAGGACTGGGAAGGTCAGGTTGGGTGGGAGAGTTAGAGAATTGGGTATGGGTGGACATAACTGCGTTCTTAAGTGTGAGATACTTACGGGTAAAGGAGTGAGGGAGATTGAACTTTTGGCTAAGAACGGAGAAAGGTAAGAAATCGGAACCAGAAAAGAGATGGGACAACCAGATCAAACCCTTTTGTCTCCAAGATTTCCAATAAAAGGGTTTGTGATTAATGAGGATATTATTATTATACCAAATGGTGGTATTGAGAAATTCGGCTACAGAGGAAGGGGGGCTTGGGGAAGTGGAAAGAAGAAGTTTGGTAGTAAACTTATGTATGGGAGTGGAAATAAACTGGGGTTTACGAGAAAATGAGAGATACTCAGCGAAAGTAAAGGGGGATAAAGAAAGACGCTCAATAACAAGCCATAAGGGGGAAGATTCAGCAGGATCCCGCAACCAAAGGGAAGCTTGTCGCAGAAGGAATGCTTTATGATAAGTGGGAAAATCTGGGATGTTGACCCCACCCTCTGACTTGGGAAGTCGTAATCTGAACAAGGACATACGCGCTTTTTTGCCAGACCAGAGGAAAGAAGAGAGAATAGTATTGATTTTCCTAAAAAATTTAGCTGGAATAGGAACTGGAATATTGGAGATAGTGCAAAGAACTATTGGGGAGAGCATCATTTTAATCGTGTCGAGGCGACCCCACCAGGAAAGGTAAAGCGGGTGCCATCTAGAAGTGAGGTCGGACAATTTCTGGGTACATTTATTAAGGCATAACGAGACAGTATCGGGGAGGGAGGGGGTAATGTACAAACCAAGGTATTTGATATGTGAGGGACTCCAAGTAAAATTGGACGCAGCAAAATCAGGTTTGAAGGTAAATTTTGTAAGGGGTAAGATTTCGCATTTGTCATTGTTCAACTTATAACCAGAAATTTGGGAGTATTCATGAACTTCAATTAGAAATGCGGGAATAGAAATGGCAGGATTGGACATAAAGAGTAGGATATCATCTGCATAAGCAGCAAGTTTGATGTTTGTTTGGGAGATTTGGAAACCATGCAAATTAGGATTTTGGCGGAGTTTTGATAGGAAGGGTTCTAAGGCCAGATTAAAAAGGAAGGGGGAGAGGGGACAGCCCTGATGAACTCCTCTACCTAAGCTGAAAAAAGAAGAGATTAGGCCATTAGCACAAACCGCCGCTCTGGGACTGGAATACAGAAAAGAAACAAAGGAAATAAAATTAGGACCAAACCCAAACCTTCTGAGGGCGGAAAAAAGGAAAGTCCACTCTACTCTGTCAAACGCTTTTTCTGCGTCCAAAGCAATTGCCGCTAGCGAATTCTGGAACCGTGAGGATTTGGACAGGACATTGAACAGAAGTCTGGTATTATCTGTGATGAAACGACCCTTAACAAATCCAGATTGTTCCGGGCCCAACAGTTCAGGAAGAAAGGGGTCTAATCTTATGGCAAGGGATTTAGCATATATCTTGTAATCAATGTTAACCAAGGAGATTGGTCTATAGTTCTTGCAATGCTGGGTGTCTTTTCCTTCTTTGGGTATAATGCATATGTGGGCGTCTGAGAAAGTGCCAGAGGAAGTGCCACTAAGTATAAAAGAATCAATAAGAGAATGCAATCTGGGTAATAGTAATTTAGAAAAGTGCAGATAAAATTCAACTGTAAATCCGTTCGGACCCAGGGCTTTATCCTTCTTGAGTGACTGAAGTGCAGTGTGTAGTTCGGAGTTAGAAATGGGCAGTTCAAGAATGGATAGGTCAACAGGAAAATTGGGAGGTGCCTTAATGCTGGAGAAAAAGGTAGCGAGGGAATGGGCAGTAGGGTGAGTTTCAGAAGAGTAAAGCGTGGAGTAAAAACGGGAAAATTCCTCTAAAATATCAACATCCGTGTGCTTTAAAACAGAATTAACATCATAAACAGACTCAATGTTCAATTTATGTTGCTTGACTTTTAAATAATTGGCTAAAACCTTCCCCGCTTTGTTCTTACCCCCGTAAAATTTTGAACTAGATTTCAACAAATATAGCGAAGCATCATCAGTGGATTGTTTGTTAAATTGCATCTTAGCTTCAATAAGAGTAGTCAAACTTTCCTGCGAATGAGAAGTATAAAAAGAATGCTCCAATTTTTTAATCGTGAGGAGAAGATCACTAGCACGCTTGCGAGCGGTCTTACGCTTTCGAGCCACTTGATCAATGATGAAACCCCTGGCTGCAGCCTTATAAGTGTCCCAAATAGCATGCTTGGGCAAGGTGGGTGTGTCATTAATGGCAAAAAATTATTTAGTAAATTCAACAAAGGAGGTGGTGAATTTGGGATCAAGAAGTAGAGTGTTATTAAAGCGCCATCGTTTTGGCCCAGTGGACTTGGGTAAGACATCAATGTCAACCAGTACAGGGGCGTGATCAGAGAACAAGATGGGGCCAATATCGGCATGAGTGAGGGACTGAGAGATATGATGGGAAAGGAAGATGTAATCAATGCGGGACTGTGATTGGTGGGATGGGGAGTAAAAAGTAAACTCTTTAGTAGTAGGGTTACATAAACGCCAGGCATCAATGAGTTTGTGCTGGGATATTGCTTGAGCAAACAGTTTATGAGACTTATTAGGGATATAAGATGCTTTGGAATGCCTATCTAAAAAGGGATCAAGGGGTAGATTGCAATCTCCTGCCATAATAAAATTGTCATCAACGTATTCAGAAATACGAGAAGCCATTGTGCGCCAAAAGGCGGGGTCACCGCCAGTAGGTGCGTAAATGTTAAGAAGGGAGAAGGGAATACCCTTAGAGGAAAGTTTGACATACAACCATCTACCTTCGGGATCTGACTCAGAAGTCAAGAGCGAATGAGAGAGAGATTTGCGAATTAACACAGCCACACCATTTCTTTTACCATCACCAGGAGCAGAGAACACATCGCCTACCCATCCCCTCTTAAGCTTAGCAGCTTCAATGTCAGACAAATGGGTTTCTTGCAAGAAGGCAATGTCTACATTCAACTTGGCTAGATGAGAGAGAATTTTTTGCCTCTTAATAGGGGAATGAAGACCTTTAACGTTCCAAGAAACAATACGTACTGACATTAAGGATTATTAAAAGAGTAATGCAAAGAAAAATTAAAACATCGAGAGAAAGCCTCGCGAAAAATAAGAACATAGGAAAAAGAAAGAAAGAAGTAAAAATAGAGAAGAAATGGAATGGACAAGAGAAAGAAGAGTAAAAGAGGACTGAGAGATGTCATAAAGATAGAAAAAAGCCAAGGTGTTGCTGAGATCGATGAAAAGATAAAATGAAGTCCGGAGATATTGATAAGTAAGGTCCAATGAAAGAGAAAAAAGAAAATGCGCGAAAGGACAAATGAGCAAGCAAGACAAGAGAGAAGAAGGCCAAAGGGAAAAGAACGTAAATATGAGTCAAAGGAGAAATGAAGTAACAGGGAGATAAAATATATAAAGAGAAGGAAGCATGACCAAGGGAGCCAATAAGCGATGAGGATAAAAAAGGAGAGAAAGAGAGAAGAAGAAAAAGGTCGCGCAAAAGGTACTGACACCAATAAACCTGAAAATATGAAGAGAAAGATCAAAGTAAGGAGAAACAAAACAAGAACAGACATGTCAAAAAAGGAATGTGGAATACTTACAAAGGGTAACTCAGGGAAGGTACGATCAGGAACAGGGACAAGCAAGGACGTACGTGGAGGTGGGGGAGGGAGGTAGGGCCAACGGAGACGTCCAACCAGAGAAACAGGACGGAACGCGAAACATTGATCTGTGAAGGAAGAAAGGTAACAAGGTTAGGCAACGGCAAACGACAAGGGCAGGAGACAAGCAATGAATAGGACGAACCAAGGAATCACAACGTCAATAACATATACTACAATGGAAAGCATAAACTCATCAAGTGAACATGCAAGTTTAAGAACAGTTGAATTAGAAAAATCAGCAGACATAAGAAACTGGAACATCATAATAAAACTTCAGAAAAAGTCACGGTGGAAGAGAAGAAGAAGGGCCAGAAAGCTCCATATCAGCCTGGCCGCAGGAATTCAGGAAACTCCGAAGTCGCGTAGGCTCCTCATATGTCGTAGTCTTATTATTGTAGGTGACTTTGAATAAGCAAGGGTGGAAAAGACCGTATCTACCACCAATGGAGCGAAGGTCAGGTCTCATGTCCAAGAAGGCCTTACGACGGTTTGCAGTGGCTCTGGCGTAATCCTGCGCAAAGAACAGAGTGGAACCCGACCATGTGAGACGAGGAGAGGCTCTGGCTGCTGAAAGAACTTTCAGCAGATCTGTGTATTCCAAAAAATACATTATTACACCTCTGGGCTTCACTGACGTGGAGAGAGAGGAGGAAGCTCGTCCAAGCCTGTGGGCACGCTGGATATTGAGTGGGGTATCCTCAGGCAAGTGTAAAAGCTTAGGAAGAAAAGACTTGAAAAAAGTGATGGGATCACTCCCCTCGCAGCCTTCCACCCGGCCGTAGAGGCGAAGATTATTGCGTCTGTTTCGATTTTCCAGGTCCTCCACCTGCTTCTGGAGAGAGGAGATCTGCGCATGCATATGGGTGACCTTGGCTGCAGAGTCCTGAAGAGAGGAGACATCACGCTCCACTGACATTCTTTCATCCATCATAGCCCAATTGTCAGTAAGAACCTGCAACTTAGCATTGGTTTCCTCCATGAAAGGGCGCAAGGCCCGTATCTCTTCGAGGAATAACTCCATCGAAATGGTCGAAGAGGACTTGGGAGGCGAAGGTGGATCCTTTTTTAACCTCTTAGGCGTCATTTTTACTGAAGACTGTGAAGAGGCTTCCATGTTCGGCGTCGTCTCACTAGTAGGGAGAGACTGAGAGGCTTCTAAACGAGCCAGTTCCGTGAAGAGTTTGGAATTTTTAATATAATTGCGCTTTTGGACCTTGCTGGAACAGTCGGCCATCAACGCGCCTGCGAAGTGCAGGTTCACACTGCCAGACTGGAGACAAAAACAAGTATTTTGTGGGATCCAAAGAGCGTGAGATTAAAAGAGGAGCAAGCAAAAAGAATTGACGGGAAAAAATGCTAGGCCAGAGAAGAAAAAAGAAAAAAAAAAAAAGAAACATGAATACCAAAGAGCCAGGAGACGCAGATTAAGGTCTTAAAATGGCTGCCGGGTTTGAGGAGAGCAAAAAATATCAATTAAGTCCATGAAAAAGCCATACTAATTAATAAAAAGTCACCTAGAGATGCAGGTCTGTGACATCTGTGTTGCTAGGTGTGCTGGGAGCATTGCAGGTTTAATGAAGCATCCGGGAATCCAATGTGCGATGAAACGCGCTGCTGAGGGAATCACGGGCAGAAACACACAAAATAGCGGTCGCGGCCGATGCAGAGCCGCGACCGGGATTGAAACGGGTTGCAGAGTTAAAAGCAAGTCCGCCGCAGCATCAAAGGAGGGCTCAGGACACGCCCGACACCTTCCGACAGTGAAGGCTTCCCTCCATTGTTCGCCTGAGAAGCGCGAACCGCCGGTGAGCTCAGGTGCGGACGGAGCCCCTACGCCGACGCCGCCATCTTCCTCGGGCGCCTAGCCACGCCCCAGTACTAACCAAATTATAAGTACTAAAAATATACTACATATGCATATTCTACAACATTTTTGTACACAATTTCGTTTTGGTTTTCCAGCAGCCCTATCATCAGCCATTTTGGGCTAAGAAGATTTCTCTTCTTTACTTTTGAATTATTTGTGAAATTTAAATTCTTGGGGAATTTTCAGGTTGGTCCCACTTCTTCGACAATCTGTTCTGCATTTAATTCTTCATCACTTTCTTCATTTAAATCTAGATTCTCGAATTCTTCAAGAATTACATAGGTCCATTCAGGACCCTTGTACTTATTGTTCAATACTTTTAATCTTTGACTTCTTCGTTTGGGCTTATCAGTAGATGTCCCAGACTGACTAGAAATTTTGTTTAACTGGTCAGGCTCTTCATTAATTGTCTTGAAATGATACTTTAACCTTTTCACACCACCTGACCAGTTATCTCCTCTTCTGACCTTTTTTGCTTGCACTGCACTGTCGCTGTCTTCGAGTGCTCTTTAATTTTCATCAGGTTGTGGAACAATTTGGTTATTTTTGTTTTCAGAATCCCTCTCTGTCTGACCATGTCAAGGGCTTATTTCTGTAATGTCATTTTCTGCCTGGATGCGTTCTTCTTCCCTGGTCTGACCATGTTCAGTTTTATTTTGATTTTCTCTTCTTCTTCTACCTGAACTTGTTCTTCTTTTCCTAACTGGTCCTGCTCAGGTCTTACTGCTCTTTGGTTTTCTGCAGCCCGAACGTGTTCTTCTAGACCTATCTGTCCCGCTTCAGACTCATGAATGGTTTCATTCACTTCTCTCTGAGTAGATTGTTCTCTCCTTGTCTGATCCTGCTCAGGTTCTCCAACAGCTGTATTTTCACTTTCCTGAGCTTGTTCTTCTATACCTGACTGGTCCTCACTATTCTACCGTCTCTCTAACCGGATTTGGCTACTTGTTCTCACATTTACTTCAGGTATGTCAACCACTGGTATCCAGTCATCCTGACTTATGCTCGGTTGTTCTTGATCAGCTACTTCAGGATCTGTTATTCTAAGTCCTTCAGCTGTACAACCTTCTGCAGCCTCAACTGCTGAGTCAGTTGGGGTCCTTCCTCGTCAGGTGCTAGTACTCTCTTAGTGTGGCTTGCATGAATCCAATTAGGCAAGCCTGCACACTTCACTGCTGGTGTTGTAACCAATATAACCAATATAACCTGATGTGGTCTTTCCCACCTTGGTGCTAGGCATGCCTGTCGAGTGTGATTCTTCACCAACACCCAGTCACCGGGATTTAGATCATGTGCTTGATCCGGCTGCCTGGCAACTGCGTCCTCTCCAACCTGGTGAGAGATAGAATGCACTAGGTCAGACAGTTCTTTGCAATGGTCTAATACCAAATCATCAGTTATATTCAACAGTTTGTGTACTGATATACATGCCTGCCTCATTATCTTCCCATGAGTATTTAATGGGGACTCAATCCTGTATTCTTGTCAGGAATGCTTCTGAGTCCCATCAGAACAAGAGGTAAAGCAACAGCCCACTCCAGTGGGGTGGATCCACATACTTTTGCCAGTCTTGTTTTTATAGTGCCATTTATTTGTTCTATCACTCCAGAAGCCTCTGGGCGATATGCACAGTGCAGTTTTTGTTAAATTTTAAATGCTTCACAGATTAGTCGAATTATAACATTATTAAAATGAGACCCTCTATCTGATTCCAAAGTTACTGGAAAACGGAACTGTGGAATCAGTTCTCTCAACAATAGTTTGGCAACTGTTATACTGTCATTTCTTCTAGTAGGGTATGCCTCCACTCACCATGAGAATAAACAAACTAAATGAGTATGTACTTCAAACCTCTGCAAGGTGGTAATCAAATGAAATCTATTTGTAGCCTTATAAATGGGCCTTCTGCCTTTCCAATTTTTACCATACAGACCACTGTTTTCCTGCCTGGATTCATTTGTTGAGATGATACCAAAAGGAGGGACACTGGGGCAAGTTTAACGAGGGCCAAAGTACATGCCCCAACAAGGCTGTGTACCAAGGAGGGTACGAGGTTCCTCTGGCATTCAAGATAAGGAGAGGTGAGATACTGTAGTATGGGGTAGGTCACCTGTGACCCCATATTTACAGAAAGAGAAAGATAAAAAAGGGGGGAGTTCTCCTTTTCGGAACTAGGGCTCTCTCACACCCAGCAAGCTAGGTGTCATCCTTCATCATATGAGCCTGCCCCTCGTCAGGTCGGCGCTGCAATACCTGACGGGCACCCAATCCGGGGCTCTTTAGCGGGGATCTTTTGTTCCTGCCGGTGGGTGCAGTGGGGGTGAGGGGCCTAGTGTGTGTAGATGTGGATGGTGGTGAATTTAAAACAGGTCAGTTAGTCCTAGCAACATATTTATTATGAAGGTAAACTGTCTGATTAAAAGAAGAGAGTGGCAGAGAACTAGAGACGATGTGTCTAGCTATATGTGCCGTACTCTCGGGTGATCGACATGTTTCGTGCCTTAAAAGTCAGGGGGATCTGGGCACTTCCTCAAGATCAAAGTGAACGCTATCTACACTACGTGGTTAAGTGAAATCTACGTACCACGTTCTTGGGTCAATAACCTGAAATATAAACAAAAGTGAAAAAAGGTTTAACAGGAATGCAACATAGTGCACTCACAATGTATCTCATCAATCCATATTAAAAGTGCCACAAAAGGGCACGTGCGCTGAATTAAATGATGGTCACACATTGTTATCACCATAGTGTGCTATGCAAACCAGTAGAATAATATTAACGATCAATACTCTCATGTGCAAAAAGGTCTATAATTGTAAGGCTCATAATAGAGAGTGGGAACCACAAGCAGTCAGGACAATGGCATGACTCACCTATACTGTTGTCTAGTAATTACTTGCAACAGTTACCGGCGGGTAAATAGGACACCGATTGGGTCCTGTAAATAAAAACAACAAGCAGTGGCATAGCCAATTGGTCTCGCCTTTAGGACCTTATAAGTATTTAGTTATGCAGCACAATATCCTTGGTGCAACAACATCAACTGTTGCATGGCTAAACACTTATAAGGTCCCAGAGGCAAGACCTATTGGCTATGCCAATGCTTTTTTTTTCTTCACTGCAGACGCCTTTAAAACGATATTTTAGTCTTGACTCAAAATGTAAGTCAGACCTGTTGGCTTTGCCAGTGTTTGGTGCTGAACTCACCCTATTGCACCTAGAGCACCAACCGCATACCAAGTGACCACCGCCTGCACCCATAACAAAAACAGATAAAGGACGCTTTACTTTGTTACCTTTCTTCACTGGAGGTTTTGGGGTTTGATATGTTGCTGGGGCTAATGGAGCAGTAGACAATAAAACCAACACAGCCTAAGACCTTACTTCCTGGCCGCCATGCCATCAGCAGATGTCTATCTCAGCCCCTGCAAAGAGTGCTTTGCAAACTAAATATTTGTCGGCCAATACATCGAGTGGAAGAATTCAACATTCCCACACTCCTCCGTGTTTTGGGGCAAAACAAATAATATCCTAATACATTATTGCCCCTCTGGTCAGGTTGCAGCCTCTCTCTTGCCTTACTTTCGTTATACTGGGTACCATGAACAAAGCGCTTAGTTTTAGAATGAAGCAGGTGGTGGGCACCAACACTCATTTTTGGTGACGTCGACTTGTTTGTTATCATCAGACTTTGACTCAGATCAAGAGAAGGGAAGACAGAAAAGTGAGAAAGAAGGAGGCAGAGAAAGATAGAAAAACAGTGACATAGGGAGAACGCATTGATGGAAAAAGAACCAGCAAGAGTAGGGTAAAGAGGCAGGAATGCAGAGTGGTGGAGGAAAGATGCTTGAGGCGGAATCAGTTGGAGGGATAACATTCCGTGCAAGCGGTGGGCCCATAGTAAAAACATAGGACTACTTACTTATTTGTGTATTTATTTATTTTTACAAATTGAGCTCTGCTTACAATCAATATTTTATAGCATATCATATACACATCTTGGTGGTCTCTAAACTTGAAACGACCAAGGGTGTCACACAAACATTGAGCCCCTAGGTGTTCTAGAAAAATTCCGACTTGCAATGTGTGGGGGTTTGTATTAAACTGAATATAATATAGCAACTAAATGAATACACCTCAAATGGCCACACCAGCGGGGGGCACTTTTTAAGGTTCATCACAGATTAAAGGCACATATAGAAGATGTGATTGTGTACAGTTTTGTAAACTTGCTTAAACGCTCCCTAAAGCTCGTAGTAGATATGCCCTAAGCCTAACGCATACTCGTCCTCACCTTTAAAGTGGTTTTGGCATCCAACTCTCAGAGGTGTTTCAACAATCACAGACAGGTTTGGTTTGTTTGGTGTTCAAGAGCGTGGGGTGCTCGGCGTGGTTGAAGAGTAAAGGAGTGCGAGGGGTAGTTGAAAAGCACGAGGGGTAATTGTAAAGCCCGAGAGCGCTGCACATGTAATTTTATGTGTACGGTACATACTCCTTGATGCATCTGCCCACGCACAGTGAGGAGCCTTTCACATAATGTCAGCTTCTGTCTCTAACAACATCCCCCTCCGCCGTCCTCCCACGCTCGATCTCTCGCTCTGACAAGCGTAAACAGCGTCCGGTAATGAGAGGCCCGTCTTCTCCCTGGAGTGTGTGGTGCGCGGCGCCTCCAGGCCTTTGAAGCCTGCACTGGGCGAGGTGCGCCCTCTAAGGACGCCTTATCAGGACCTGCTGTCCTGCCCTTTCCGGCGGTGTCTCCTGGACGTTTACAGAGGCGAATGGATCACATTTGGGCCAGAGGCTAACTGTCGAGAGCTCCAGAGGTTCAACGAAGAGATAGAGAAGAGTGCGCCAAGGTGTGACATTTAAAGAAACAAAGGTCTTCTTCGAAAGATGTAAAAGCAAGATTTACAGGTATGTTAACATTCGAGCAGCTGAGCGTGAAGAGAGCCTTCCCACGCCACTACTGCATAAACAGACAAGCGCGAACATGCTGATGACAAGCAAATGGTGCGCACGAAAGTGATGGCGAGCAAGAAGTTTGGCCCGACCGGGAGTTGTGTGCGCCTTGACCAAAGCCCACATGGCGGCTGCACTCGTGTACGCTCGCTAGGCCACCAAAAGCCTGTGGTGACACTTTCAAAAGCCACTCACTAAATTTCTCGCAGAGCAGCGCATTCACTGACTCAGCGAGACCTAAAAACAACAATAGGCTGAGCCAAAAGGATATGAAAGGACTAAGTTTGTCACACAAAGGAGTTACTGGACCGCTCAGAGAGTAGTGGGTAGGGAGTTGCGGTTAATAGGTGATGTCCTCACCCTAGTAGGTCAACCATAGTACCGAGTAAACCAAAGGATACCTGGGCAAAACTCCTGTGTAATATAGGCAACAGAGGTGGTATCGGTAAAGAACCAATGTTTACCAATGTGTCATACCAACAGAGAGGCAAGCCAGTGAATCAAAAGCAAAACACGGAAGTTGATCACCACACAGGGGGGAAATCCGTAACCAGAAATCCGGTCACTCAATACCATGCAAAATCCGCTTACCTCCAAAGGGGTCCAGATAAACTTCCGTGTCAGAAACCGGGGAAAACAGGTGGAGATCTACTCACCAGCGTGTTCATGTGTATTGCCTTCGACCTACCCTGCCGCCGGAACCGGGATGGTGCATAGTTGCCGGAAAGCAGCGTTAATAAAGCGCTCACCCGTAAGACGTGGGCAGAGTCACGTGAGGACGTGTAGTCTCATGTGACTACAATCGGTGTGTGTATTGAATGTTAAAGGCGTGTACATACAGCGGCCATATTGGAACGGCCAAATATGCCGATGTGGACAGTATTGTAATAGTGGAGGCAGGAGTGAATACCTAGAGTAGCCCTCATGGATCGGTAATTAGGTATATACTGCAGCAATATTGTAAATAGTTGGATTCAAGTTGTTATTAAGATGGGGTAGTGTATAGAATGTTCGATCCGGAGAAAAGGTTAACGGATGATGCAAACCTAGGATGATAATATTGTGATTATAGACATCTATTGCCTCCGCTCACAGGTAGAATAAAGGAAGTAACCTTGTTTATGATCACATGTATGCCCATGAAGCGCAATGAGATCAAATAAACAAGAAGCCAATGAGCCGTAATGGCCGTGGGACATATTGTTGGTTCTAGCTGGAATACTAGTCTATGTGTGTGTTTGAGAACTAGCCCATGCATATACAATCTAGTGTGCTAGGTAGGAGTAAGTGTCTTTAATCATGTTCCGGGGGACACTGCTCTGGTGTGTAAGATAATAACACTAGCGCCCAGAGTACATATGGTGCAGTTATCACACTCGGTGCTAGCCTGCGCATAAAGTTAGAGATGTTGACCGCTCAAAAGTGGGTCTGATCTAGATGAGAGCGCCCCGCGGTATGTCATCATTCAGCCCATCAATATGTGTTGACAGTCTGTGGACTCATCTCTGCTCGATCTTAAACAATGCGGATGTGAGAAGGTGGCCTGATATATGCTGTCCACTAGTTCTAGTGGGCACCTTGTATCAGTCCAAACAACCCCTTAAGGTGAATGGTTAAAGTCAACCTTTATTGAAAGCTATCCTAGTGGTAGCTATGGAGAGCAGCCTTCAGGCTAAGTCTTGAAGGAATGTAAAGCAGCTTGTTTTACCAGTCTATAATCTCTTGAATCATCAAATGAAAGGACAACCCACCTGGTATATATTCAAAATATATGTATTTAGGATAAAACACACCCCTCTAGTCTCTTTATGAGACTGGAGTTTGAAGTACTTTGTTTACAAGTTAGCAATTATCAGTAATAGCACAAATACACATTTGGGCCCTAGGGGCGTACCAAACCATATACCAAAAAAGTGGTAAAAGAACCACGACTGGAATAGACACAAGGCCTAGAGCCTGTAGAATCACTGGGACCCCAAGGAACAACCCAAGGTAGTGACACAGGAGACCCACGGGGACTGTATGCAGTGTGTAAACACAACCGCGGGTTCCGGTTAGCTTCTATGGGCAATGTCGCGGTTGGAATTTTAAAGATTAGGGACACTTAGAATCGAGTCAGGACCAAATCCTTTTGGACTTGAGAAGTTCTAGGGCTAGCACCCACGGAAGCACGGAATACTCGAGTTACCTCACCCAGGGAAGCCGGGTGCATAGGTGTCTTTTAGCGTCGGGTCACGTCGTCGATTTCAATGGAAGCCTGCAAAGAACTGCTGATGCCGTGAAGAGGAGAAGTGTTTGAAGAGATCCAAGCCTGGATCTAGGAGGGAAGGAACCTGAAAGCAGAGGAGACAGAGTCTCGGTCACTAGCCAGTGGCCGAGGAAAGGAGGGAACAATGCCCACAGATGTCGGGTGCTTCAGGTGAGTTGATGGGTGTCTTGACTCTTCAGCCACACGGTCCTAGAGGTGTTGATGAAGTCCACGAGCCGGATTCAAGCTGTCCCATGAAGTCTGTCGAGTGCTGCAGTGTCGGCAACAAGATTGGACCCAACAAGCCTTGGCAACGGCAAGTCACAGGAATTCAGAGAAAGGACTGCGGTGCAGACCAGCAAGATCTGAGGGACTCACCCAGCGAGGGTAAGTCAGGGCACGTCTGGAGCAACCAGGAAAGCCCAAGTAGAAGAGGAGTTGCCTTCGTGGGGACCTACTAGCCAACAGGCTAGCGATCGCGAAGGAGCCTCGAGCGGTCGCACTTGAAACTGGCCCACGGGTCACTCGTGGAGTGGAGGCCAGCAATCTTCGGTGCAGGAGGTGCTCAAGGCTGGGGCTACTCGGAGCCCAAAGCACAACTTCGAGGAGGACCAGGAAGATAGTGTTGCTGCAAAAGTTCATGGTGTCCAGGGGTCTCGGTTCCACGTCACTCACGATAGTCACGGGCCTCAGCTTTGCTGTGGACTCAGGGTAGCCTCGAGGAAGTCTGGAAATCCACCTCTGGTAATGCAAAGACTTCGGCGTCCCGCGGGAGCTTCAGCGCTTCAGTTGCTTCTTTGGTGCCTGCCAAGCAGGGGAGTCACTCCTTGACCCCAAGGGAGATTTCTTCAGTCCTCTAGTCAGGAGAGAACGTCGAAGGTCCCGGATATATGTTGCAGAGTTTCGTCCAGGGTAATCTAAAGTCACAAGGACTGGGTTCCCATACTTATTTTAAGTTTGGGGGTTGGACATACTCTAGGGACCCACCTATGAGAGGGTTTGGAAAAAGGGGTGGTTACACCCATTTTCTTTGTCCAGTTTTGTGCCAGAGCAGGGGCAGGTAGCCCCTGCAACCGGTTTTAACTGGACTATGCTCAGGGACACCAAGTGTGCCCCCAGTGCAGGACTTCAAAGCACTAGAGAGTGCTCCCGCCCAGCCCCAATACACATCTGACTGTCTGGGGAGGTGGTTACACCTCCCTTCGACAGGAAACCTATTGTCCAGGCCTCCCCTGCCAGAGTTTCGGTCAGCAGCAGGAGGCCAGACTCGTGTCTGTGGCAGAGGCATCCATTTTGTGATGCCAGGGCTCAGGAAAATCCTACCGGGTTAGACCAGTGTGAACATGTCTCTCCCTCTAGTAGGGTGGAATGCTACCCCCACCGCCAGAACTGATGGGGGGGGTAGTATTCCAAAGTGTTTGACACTAAACATGACATGTTTTGATGCAGCCATTCCAAAGTTAGCATTTACCGCCAGGGTATAATGCACTTATGAGTATATGGTATGGCTGTATCACAGAACAGCCATAAGGAAGGATTTCCAAAAGCTGCAGAGGGGCTCAGCTCATGCTTGGGCACCCTCTCACACAAAACCAAGCACTCTGCCTTCAGGATTGTCAAGGCCTGCCATGGGAGTGGCTTATAGGTTTATATGTGTCTGTGTATATATGTGGATATAGGTAGCCTATTCCACTGTAAGGGGTGCAAGCACACCCTTACCCAGGATGCAGTAGCAGACCTGTGGTGCCATTTTGGAGTGCTTCCCAAGGGTGGCATAATACATGCTTCAGTCCCTGGTAGGCCTCTGAGGTACCTATGCCCTAGGTACATGGTATACCATATACTAGGGGCTTATAAGGCACTCCAGAATCCAATTAGATATGTACCTAATGTACATGCAAACCATTTTAGAGAGGAAGCAGCTAGGCTGTGGTCCTGATTAGCAGGGCCACAGCCAGACTAAGGTCGAAAAACAATGAAACAGTAGCAAAAAGTGGGGGTACCCATGTGAAGCAGATCCTACTCTCCTACAGCGGACTTGGAAATCTGTGGGTGAGCCTCCAACACGGTCCAGCGTAATGAGTCTGGGGGATGTTGTGCGTCCTTAAAGTGTGTATATAACCTAGTAGTGACCCTTTGACACCATATGTTGCTCTTGTGTTCGGTTATCCTGGTCTTAACTGTCCGCATGGTCATCCCTAAGTCCATTTGAAATTAGTCAATAGGGATATCTCTTTGGACAAAACAGTGAGTTGGCACACTGTGCAGGACCCGCAGGGATGGTGTCCTGTCAATGCTGGGAGACCCCACAAGGTCTTCTGCATGTTAGTTGTATTCTGTTTGGGCCTCGTATGTATCAAGACATCTTTCAGGTTGTGTGTCCTCTTGTATGCAAACCTGGGTTTAGGTATTTGTAGGTTGCCTGTGCCTAGTATATCCCAGTGTTTTAAGATGATTTTTTAAATTCTGACTGAATCCGGGGTAAATGATGTGACACATGTAAGAGTGTCGGTAAGCGGTTTTTGTTGTACCTCAAGCAATGTCTCTCTTGGATTGTTCCTAGCTCTTTTCATAGAGTCCCTCACTTGTTTCTCTGGGAAGCCTCTGGCCTTGAGGTTGGATGCCAAGGTGCAGGCTTCTATTTTGTAATCAGTGACCAACTTACAGTTGCATCTGATGCGCAAAAATTGGCCAAAGGGTAGGTTGTCTCTTAGTGCTTTGGGATGATGACTCTTGTATAAAAGTAGGCTATTGCGGTCAGTGGGTTTTTTATATAGGGAGTGTTGATTGAACCCTCGGCAAGTGTAATGTGCAGATCAAGGAATGGTATAGTCATTTCTGAAATAGTGTTGGAAAATCTGAGGTAGTCATTCTGATCATTTATCCACCCCACGAATTCCTCACAGGTGGAACGGGTCCCATGCCAGAATATGAGGATATCGTCTATGAAGCATTTCCATAGTTTCAGATTGTTGTAGTATGGGTTGGTGATGTTATTGGCGACATCCTTTTCAAATGCTGCCATATAGAGACAGGCCAGGCTAGGAGCAAAGGTGCTCCCCATAGATGTACCCTGGCTTTGATGATAGAGTTGTTGTTTAAACTCAAAGAAGTTCTCAGTCAAAACCAGGGTAGCACACTCCATAATAAAGGAGACTGGAGTTGGTGATGACCAATCCAAGGCATTCAATGCGGTCTCCACAACTGACAAGGTGGCTCTCTGGGGAATGTCAGTATATAGAGCCTCCACGTCAAGGGTGACGAGGAGGTCAATCTCTCCTGTATTGGGTGTTTCTTCGATAATCCTGAGGATGTCAGTTGTATCTCTCACAAATGAAGGGGTATCTCTCACTAATGGTTGTAAGAAATGGTCGCAGAATTTGGAGAGTGGCTCGAGTAATGAACCAATCCCAGAGACGATAGGCCGGCCAGGAACCGGGGTAGTACCCTTGTGTATTTTTGGTAGGGTAGAGAAAGTATGGTACTCTCGGTTCCTTGGTAATCAGAAAATCAGCTTCTTTATGGCTAATCCAACTATTGGACTCAGCCTCGTATACCAATGTGGACATGGGGGTGGTCAATCGTGGGGTGGGATGAACCGTGATGGGGGTGTAATACCTGTCGTTAGAAAGTTGACGGTTGCATTCTGTGTCGTAGTCTACAGTGGACTGGACTACAGTGGCCCCACCTTTGTCCGCCTGTTTGATTGTAATAGTCGCATCTTCTGGGAGGTTCCTTATTGTTGCAGCCTCTGAGTTGGAGAGGTTGTTGAAAGGGGTCTCCCTGTGTGGTAAGGCTAATTCCTTTAGTACTGCCTGTTCAAAGGCTAGAACTTCTACCGGAATCTTTATTGTCAGAAATCTACAGGCACGATTCACAGAACTAACTTAAGACAAAATCCTAAACTTACTACTTTTAGTATTCACAGAAGTTAGGATTTTGTCTTAAGTTTGTCTTAAGACAAACTTAAGACAGACAAGACAGACTTAAGACAGACTTAAGAAAAACTTAACACAGACTTAAGACAGACATAAGACAAACTTAACACAGACTTAAGACAGACTTAAGTTAAGATTTTGTCTTAAGTCTGTCTTAAGTCTGTCTTAAGTTTGTCTTATGTGTGTCTTAAGTCTGTCTTAAGTCTGTCTTAAGTTTGTCTTAAGAAAAAACTTAAGACAAAATCCTAACTTCTGTGAATACCAAAAGTAGTAAGTTTAGGATTTTATCTTAAGTTAGTTTTGTGAATCGGCCCCTATGTGTTGATTTCCGCATGTCTAGTTTTATAGGCTGTGATTTGTATGGTAGTGTTTAGTGTCCCCTCAGCAATTTGTGGACCGATTCACAGAACTAACTTAAGACAAAATCCTAAACTTACTACTTTTGTTATTCACAGAAGGCATTTAGTAGCATCCCTGCCTATATGGGTGTCTCCATGATACATCCTAGCCAATTGTGAAAGCATACAATCTGGCATTACTGGCCTGTCATCTAGGTAAATCCATACATCGTCTTCTGACCTCTTTTGGCACCCTACTTTCACCCATTCTTCTTTTTCTTTCATCTCTACCTCATCTTGCAGTTGTCTTACTTCTTCCCATGTTTCCAATCCTGTGAGTAACATAAGTTGGCAGGTAATACCACTTGTTTCGATTTTCTTGTTTACCGCCAATTTATTTCTGGCACAGTATTGGGCAACCTGGTCAGCATACCTATTACCGGCTGACACATAGTCATCTACTGACTGATGTGCAGCACACTTGACCACTGCCACTTCTTTTGGCAATTGTATTGCTTCAAGCAGTTCTTTTAAAAAATTTCCATTTTTAATTGGGGATCCTGAAGAAGTCAAGAAATCCCTCTGCATCCAAAGATGGCCAAAGACATGCACAACCCCGTAACCATAATGGCTATCAGTAAAAATGGTTACTTTCCAGTTTTTCCCAATTTTGCAAGCTTTAATCAAAGCTATCAATTCGGCTACATGGGCAGATTTGACTCCTGGTAAATAGGATGCTTTGACTATTCCAGCCAATGTACATACAGCGTAAGCAGCACTTAGTTCTCCCTCCTCATGGCGCATACACGAGCCGTCTACAAGCAGCTCATGTTCAGCATTCTTCAAAGGTTCTTCCTGTATGTCTGGACGGGGCTTGGTGCAAAGTTCAGTCACATCCAAACAGTGCTCAACATCATCCCTCACCTCTTCTCCATATACATATGGTAACAAGGTGGTAGGGTTTAGCAAAGTACACCTGACTATTGTCACGTTTTCAGCACCTAATATGATTCTTTCATACTTAGTCATCCGACTAGGAGTGAGATACTGAGTTTGAGTTCTTGTTAAAAGAATCTCAACTGAATGTGTAACATGCACCTTTACCGCATGTCCCATCACAATTGATTCGCTTTGTTCTAGACTCATGCAGGTACTGCTTTTAAACAACCAGGTAAAGCTGAGGCTACAGGGTCCAAAGTAGCAGAGAAGTATGCCACTAGACGTCGCATCAAACCATGTCTCTGGGTTAAGACTGAAGACCGTCTTCATCTGGGGTTTGAATTGCAACACCGTCCGTTGTGCAAAATATTGTGCAATTAATTTTGCACAGTAGACCTCTTCCTAATAAATTTACAGGACTGGAATCACACATCACGAATTTGTGCATTTCCCTGAAATTGCCAATGCACACCTCCATGGGTTCTGTAATAGGGGTTCTAATCTGTTTATTGGAAACACCCACTACTTGGATCGCTTCTCCCGAGAGGGGTAGGTTTGGAATGTCTGCTGTTCTCACAGTAGAACGGGTAGCACCAGTGTCCAACAAAAAGGTAATATCTTTTCGTTCTACTTTACCATCAGTATATGGTCCTGAGTGGTCTACCAGTAACGATGCGCCAAGTACGCACTTCTTTTCCTCCCCCCTCAGGCACCGTCATTGGTCACCATCATCGAAATAAGCGTCCTGTAAAAGAAATTGTGATGTTACAGAATTTTTCTTACCACTTCCTCCTTGAAATCCGGTGTCTGCACTGTACTTGGCCTGGTTCACAAAATTTGGCATAGGGGCAGGTGGCAACTGACTGTAGATTTACAACCTGCTGCTGTTGACTCATTATCACCTCATTCTGCGTCTGTGAATTTAAATTTTGATTTGGGCCATTATTATTCTGAATATTTTTACACTCGTTTTTCCAATGCCCCAATTTTCTGCACCCATGAAAAGGAAATTTCTTCTTTGCTTCCTCTCTACTCATTCGTCCTTTTTGTTTTCCCCCCATTATTTTCATTTTGGCCTTGCCCCTTTCCTTGATTTCCTGTCTGACTGTTTCGTTGGAGTTCCTGCTGTTCTGCTAATTTTACTTGGGCCCACATCACCTTTACTTCTAATTTCTTTAGTTTATTATCTATCTCATCTCCGCAATACTTTGCGTATTTGAGAGTATCGTCTATGGGTCTCGCTTGCCAACACAACATGTGCTGATGAATCATGTCTCTAGTTTCAGGTTTCAATCCTGTCACAAATCGATACACAAAATGTCCTATATCTTTATCTCCAATGCTCTCACAACCACTATACTGTTTAAATACCTGCAGTAAGCGTTCATAATAAGTATGTACGGACTAATTTCTATCCTGGGTCATTCTATCTATCTTTACCCAATCTGTTGCTTTTTGAGGAGTTTTCCCTCTCAAGAAAGTGATCACCTGGTGATATTTCTTCATTACCTCTTCTGAAGGGACTCCTGTTTTCGCATCTCGCGGGTATTCATCACTAGGCCAATCAACAGTAAATTTACATTCTGTCCATAAACAGCAGGTACCATTATGTCAAATAAACCATTCAAATCTTTTAACAATACTTTAGAAACCTTCAGAAATCTTTCAACTTGCCGATACCACTCAACTGGCTTTTCTCTTAACTTCGGGAAATCATTTGTAAATGAAAATATCCTGTCTGGTCCATGGAACATGTACATATCTTCCTCCTGGTACCGCTCTCATTGGACATAATCTTTCTACCTTTCCTGTGTCTTTCAACTAAAATTCAGAAGTTGTTCGATTGGCGTGTGCTTCTTCCCTTTTTCGCATCCATCTAGCTTTCCATTTGTTTAGATCACCCCATTTTTGTAAAATGGTCATTAATTCCTTAACCTGTAATTTTCTTCCAGACACATTCATATTTTCCATGTCCTTATCACTGAATTCTGCTCTGTATGGTTTCTGTAATACCTTGGAGTTCCCTATTTCAACTCTCATTTCAGAAGCTAGGCCTGTCAGTTTCTCATGGAATATTTTTGTATTTCTAGTGATACTTCTGCAAATAAACAGTAACTCTTCTTCACTGTAAGTATTTAGCCTGTCTAGTCCCACGTTCCCAGCGATCATTTTTTCCAATTCCACTTTCAATTTGTAAATATCTAGAATTTTCAGTGGCTGTTTTGGCTTGTCTATTCCCTGTGCCCATCTTTCTATTTCTTCTGGGGATACTATTGTGGCACTGTTGACTCCTGTAGATGTTTCTATTTGTACTTCCTTTGAACAACTAGGTGGAACTCTTCTCGGGGTTCAATTTATCTGTCCTCTTATCGGCAAATCCATTAATGATATCACTGAATCACATTCACTGCCTAGATCATCAATTATTATATTCTCTTTTCTGGGTTCAATTGTAGGTGTGGACATGACTGGTGGTTTGTGAGTGATTGTCTTATCTCCATATAATGGAACGACCGGACCTATAGTCACTGGTATAGTTAGTGCTTCAGGGTGGGTACTCAATTTGGTTATTTTCTGTATTAATTCTTCTCTGTTCCAGTTTATTGCCTCTCTCTCTTTTTTCTGAAGTACCCTTTCATTTGTTGGGTCATATATAACTTGGGGAACTAATGGTGTTCCCAAAACGTAGTCCTTCTTGGTAAGGTGGAGGGTTTTTCATTAAAATGTCTTCCAAAATGTCATCTCTCTATTCTCCGCTACCTGTCATCGTTAAATGTTTGGTCTTCTCTGTGCACTTGCCTCCTGACTGTTCCTCAGCCATTAGTACAGGATACAATCCCTCAGCCACCATTGCGTGTTTCCATTGTTTCATCTGATTATCTTGTGATTCACGGGGTAGTCTAGGATAAAACCCTCTAAAGTTTCTGCTACTTCTGGATCTATCGCGCTCAAATGCTTCAGTCTCCCATTCTTCTAAAGCCTCATTTTGGGTTAATCTTGGTCGGGGCTCTAAATCTTTCATTCTTAATCTCAGGTTATGTAGAATTCTCCCATTAAATGTACCATGTTCTGGAAAAGCTAACACTCCATCACTTTTTGTATATTCTATCCAATTTTCCAACCATACACAAGTATGAAAGCCTCTTTCCATCATCATGTATGATGCGGGTGTTTTCGGGGTAGGGATATGAATTCCCTCTCTAGTCTTAACGTGTTTATCCTTTTTAAAATAATTTTTAGTTTTCTGCATAAATGTCATTTTCCTTTTTTCTCCGTACATTTTAGGTGTCGATCCTTTTATATATTGTTCTCTGGCAAACCCTAAATACCTTCTGTCTGGGCGATTCCCTATTAATGTTGGATCGTGTCTCCACAGGCAAAGCCCACGGTCAATTATTATTGTAGCTTCTATTTTACTAACCAATCAAATGTTCGCTTTTACTCTAATAATTGATCAATACCAGCGGGGCTTCTATTCTTTCGACCAATCAAATTCTGTTCCACGCTATGCACTTAGCCAATACTAGCACGTCTTTTCTGTGACGTCAGTATCACTCCTTACTACTGACCCCTCCTTTTCAATTTCACGTCAGTCACACACCCGCTGTTCCAACCAATCCTAGCGCGGCCCCCTGTAACGTCAGTGCAGTACCCGCAGCTGACCCCTCCTTTACAAGGTAACACGAATAGCTTATTTTTCTTTCAATTTACATACAAAATTAATTAAATGGCACCATAGAAACATTCGCTACTCTGTTTGCTCCGCTAAATCAGAAAGTTGATTTTCTTTTACTGCGAGTAAACCTTTCCACTTACTCTTCACACACTATGAGTAAAAACTCTTCCGCTTACTCTTCACTCAAGCGCCAAAGAACCTGCTAGTCCTTCGGTATTACCCTTTCTAGGTGATATAAGACCAAAGTTTCACCAGCGAACTTTTTGCTATCAATCACTCTCACTTTTATACAAAATATTCCCTAAAGCAGCACTGTCAACCTTGCATAGCCTTACAGTGCTATATTTAGTAAACGAGTAACCTCACTGCAGTGTGGTTTCTATTTACCACCCGCTATTCAATATTCCCGGGAATTTCCAGACAACATAAAACAAAATACAAAATGGGTTTGTTAATATAATTCGATAATTCAAATTCAATATTTTTACCTAAATAGTTATTAAAAAACCATAGCTCTGCTACCAGAAAAACTGATCCAGCGGGTTACTAACCTCAGGTACTCAACTACCATATACTCACCTGGGCCCATAAACACACACACATTCACATAGGCTAGTAGATACCGCTGGGGTCAATTTATTGTACTAATCCCTGTATGATAAATTTATTTAACCATTTCTTATCAAACCTTTCTGACCAAATGTACTTTCCTCTGGTCAATGGACCTTTTAGTTAACAGTGTAGGTAAAAATTGACATAGAGTAAAACCTTCTTTAAATAACCACAGACTCAGGAGAGTTTTAAAAGTTTATCTAGTTAATTCATGTGAGCCAAGAACCAAAATACAGTTAGAACACCGGTTTCGCCAAGGAAAGGAAGGGAATAAAATTTAAGTAGAACCTGAATAGGGAGAAAACAGAGAGAGCAGTACAATGACATACTACACAGAATTATAGTAACCTAGAATGGTGTGAAAACAAACCCCTCGGCCAAGGAGCTGGAATGGGTCCCCTGGGACAGATCAGGTGACAAAGGCTCACAACAGGATTCAGGCACAGGATGGACGACCTCTTCTAGATACGACACCTGCGTCGCATCCCTCTCTGACACTATCTTCCTCCTTAATTTTTCCGCGATCATCTTCTATTATGTGCCTCCTCGGTTCTTCCGCGATATTCTTCTAATTAATTGGCTCAGGGTTCTAAGTCTGGAAATGGATCTTCTTCAGTATTCTTTTAATTCTCGGACAGTATCTCAGTCTCTCAACATTCTGGTCTTGCTGTAGTCTGCGATCTGTGATCATAACTGACTAACTCAGCTTCCTCAATAATACTTTTCTAATTGTATGTACCACCCCTAAATGTTTCAAATTTATGAATCTCCTAACTCTGATTGGACAAAAAAAGGGGAGATGATCATCACACCAAGCTAAGTTTAATATTTTTCTTTAAGCTCATTGTTCTGTGTTCCCACCCCTTAACTTACTTTCCCATGCTTTATTTCCCACCCGAGTTCGCATTTTTATCGATCAAAATTATTACAATTTAATAATTTCTTCATTCATCAGTCAATTCCGTTCA
Source organism: Triturus cristatus (assembly GCF_964204655.1). Lineage (NCBI taxonomy): Eukaryota > Metazoa > Chordata > Amphibia > Caudata > Salamandridae > Triturus > Triturus cristatus. The sequence goes on from NC_140588.1 coordinate 373,812,064, forward strand.
CAGGACATTTAGAGGTTGTGGCCTTGGATGAGTTTCAAATTCATTTGTCATGGTCCCTGGGGGGTTACAATTGCGCAAGTGCGGAGGCCACATGGGGTATGGACATCGGTCAGCCTTTGAGGCCCAAAATACGAACTAATAAAGAAGTCAGAAAGAAACATTAAATTCAAAATAAAATGATTTCACTGTATATCAATCAATCAGAACATTTGTAAAGTGCACTACTCACCCGTGAGGGACTCAAGGCGCTGGGGGGTGGGGGCGGGTCGCTGCTACTGCTTGAATAGCCAGGTCTTGAATAGCCTCCTGAAGGTTAGTAGGTCCTGGGTTTGCCGTAGGAGGCTGGGGAGGGAGTTACAACTCTTGGTGGCGAGGTGGGAGAACGATTTGCCACCGGTGGTTGCTCTTGGGATGCGGGGGATGGTGGCGAGGGCGAGGTCGGCAGAGCGGAGCTGGCGGTTCAGGGTGTAGAAGGTGAGTCGTCTGTTGAGGTATGCTGGTCCGGTGTTGTGGAGTGCCTTGTGTGTATGGGTGAGGAGCTTGAAGGTGATCCTCTTGTTGACGGGAAGCCAGTGCAGGTCTCTCAGGTGGGGTTTGATGTGGCTGTGGCGAGGGAAGTCGAGGATCAGGCATGCAGAGGTGTTCTTTATGCGTTGTAGTCATTTCAGGAGTTTGGTCAAGGTTCCTGCGTCGAGGGCGTTTCCGTAGTCCAGCCTGCTGCTGACGAGGGCCTGGGTGACCGTTTTTCTTGTCTCTGTGAGGATCCACCTGTAGATTTTGCAGCGCATGCAGAGGGTGTTGAAGCAGGAGGACGACACGGCGTTGACTTGCTTGGCCATGGAGAGTGTTGAGTCAAGGGTAAACCCCAGGTTGCGTGCGTGGTCGGTGGGTGTCGGTGCTGTTCCCAGTGCGGTCGGCCACCAGGAGTCATCCCAGGCTGAGGGGGTGGAGCCGAGGATGAGGACCTCCGTCTTGTTGGGTGCAGCTTCAGGCGGCTGTTCTTCATCCACTCAGTGACAGCTTTCATTCCTTCGTGGAGGTTGGTTTTGGCGGTGAGGGGGTCCTTGGTGAGGGAGAGGATCAGCTGGGTGTCGTCGGCGTACGAGATGTACACCACCTATCTCTACTCTAACCCCTTTTACTTATATATATCTTTCACATTAGCAATTTATTAAATTTGCATGGTTTAGTTTCAGCATGCGCATTAACATGTAAGTTCAAAGCGGCCATCTTGAAAGCGATTGCGCAGCTTCAAAGATTTCCCTCCAAAGCATAGCCATGTCGTTACTACGTAGATGTAGTTGACGCATGCGCAGTAAAGATTCCCGCGTTAGCGGCCATTTTTAGTCACTCTCGGGTTACTTGTTAGTACGACACATAGGCAAGCTTCCCCTAAACTTAAATGTACAAATTTTTGATGCATTATTAGTATTTACAAACACAATTATTACGGTATTACGAGTTTTCTGAGAAGATTGCATCCGAGCAAGTCTCTTTTATACGAGTCCTTGCTCCATCAATACAACACACCTGACAGGAATATACCATTTTCACCCACCCACATAGCTGAGTAGAAAACCAGCCTGTGGAATTCCATGAAAATAAGATGACTTTGTTGTAGCTTTATCCAAGTTCCAGGTTTATTCTTTGGAAATAGTTACAGGAGTTGAAGTAGGATAAACAGCATATTAATCCAAGTAAGTATGTACAGGTTGGCACAAATAGCAAAGACAGACAGAGGATAGTCAGCAGCAGAACTGTCACTCACAAGTAAGCTAACTCACCAGCAGTAGACTAGGTAGTCCTTTAAGTATGTTGCAGATAATTTAGAAGTGAGTCAATGCTCTGGGTTGAGACTGTTCGTTGGAACCAGACACCTTTGGGGCACCCAGACGCAAGAAAGTAATTTTTAAACGTTTCACTTCTTGCCTTCAGTTGCAAAGATAATCTCTTTCGGTTCAGTGAAGTCCTTTTTTTCAAATGGGTCCTTTTTAGGTCTCGCGAGCCAAAGGCTCGAAGAGACATTTTATATCTGGGCTTTTCAAAGTGCTGCCGTGGCCTAAAGCTACAGTGCACGTGAACGTGCACGCACGCAGCGCCATGTGTCTTTCCTCCGTAGCGATCGTAATCACGATCACTTTCACTTTCGCGGGCTCCTCTGTTGCTGGCATTCCCCCCTCCCTTCTCGCCCAGCCCTTCTTGTTCTCTCTTCGTTTCCCTTTCGCTCCTCATTCTGCTTTCTATATATTTGTATTCTTTCACCTTCTGTCTCTGCCCGTTACTCTTCCTCACTCATTTCTTGTTCATTATGCGTTTAGCCTTTTCGCTCTGGGTGCGAATATCTGAACTAATGTTTTACACTACAGTTTTCCTATGGATAAGATATTTCCTGAATTGCACCTGATCTGCCGCTTAGCTCCCTTGCACATTGACACAAGAGATTCATGAAGATGGTCTGTAGAACTTCATAATTTCTTAAATTAATCATCTTTCTGCTACTGCATGTTTACATCAATTATTATCCAGAAGGCATCGTGCTGCCTGAACGGACGTTCATTCTGAGCGGTGAGCGTAAATATTTGGTATCAATGGAAGTCGTCCATGTTATCTCTTACGATTCTTGTCAAGGCAACCGTCCGACCTCTATGCTTGTCTTCTGGTGCCCTCTACTGGAAATGTTACCAATCGGTGTTCAGCTTATATCAGGACACGGACGTGCTGTTCACGGCTGTCTAGCACACACATTTCAGGAAAGGGGCCTTTTTTATATCGATTTCCTGACTGGTTGAAGTTGAAACCCCTATTTGTTGAACTCGTACATGAAATAAAACATATTTTCAATTCAGGTCTGAAGTAAGGAAACCCCTTCTCACTGTAAAAAATCCTAGAAGAAGCGGGTAACACTTTTCATGTCAAAACAGTTTCACTCACATTACAGTGGAGCACCAAATAAAATGTTTAGTATTGGTCTACAAGCGGTCCAAGAGACGATATGCATTATGGGAAACACATAATTACTATTCTATGTCGTCCATTCCAGACAACACGATATGCTATGGTAACATGAATAAGTTGGTGGACGAGAATTGATAAACGTTGCCACTTACGCACAAAAAAATTGTTTATTGTACAATTACTTTTGTTATCAAAGGTAAATAGGCTGACTAGTTTAGAATGCAATTATTCAGTGCTGACTACAGGTGATCATCTCATCAGCTGCATTTATGCTATCCAGATCAGCACTCTGGGATAGGTCCATCATCCACTCTGGATTGACATCATGCTTCCTGACAGCCAGGCCTTTTAAAACCTTTTATGGGGCTCATGTCGTCAATGTAATCCAGAAACCCTTCACAAGTTTATGAGGACACCCAGGGGCTTATTTACAAGCCCCTTGCACCACCCGTAAGTCACCTTTCCCCATTAAAAGTGATGCACCGGTGGTGTGAGGGGCTTGCAAATAAGCCCCCTACTACCATCTAAGTTTCCCCAGTCTTACCGAACAAATATGCCAAAAGCAGGTTTTTTTTTCGACAAAACAAAGTAATCTACCTCAGCTCCTTTCTGGAAACTTTTGGGGTGATCTTGATATGTCAAGTAGGGTCCAAGAAAAAGGGATGGGGTTCCACTGTACTTACCCCCTCATACAATTTCCAGAGGGGAAAATTGAACCGCAACACAGCACAAGCATTTTAAATGCAATAGGTCTTGCCTTCCATTAAGTTAAAGCCATTTGCTTTGCTATATAATACCATTAGCAAAGCAAATGACTTTAACTTAATCAAAGGCGAAACCTATTGCATTTTCAATGCTTGTTTGTTTTTAGATTCATTTAGCGCGAACTCGGCCCTAAGGTATTGTAGCGCTTTATATAATCACGAGTTACATTATTGCGTTATTACATAATGCGTACAATCATCGTTCACCCGAAAGTTCGGCAGAACAAATATTCTAGCTGCTACTAAATTGATACATTTTCCATAGCGCCAAAAAGCTGGGAAATAGTGAGTTCAATAAATATCCAATAATCAGAACCACTGGAATTATGTGATTCTGCGGCGGCAGTGTTGTATGCAAAATAATACATTTGCCGCATAAACCACACAATCCATCATCTACTGCATAATCTCCAGATTTTAATACAAAAAATGTGTTTTCTGAAAACGCAGCGACCCATGTTGCCACGCAGTGGAAGGCCCTATGCAAAGGTTGACTGGTCGTGTTCCTATTACTCTTTATTGGTGTTAAACTGGTACTACTGAGGTGAAACCTTTGACCAGATTGTGTTAACATGAAAAAAATATGAAGCAATACTATCACAAAATGTTCCTCAATAGGTCACATAACTTGCCTTATCTTGCTGCATAATGTAGTCGACCCTGCGCACAATTCCATTGGCCCGGCCAATAACCTAACCTGGTACATTAACCTGGCCAGAACTGAAATAACCAAACAACCAAAGTATGCCCCAATGTGACCTAAAATAATCTATACTATTTTAACATTGTCCAATGCACACTGAACTTACTTAAAAATGGCATAAAATAAGAAAAACAAGCACTGGCAAAGCCAATAGGTCTCACTTTTGAACGGAGTTACAGACTTGTTGCAGATGCTAAATAGCATGAGAGAAAACAAATCTGATCAAAGCATGATGATGTACACATACAACACCAAAAATGCACACGCATATGTCATGACGTGGAGGCCATTCTGGCTTTGACTCCAGCATGATGACATATGTTTGTTCCTGCATCACTACACGAGTACGGTGTGCGTCATGAAGCGGCAGATAAACATAAAGTCAACAAATCACAAGTAATATGCTGACCCAAAGCCACCTTTACATATTGGTTTTGTGCACAACAGAACCTTCAACAACAAGCATTTGCAATGCAATCGGTCTCGCATTGCGAGAGTTTGAGCTATTAGCATTGTAAATGACAGTGCCTTTTATTTATGTTTTACAAAAACCAAACTTAAATAAAAAGCATTGTCATTTACAATGCCAATAGCTCAAACTCGTATAAATGCGAGACCTATTGCATTGCAAATGCTTGTTCAGCTCGTCGCCAGTGTGGAATTCCATAAAAATAAGATGACTCTGTTGTAGCTGTATCCAAGTTCCAGGTTTATTCTTAGGAAATAGTTACAAGAGTTGAAGTTGGATAAACAGCATATTAATCCAAATAAGTATGTACAGAATAGTAAGCCCCACCGGGAACAGCAACCATGCTGCTCAGTCACATGCATAAACTGACAGATACACTTAAACATACACGGAGGGAACACTTTATAACATCACAGAGAGTAGCAATGTACAGGACACAAAGAGAAAACAGAGTAGAGAAGAAGGCAAGATACCAGACAGCCCCTTCCCTGACCAGAATCCTTTACCCTTCTCCACTGCTGAAGGAACCAACCCCACAGCACAAAGGAGAGGCAACTCTGCACACATCACACCATCACAATAACACACACACCACACACATCACCACCACCACTTTCACACCTGCACCTTTAACCCATTTGCACATCACACACCATGTCTGTTAGACCTGGCACCTTGGCGTGAGTTTCCCTTCCACTTTTTTGATGGTGTGCCTCGATGTTTTGCTGGTGTTGTCCGCTCAAGGCACTGCGCCACGGCTAATCCGTGCCGCAGTGCAAGTGCTCCCTAGGTAAAGTGTACCTGTAATTGATGTTCATGATTGGTTTATTGGATTTACTGTCAGTCCCCAGTAAAGTGCACCAGGGGTGCCAGGGCTTGTGAATTCCAATGCTGCTGGTGGGCTTGCAGCGCTGGTTGCGCCACCCACAGAAAGCGGCCTTGAAAAATGTGTCTAGGGTCTGCCACCGCAGACCCTGCGTGCAGTCTGGGACTGTCGCGCTGACTGCACAAGTGCTCCCACTTGCCAGTCCCTAAACCTTCCCTTACCTACATATTAGCCACCCCTCCGGTAGGCCCAAGGGCAGGGTGCATTGTAGGCATAAGGTAGGACATGCCCTGATGTGTGTGGCATGTCTTAGTAGTGAATTACAGCCATTTTCGTTTTTCACTATTGAAGGCTACCTGCTCTCCATAGGCCAGAATGGGCTGCTGGAGTCACTACACGCTGTGACCCCAGTGGACTCAGAGAGCATGGTAGAATGTCAAGTTTAGTATGCCTGAACTCAGAATAATAAAATACTTCTTGTAGTCAAGTTTATTTTAATATCCTGGGTTTGTAAATACTACTTTTAGAAAGTTAGTATTTACTGACCTGGCCATTTCAGTCCGCCTCTGCTGTGTGTGTGTGTTCTGCCTAGCAACAGTAAGGAGCAGGGTTGGGGAATCCCCAGAGACAGGTTGGCTACCAGGTGGTGGGTAGAGGGATGACACCAGGATGGGTGGGAGGAGTACACCTTGACTCTTGAATAGACCTGTGCTCTGCCACCACAAAGCCGGCGCCGCCCCCTGCGGAGCGGCTGATGTCTCTGCCCTGCTGCTGAAAGGAAAGAGCAGAGTCACCATAACAAAGTGCTACAGAACTGGACTGGGCCAGGCCCAGGCCCCCTGGCGCTAAAGAACAAAAGAATCACTGTATAAAAGTAGGAGCCTGGCTCCTAAGAAATCAGAATTCTGTTTTACCACAAAGAACCTCTGCCCGACTAGAAGGAGAAGAAGACGCTGGAGGAGCTGGCCTGCTGCTTGCCTTGCTGAGAAAGGAGAGGAAGAGACTTGCTGAAAAGACTTTGCTGCTTTGTGCTTGAACATTCTCCAAGGGCTTGATCTGAGCTTGCCCCCTGAACTGAACCCCAGGACCAGTGGGTTCTCTGTGCTTTTGCTCGTCCTCCAATTCGAGCCGTGTGTGCATCCCGCTGGAAAGAGACTGCGCCCCTCATCGCCCCTCCTAGGGCCGTGACACTCAGGAGCTTGCCTGCCTCAACCCCGTGAGAGCGCCGCTCCGTCCGGAGCCGCTCTCTGTCCCCGGGCTAGGTTGCCTGCACCCCTGTCACCGCCTGCCACTGGAGCGCGCTGAGAGCGCTGTCACCCCTCCCGCCGGAATCCTTCCAACGATCGTGATCTTCGCCGGGTCACCAGCTGCACGGACCGTGCCCTGTGACCCCGCTTCGTTATCCTTGGAACACCCCCAGGCCGCGCCGCCCCCGCTGTGGAGACCCCCCTGCACCGCCGTGCTAACGGTCGCTGGCCGCGCCTGCCTACCTGCCCACACCCGCTGATTGAGGACCCAAGAACACTTCCCAAGCTGAGAGTCGCACCGACCTGTGCCGACCCTCCACATCACTAAAGGAGTTCCAGTATCGGGCTCGGGGCCCGCACCGCCTTATTTCCCCGTTATCCTCACCGCACGGCCCGCCCGTCTCACCTCCCGCCGCCCCGGAGCTGCCGGGAAGAGTGGTGCACGGCGCAGGCGCGCCCACGACAGATGCGTGAGCCGCGGTAGGCCTGAAGTAAGTCAAGACTGGAATCCCTCAAGTGACATTGGTAAAAGACTAAAGAAGTACCCGCTTAAAGAACTGCTTGCCTGCTTAATAATCTGGTGGCATAGAAACAACGTTACTGGTCTTGTGCTAAGTCTGCATATTGAGATAACTATTTTTATATAAAGGAGCATATTTTCACATACCTAAGCCTGGTGTCTGTTTCTGGGGGGATTGATGTGTTTACTGTGTGTGTGATTATAACTGCTTAACCAACAACGCCTGAAGAATCGCCTTGGCTGCTCACGCCACGCACCTAGAGGGTGAGCAAGGGTCAGTCCAAAAGGGGTTATCCTTTGCCCTGACGTGGAGGAGAGGGTCCCTGCTTGACACAAGGACATCCTTGCGCCAATCAGAGATCCCCGAGTCTAACATTGTTGGCAGCGGCTGGGATTTCGGATTTGCGGTTGTAATTTGCATACAGTGAATTATTAATCACCAGATAGTGAGAGCAGACCAAGTAACGCAGCCACAGGTTTTCATTTTTGAACTGTTGAGACATCGACCATTGCGACAGCCATGCCTGGCTCACTCCCTGCTGGAAGAGCACTCTCTGTGATTTCTGGAATAGATGAGGTGGATTGGGAGGGACTGGAGGGATACACAGTAGAGCAATTGAAAGGCTACAGTGTAAAACTCCGAGTTCCCCACGCTGGATTCAAGAGGAAGGTCCAGTACACCAAGGCGTTGAGAGCCTGGAAGGAGTCAAGAGACCCACAGAATGCGGGGGACATCGTTCCACCCGACAACCTTGGGGAGCCCAGCAGAGTCCTGTCGCCAGAGGAGCTGGCAGACAGGGCAGCAGACAGGGCGCATGCAATGGAGATGGCAAAGTTGGCAGGACAAATGGAAATGGAAAAGCAGAAGTTGGCCTTGGAGGCACAACAACGTCAAATGGATCATGATATAAGATTGAAGGATTTGGAGCTGAAGGCGAAAAGTTTGGACACCGCTCCTTCTGGTGGCAGCACTCCACCGGTGCAGGTAGAGTCCAAGGTGTACATCCCCAAAGATGTAGTAAAGGAGTATTTTAGAAAGGATGACATAGGGCAGTGGTTTAGAGCCTATGAGGTGGCCATGTCTTCACACCGGGTCCCTGAGAAAGACTGGGGAGCGGGGTTGTGGGGAAGGTTCCTTGCTGAAGGGCGTGACACACTGTTAGATTTACCCTGAGATCTCCAAGCCTCATACCCCCATATGAAGGAAGCTTTAATGACCAGGTATGGGTTAACTCCTGAGCTATATAGACAGAGGTTCAGGGAGACTAAGAAGATCCCTGAGAGTACGTATGTGGAGTATGTAACTTTTTTCTGCAGAGCACTGGATGGTTGGGTGAAGGGTAGCAAAGTGAATGATTATCAAGGGCTGCTTGATTTAATTGCATGGGAGCACTTGTCCAGTCAATGTTTTCCTGAGCTACGCCAGCACCTGATTGATAGCAAGCTGTCCAACCCGAGGAAGCTTGCTGAGGAGGCGGACCGCTGGCTCAGCACCAGGGTCCACAAGGGTCAAGTGGGAGACTCCGCCAAAGGTGGGCAGGGTCCCCAGCAGAAGAGTGGGGGGGACAAGGGTAAACAGAAAGGGTTCCAAAAAGGCCCACAAAGTAATCCCCAAGGGAACCAGCAGAAGGGTTCTCAGCCTCCCCCACCCCCGCAGCAGAACGGGGCCCCGACAGGTAGGCCTGTTCCAAAGGGGCCCTTCAATTGTTACAAGTGTGGTGACCCGGGTCACATTGCCTCTGATCCTAAGTGTCGCCTGTTTGGTAAGACAGCACCCACGGGTGCTCCCCCCCGGCAAGTAGCTAATGTTAATTTTGGGGAGGAGGTAGCAGTCCAGGGGGGTGGGGGTCCTGCGCATATGACCCTAGTCTCGCTAGGAGACAGTGAGATGGTCCCTGAAACCTACTTACCCTCTAACACTAAGAAATATGGGCAAGTAGTGACCATCAATGGAAAGAAGGTTGAGGCTCTTAGAGATACAGGAGCCAGCGTGACCTCGGTGAGGCAACACCTGGTGTCTCAAGAGCAGATTGTACCCAATGCCTACTGTAGGGTTGTCAATGCTGACAACATGGAGAGTCGTTGTCCAATGGCTCAAGTTCCCTTTGAGTGGGGGGAGGTCTCTGGTACTCTACAAGTCGCTGTGAGAACTGACATGCCTGTAGACTGTCTGCTAGGGAACGACCTGGAAAGCTCCCCTTGGGAAAAGGTGGAGAAGACCACGAATCTGAGGATGGTGGGTCTACCCGACTGGGCGTGCGTGACCACCCGGTCCATGGCAGCCAGTAGGGGTGTTGAGACGGTCCTGGAGCCTGAGGGAGAGGTCCAGGAACCGGCCTTAGGGAGAAGGCGCAGGAGGCGCGGGAAACCGGCCCCCGAAGTTCCCACGGCCCAGGAGGAAGCAGACCCTGAGGGGGATGCCCTGGAGCCTACCGGGGAACAGATTGCCGAACTGGGAGACCTGCCTGAGCTGACCCATTGGCAGCAAGAAGGAGGTCCCTCCAGGGAGGAATTCTGCAGGGAGCAGAAAGAGTGCCCTTCTCTCGTGGGTATGCGGCAGCAGGCTGCAGACCAGGCCAATGGTGTTCAGGCCAAGACACACTACGTGTACTGGGAGAGTGACCTCCTGTATTCAGAGCCTAAGGCTGCTGAACCTGGGTCAGCCCGTGTGCTGGTGGTACCCCAGAAGTTCAGAACCTTCCTACTGGGGCTGGCTCATGATGTGCCTTTAGCAGGACATTTGGGGATGGACAAGACCTATGACAGGCTTGTCACCCACTTTTACTGGCCCCAAATGCACAAGAATTCAGATTCCTACTGCAGAACCTGTCAGACTTGCCAGGCAAGTGGTAAGAGCGGAGGGAAGCACAAGGCTCCTCTGCAGCCCTTCCCCGTGGTCGGTACGCCATTCCAGCGAGTGGGTATTGATATTGTGGGGCCTCTGGACCCCAAGACAGCCCTGGGCAACAGGTTCATCCTGGTCTTGGTGGACCATGCCACCCGGTACCCTGAAGCCATCCCTCTGAGGACAGTGACGGCCCCCGTGGTGGGACGAGCACTGATGGGAATTTTCTCCCGAGTGGGATTCCCTCTAGAGGTGGTGAGCGACAGGGGGACCAATTTCATATCCACATATATGAAATCCCTGTGGAAGGAGTGTGGGGTAACTTACAAGTTCACCACTCCTTACCACCCCCAAGGAAATGGGTTGGTTGAGAGATTCAACCGAACCCTCAAAGGCATGATCATGGGCCTAGACGGTCCAATGAGGCGTAAGTGGGACGTCCTCTTGCCATGCCTGCTCTTCGCTTACCGAGAGGTGCCACAGAAGTCTCTAGGGTTCAGCCCCTTTGAGCTTCTGTATGGTCACCCGGTAAGAGGACCTCTGAGTTTGGTAAAGGAAGGCTGGGAGCAATCTCCCAGGAAACCTCCCCAGAATGTATACAGTTACATGCTGGCCTTCCGAAACCAGACTAGGCGTTTCAGGCAACTTGCTGAGCCAAATCTGGAAGCCAGCCAGGAGGAGATGAAGCGGTGGTACGACCGGAATGCCACTCTGGTAGAGCTTCAACCTGGACAAAAGGTGTGGGTCTTGGCCCCAGTGGAGCCTTGTGCACTTCAGGATAAGTGGACAGGTCCATTTGAGGTTGTGGAGCGCAAAAGTCCTATCACCTACTTGGTGGACATGCAGTCTCCCAGGAACCCTTTGAGGGTCCTACATGTTAATCGCCTTAAGCCCCACTTAGAGAGGACCGAAGTGGGCATGCTGCTGGCCACTGATGATGGAATGGAAGAGGAGACCGAGTTTCTTGCTGACCTCTTAGTAGCCTCTGAGAAAGATGGGTCAGTGGATGGAGTTAACCTCTCACCCACCCTGACGGCCGAACAACAGGAAGATTGCCGCCACTTGCTGGGGCAGTTTCCAGATAGGTTCTCCCTGGTTCCTGGTGTCACAGATTGGTGCGTCCATGATGTGGACACAGGAGACAGCTTACCTGTGAAGCACAAGGCTTACAGGGTAACTGACAGGGTCAGAGCTTGCATCAAGGAGGAAGTCTCCAAAATGCTTGCGCTAGGGGTGGTTGAGTCCTCCAGCAGTCCTTGGTCCAGCCCCGTGGTCTTGGTCCCCAAAGCTGCTGCGCCGGGAGCCACACCTGAACTCCGGTTCTGTGTGGACTACAGAGGACTCAATTCAGTAACTAAGACTGACGCGCACCCCATCCCCAGAGCTGATGAGCTCATTGATCGGCTAGGGGCTGCCCGGTTCCTCAGCACGTTTGATTTAACGTCTGGGTACTGGCAGATCGCCTTGACCGATGGGGCCAAAGAGAGGTCAGCATTCTCTACACCAGATGGGCATTTCCAGTTCCGGGTCATGCCATTTGGAATGAAGAATGCCCCTGCCACCTTTCAGAGGTTGGTCAACCAGGTACTGGTTGGGCTGGATGAGTTCAGTGCCGCCTACCTGGATGACATCGCAGTGTTCAGTGCCACCTGGCCCGAACACCTGCGCCACCTCTGGGAAGTGTTGATGGCTCTGCGCCGAGCAGGCCTCACGATCAAGGCAAGCAAGTGCCAGTTCGGGCAGGGTTCCGTGGTGTACTTGGGACACCAAGTGGGGAGTGGCAAGGTGGCACCCTTGCAACCCAAAATTGAGACCATCCTGGCTTGGGAACCCCCCAAGACGCAGACCGCAGTGAGGGCCTTCCTGGGGCTCACTGGGTACTACAGGAGGTTTGTCAAGGGCTATGGAACGATTGTTGCCCCCTTGACAGAGCTGACTTCCAAGAAGCAGCCCAGGAACGTGATCTGGACTGACACCTGTCAGAAAGCTTTCGACACCTTGAAGACTGCCATGTGCACGGCGCCCGTGCTCTTGGCCCCTGACTTCTCCAAGGAATTCCTAGTGCAGACAGACGCTTCAGAGCATGGTGTAGGGGCTGTTCTCTCACAGATGACTGAGGAGGGCTGGGACCAACCCGTAGCCTTCATCAGTAGGAGGTTACTTCCACGGGAAAGTAGGTGGAGTGCAATTGAGCGAGAAGCATTTGCTGTGGTCTGGGCGCTGAAGAAGCTAAGACCCTACTTGTTTGGGTCTCACTTCCGGGTTCAGACGGACCACAGGCCCCTCAGATGGTTGATGCAAATGAGGGGTGAGAACCCAAAGCTGTTGAGGTGGTCCATCTCCCTTCAGGGTATGGACTTTACGGTGGAACACCGTCCTGGTACAGATCACGCCAACGCTGACGGTCTGTCCAGGTATTTCTGCCTTAGTGACGAGGAACCCCCTGGGCAAGGGTAGTTCTCCCCACATTTCAGCTGGAGGGGACACGTGTTAGACCTGGCACCTTGGCGTGAGTTTCCCTTCCACTTTTTTGATAGTGTGCCTCGATGTTTTGCTGGTGTTGTCCGCTCAAGGCACTGCGCCACGGCTAATCCGTGCCGCAGTGCAAGTGCTCCCTAGGTAAAGTGTACCTGTAATTGATGTTCATGATTGGTTTATTGGATTTACTGTCAGTCCCCAGTAAAGTGCACCAGGGGTGCCAGGGCTTGTGAATGCCAATGCTGCTGGTGGGCTTGCAGCGCTGGTTGCGCCAACCACAGAAAGCGGCCTTGAAAAATGTGTCTAGGGTCTGCCACCGCAGACCCTGCGTGCAGTCTGGGACTGTCGCGCTGACTGCGCAAGTGCCCCCACTTGCCAGTCCCTAAACCTTCCCTTACCTACATATTAGCCACCCCTCTGGTAGGCCCAAGGGCAGGGTGCATTGTAGGCATAAGGTAGGACATGCCCTGATGTGTGTGGCATGTCTTAGTAGTGAATTACAGCCATTTTCGTTTTTCACTATTGAAGGCTACCTGCTCTCCATAGGCCAGAATGGGCTGCTGGAGTCACTACACGCTGTGACCCCAGTGGACTCAGAGAGCATGGTAGAATGTCAAGTTTAGTATGCCTGAACTCAGAATAATAAAATACTTCTTGTAGTCAAGTTTATTTTAATATCCTGGGTTTGTAAATACTACTTTTAGAAAGTTAGTATTTACTGACCTGGCCATTTCAGTCCGCCTCTGCTGTGTGTGTGTGTTCTGCCTAGCAACAGTAAGGAGCAGGGTTGGGGAATCCCCAGAGACAGGTTGGCTGCCAGGTGGTGGGTAGAGGGATGACACCAGGATGGGTGGGAGGAGTACACCTTGACTCTTGAATAGACCTGTGCTCTGCCACCACAAAGCCGGCGCCGCCCCCTGCGGAGCGGCTGATGTCTCTGCCCTGCTGCTGAAAGGAAAGAGCAGAGTCACCATAACAAAGTGCTACAGAACTGGACTGGGCCAGGCCCAGGCCCCCTGGCGCTAAAGAACAAAAGAATCACTGTATAAAAGTAGGAGCCTGGCTCCTAAGAAATCAGAATCCTGTTTTACCACAAAGAACCTCTGCCCGACTAGAAGGAGAAGAAGACGCTGGAGGAGCTGGCCTGCTGCTTGCCTTGCTGAGAAAGGAGAGGAAGAGACTTGCTGAAAATACTTTGCTGCTTTGTGCTTGAACATTCTCCAAGGGCTTGATCTGAGCTTGCCCCCTGAACTGAACCCCAGGACCAGTGGGTTCTCTGTGCTTTTGCTCGTCCTCCAATTCGAGCCGTGTGTGCATCCCGCTGGAAAGAGACTGCGCCCCTCATCGCCCCTCCTAGGGCCGTGACACTCAGGAGCTTGCCTGCCTCAACCCCGTGAGAGCCCCGCTCCGTCCGGAGCCGCTCTCTGTCCCCGGGCTAGGTTGCCTGCACCCCTGTCACCGCCTGCCACTGGAGCGCGCTGAGAGCGCTGTCACCCCTCCCGCCGGAATCCTTCCAACGATCGTGATCTTCGCCGGGTCACCAGCTGCACGGACCGTGCCCTGTGACCCCGCTTCGTTATCCTTGGAACACCCCCAGGCCGCGCCGCCCCCGCTGTGGAGACCCCCCTGCACCGCCGTGCTAACGGTCGCTGGCCGCGCCTGCCTACCTGCCCACACCCGCTGATTGAGGACCCAAGAACACTTCCCAAGCTGAGAGTCGCACCGACCTGTGCCGACCCTCCACATCACTAAAGGAGTTCCAGTATCGGGCTCGGGGCCCGCACCGCCTTATTTCCCCGTTATCCTCACCGCACGGCCCGCCCGTCTCACCTCCCGCCGCCCCGGAGCTGCCGGGAAGAGTGGTGCACGGCGCAGGCGCGCCCACGACAGATGCGTGAGCCGCGGTAGGCCTGAAGTAAGTCAAGACTGGAATCCCTCAAGTGACATTGGTAAAAGACTAAAGAAGTACCCGCTTAAAGAACTGCTTGCCTGCTTAATAATCTGGTGGCATAGAAACAACGTTACTGGTCTTGTGCTAAGTCTGCATATTGAGATAACTATTTTTATATAAAGGAGTATATTTTCACATACCTAAGCCTGGTGTCCGTTTCTGGGGGGATTGATGTGTTTACTGTGTGTGTGATTATAACTGCTTAACCAACAACGCCTGAAGAATCGCCTTGGCTGCTCACGCCACGCACCTAGAGGGTGAGCAAGGGTCATTCCAAAAGGGGTTATCCTTTGCCCTGACGTGGAGGAGAGGGTCCCTGCTTGACACAAGGACATCCTTGCGCCAATCAGAGATCCCCGAGTCTAACAATGTCACAGAAGAAAATGCCCAAATTTACTGACAATGAGTTGTCAGTGATGGTAGATGAGGTAATCAGAGTAGAACCACATTTGTTTGGAAGCCTGGTCCAACAGACCCCAAAAGCCACTAAAAATCAAATGTGGGCAAGGATAGTCAACAAGGTCAATGTAGTAGGGACCATCCCTCGCTCCCAGAAGGAGATCAGGAAGTGGTGGAATGACCTCAAGAGCAAGGTGAAAGAGAGGAACAAAAAGAACCTTAAGCTGGCTCAGATGACTGGCGGTGGCCCTCCCATTCCACTACGAACATTCACTGACTGGGAGGGGAAGGTGCTTGCCACACTGCATTTAGAGAGTCTCACAGGAATAGCCGGGAGAGCAGAGGCTGGTAAGTACCAACAAACGTCTCCCATTACACTGGTCTGTACTGTCTTGCACAACTACAAAGCTACACCTCCTAGGCCCACATGCATGCATGTGTACCACACTCTGCCCAACACATGTCTCACAGATCTAATATTCACTCCCTCTGATTCACCCCAAAGGTAGCTAGCAATATTACCATGGGAGCATGTGTACAGGCAGCCAGCATTACAACTCCCACCATGCCCTCTGTCCCAAAGCTCAGCTGGATGGAGCACTCCACCCCGCCCACAACCACGTGACAGACATTGCATTGCTCTATTCAAACTTACAGGTAGGTAGCCATCTTAACAGGGAGGTTGTGTTTGTGGGTGGGAAGCCAGCACTACAAATCCCACCAGGCCCCCTGTCCCAAAGCTCAGCAGGATGGAACACTCTCCAGAAGCATGTGACAGACATTCCATTGCTCTCTTCAAACTCATAGGTAGGTAGCCATCTTATGCTCACTTGTCCCACCCCTGAGCAGGATGGAACACTCACCCATCCAAGAGCCATGTGTAGCCTATTCCCTTCCTCTGCTCCACTTTGTAGTGAGGAGATGGGATTAACTGCAGACATTGCAAAATTAGCATAAATTAGTATATGCTTGGCCGCCATTGTGCCGCTTTTACACACGTTACCACATGGCCCTGTTCTCGTAAAATACTCTACTTGTGCATTTTCACATGAGAACCGTCTGCCTTTCACACTTCTAGCTGTACGCTGTGCTCTTCGTCTGCACAGTGTGTTCAAGGTCGAAAAACAATGTGCTCTGTTAATTTGCTTTGGTCAGTCCCACACCCATAGACACAACATAGAACACAGCTGCACTACTGAAAATGGAGTGCTTTTTACTATGGCATTGCATGCATGCAGAGGCACTTTGAGAAAAGCTTTCCAGAACAGAAGAGTTGTGCTTGTCCGGAGATGTAAATCCTTGCATCTAAACTCAGAGATATGGGGACCCCCTGACAAAGCCCAGAGGTCTTCTATATTTATATATAAACTAGTTCTTAGCACGGGGAGGGTGGTAAGGCGCTGTAGTACTATTTCCACTGTCATTATAATATGGTTTCCCCTTTTGTGCTCTTATGGAATTGTAACAATGCTGATTATATTGTTCTTATGCATTTTGCTGCTAGTATTGGCTTGTGTACTGCATTATAGAGCACGTTAGTTAAAATAAACATTTTAAGCTATACAGTGTCTCTGTTTACTCATGTTGTGGCCAAGTGTGAGTGTTTGAACGAAAGAGTGTTCTTATTCCCACTATTCCTGAGAGGGTCGGAGTGACGTTCTAGGATGTCTAATCATTGGTAGCTTCGCTGTAGTACGGAGAACGAATAAGACACTATAGCTAGTCGGATTGTGGTTCTGGGCACCGAGGTGGGTTTTTTGGTACACCACTACACACCGAGGTCCCGGTTTCCTGAGCATAGTTCTGTGTATGTGCAGAATCCCTGCAACATGGTGCCCAATGTGGTATCGTAAAAATAAAGAGAAGCCATCCAACTAAGTAAACAGAATGAACATACGTGTTCCTCAACAATGGGTGCCTCCAGCACCATCGTAGGACAACTTGCGTGATACTCAATGTAACTACGTTGCAGGAAATCTTCTGCCACTGCACAGATATCCCATTGTGCCAATACTCCAAGCGCAGCAGCGCAGGCCATAATATCTACACTGGAACATTCTTGCTCATGGGACACTAAGGGACTCATTAGCAGGTCAAAATCCGGTGCAGAAGATACCGTATAGGAGAGGCAAAGATCCAATGCCCATTGAAAAGAACATTCCAAGCAGTTGAAGACTGGCTGCATACAAGTGTAGTATGTAAAACGAAAGGACAAACCATAAGCCACGCTGAGTATGGCCAGAGGCACTGTACCATAGCATTCAAGCATACGGTTATGAAGCATCTGCAGCCAGTCTGGGCTGTGTAGGGCCACAGGAGGAGCAGCCATTTCATAGCAGGCAAATCAACAGCAGTACTCCAGCAGCTAAGGCAAGTATTAGTGGCAACTCTCCCAAGACGCTGGAAAAAATCGAATGAATAAATGCCGGTATCGCACCAAATATAGTTTGGAAAGAGGTCACAAGGCCAGAGTCCATAACTTTTAAAAAATGGGCCAAGCCTGAGAGGCATCGAAAATGGTATGAATTAATGCACCGAAATGTAGTGGGAGGTCAGTATTAAGAAGGGCTTGTACTTCTGACCGGGTGTTAGCCACATGAAGGACAAATGTCTCGCGCGCAGATGTGAGCGAAACTTCTTTTTGGGATTATAGCGCTCTTATTCTGCTCAATTTATTGAAGTCTGCCTTCAAGGTCGGAATGGAAGGCCAGATTGAGTTATCAAGCCTCCCGTGTGAGGGTGGAAAAAGCACATTTTTACAGCAAACCATGCGCTGTGAGACGGTCACAATGTAAGGGATGCCTGTTAGCATGCCGCAGCATTCATCATTATTTAAAAGCAGATAACTACCGTTTGCTAGCAGAGTGGAAGTAGGTGTAATAGCTGGCAACTGTATGTTTTTGCAAACAAGAGAATGACCTAACGATGAATCGCATGATTCCCCAGTAAGGTAAACCTCCTTGTCATCCCGCAGGCATCTGTATGTGAATGACAATGACCACACCTCATGAAGGAAAGTGCTGCCTAAGGGTTCAAAGTGGCCTAGTGGGTAATGCTTCATGCAGGAGCTAAATTTAAACAAAGAAAATGTCAGGGTTATTACCCCATGGAGTCTGTTTCGGCCACGGAGAATTGTAAAGGGTCTAGCTTTTCAATATGTAAAAGAGTGTATGTAGCATCTTTCATGGACATAAACTGCTGTTTGTCAAGTTAAAAGGCAAAAATAAAGATGATGCGTTCAAGTAATCCCATGGCACTTTTCCCATTTTCAGTGTTTGCATAGTCCATGCAAACTGCATTACTGACGCAATTGATTTTGACCATGATACAAAACAGACACATCATCCTGTACAATATCAACAACAGATGAAATGATATTATCCAACGTGTAAATGCGGGAAGAAAGTGTGTTGATACTATTATCAACAACAGCAAGTACTTTTTCTAGATTAGCCTGATCTATTGCCCTTAAACGTGATGCAGCTTCAATTTGAGATAGCTTTTAGATTTTATTGTAAGCTGCGTAAACAAATCTCTTTGACCTAGGACCAGCAGGCCCCTTTATAAAATCTTTCAAATAAATGTCACCGGATAACAACAGCAAATGTTGTTTCACTGATGATAGTGTAGAGTGCTGCAACCAATTTTGACATAATTTTCCAACAGAATAGGTGGTAACCTAATGAGAGTTAGAAAAACGAGGATCTGGCCTATCCTGTGTGTAGCCAGGGGCCTTGTTATGGAAAGGGAGTTGGCAAGCATCCGAACTGGTCTGCCAAACTAACCAACCTAGTGAGTCTAAACTAGAAATATTAAATGTAACATTCGTAAATAATGATTGCAATTCTTCAGTGGAATAATTGGCATGACTGCTCCAGTTTTGAGATGTAGTCAGAGCAGGAATAGTAGGGGCATTCATTTGCTTCAAAGTAGCCAAGCCAAGACAAGTAGTCTGATAGACCGAATCATTTAAAAATAAAATTTGTGTTGGGATGAGGCACGCGCGATATAAAGCTTCTGTGCCATAATTTAGTGTGGGTGAGCATCACCTTAGGATTGGACGAAGTATTTAATCTAAAATAGAATGACTCCGGTTTGGATTTATCAGAATTTGTAAAATATGTAAATGTATTTAAAAGCGTTTTTGAACTACCTTCCAATGGAGTTGGGCAATCTTCCCACTGTGTGTAATTAAAAATATTTCTAAATGTATTAGCTTAATGCAGATAATGGTGCCCATAATGCTGGTAGCAAAACAAATCAGCATAATTTTCAGTATTTGAATATAAATCTTCAGCATCAAATGCAGCATAATACTTCAAATCAGAATGTATGGCCTATGTATCCCAATCATCAGAACGTATGTTATGGTTCACTACATCACCCATTGAAACACAAAGTACATTTGGTACATTAATTATCTCAGTAGGACCATGCATTTGGAACTCCACTGCATCCCAAACTATGCCATCCGCAACTGGCCAGGCAGAGATGTGGACAAAAGTCTGGTCTCTTTTCATGATGTGTGAAGATGAGTGCGGTGCCAAAGTTTTACAGCAGAGCGTTCAGGTAGGTAGTGACCATTGATGAGAAGGACAAAAACTGTCACAAACCCAAAGGACATGAACAGAAAAATGGCGATGAGCACCAACCAGATGTATGTCCAAGTGAGACCAAATAAGTCTGTTTGAACCAGGTGACAAAAATATGGAATTTGGTAGGGGCCAATGATGATTTAGAGTTCGAGGTAAAAATAAATCGTGACTGGTTGACGGTATCTGGTTGCAAACCAGGCCATAACTCGGTAGTGAAATAACCATATTAAGTTTCACAATTATTACTGGAAGCAGGGGGGATTAGCAAGGGATTAGTAACAGAGTCCATCTCTATGGCAGTGTCACGCTGTGCGTTGTCAGAAGAGCCCAACACTGGATTCCTGGATATTGCTGGACACGAAGCTGCTGGTGTTATACTATTCAGGATCGGCCAGATGTTGTAGCTTGACATTGTCCACCAAGATGTATCTGTTGTCTTTGCGACCAGGAAGGGGTGGTAAAATGACTGTATGAGTACCCTTCACGCCAAGCACTGAGAAAGGTGCACGAAAAGTGGGGCCAAATTCTTTTTTGTTCTCCACCTTCTCTCGGAACAGGTCTCCGACTTTGGGTAGCCAGCCGACTACCGGATTCTGCAGCACAGCTTCAGTGGCAAAGGGATAATGCTCCTTTGCAAGAATGTCACGGGTCTTGTAGGTTCTGTAATATAGCAGAATGATTATCTATGTCAAAGGATGCGGCAGCCGCCGCCATGTCTAGACCGTCAAGGTCTGGCCCAAACATTTTCATGCCAAAGAGCATTTTGTAAGCCCAACCATAGATCTTCTAGGGAGGTTATTTTGTGCTCGTTGTACGCTATGCAAATGGGCGAACCAGTTCCTGCCAGTACCTAAGACCCTAGCTGTCAAGGATTGCTTTAAGTCACAGTTCATTTGCTCCACAACTGAGTTGTCCTCCGCCTGTATGGAGACGAAAATTTGACCTGCACCCCCAAAGACCTCATGGCATCCTTGTACGCCTTAGAGGCTAAAGCCGGACCCTGATCTGAATGGAAGGTGCCACATGCAAAAATTCCCACAAAGACACACATATCCCTGATGACAGTTCAATAGTCAGCACTGCGTTGTCGCCATACCCAAAGGAAACGGGTGCACAAATCAACTGCAACTAAAGATGAATTTATAGGCAGTGTCCGAAGAAAATGGACCGCGGTGATCTAGATAAACACATCTGAAAGGTTTATTAGAAATGCATAGCTGTGTTTGTGGTGGGCATGTTACCGTAGAAGGTTTAATCTGCTGACACATGTCACAAGAAAGCACATAATTACGGGTTTGTTTATATAAACCACGCCGCCAGTAACGCTGCTGCAAGATAGAAACAGTCACAGACACGCCAGCATGGGCCAAAGCCATGCCTTCATGCGGGGCTGTTATCAGAGAAAGTCTGCAGTCCGCGTTGGGAATTATCCTGTCACCAACGTCATGAATTCTCACATAAGGAACTTTATCGGGACTTAAATGATAAGAGTATTTTGAAAGGAAAACCCTGCGGGTAATTACCACCCTTCTCAGTAGCAGCTATTGCTGCCAAAATGTAATTATCCATCTTCTTCATGGATCTTGTAACTGCTGCAACTGAACACGTGGCTACTACCGATTTAGCTGCTTCATCAGCCAAACTATTGCCTACCGCGTGTACTCCTACGTGCTGGTGGCCAAGAGTATGAATCACATGTGTGAGAGGCAGATGTTCTTTAAGATCGGCGACTCAAACCCAAAGAATCTTATGTTTAATTGCGCTGCCTTTAGAATCATGATAGTCATTTTGAGACCAAAAGAATAAGTTGTCATTGAAAGACTGAACACAGTAGTAAGAATCACTTACAATTAAAGTAGTCACCTTGGGATCTGCAAACTCCAGAGCAAGTACCAGAGCGCGCAGCTTGGATAACTGGGCGCTACAGTCACCTAGTGCTTGTGTATAAACAACACTGGACTTGAACTCTCCGTTCACTATGGTACCTGCCACAATAGCGCAGGCCGCTGAACACGAATGCTTGGACCCGGTCGCCGGTTGCGCCGAACTGTCGATGTAAATGATACAATGGTACTCCTCAAGTGGCCGCATTGACAGAGGAGGAGGATGAACAAATTCATACTGTAAAAACTCCTGAGTTTGCAGTGAGGAGTCAAAGATAAACGTGACATCCAGAGAGGTGAACGAAGTCACCCACTGTATCCAACGGGGATGCAAAGTCTTTGAATTTGGTACACTTGCTTTCGTCACTGATTCAAGAGCAGGATATGGTGTCACAACTAAAATGCGTTTACCCTGAGCCAGTGCGCGTTCCTTCAGGATCGCCATCTGGCCAGCTGTCAAGACTTTTTCAACAGTGGAAAACCGCAGTTCTGCCGAAGTGTACAAATGTGATTTGTAAGCAATAGGTACTGTGTCACCTTCATTAAATGTCAAGTAAGTGAAACCAACATGGCCTGGCAAGATTCGTATCACCAGGTTTGTGTGGTTATTATGTGTCAACAAGTATTTAGATTCAAGAAGATCAGACTGCAAAGATTGCAGGATAGCTGACTGTCAGCAGGCTTTTGTAAAGGTAGGTTGTATCAAAGCATACAAGCCTCTACCTTCATTATTGAGCTCATAGCCCAAGAATAACACTGTGTACTCTGCAATGTGTGATTTTGCAAAGTTAAATTTATAACCGTAGTCCGCAAATAAAACAATGATGCAGTCCACGCGGCAAAGATGTGGCCATAATTCGTTGTCCGTGAGATAAATGTCATCAGTGTACGAGTACGCATCGGCGTCTATGCGTCTAACAAAGAGACAACACGGTCCGTGAAAACTCCGGGGCTGTTTTTATAGCCCATGGCTAGTTGCCTAAATTGTTTTTTTTTCCGCCGGCGGTAAAAGCGGTCCATTGACTGCTTGTAGGGGACAGATTGTGACTGAAAAATCCATTGGAAATGTCAAGCATAGATTTATATTTTTTATGAACAAGACTGTCTACAAGAGCAGAACCAGGGGTATTTGGAACCGCAAAGGTGCGACAATGAGAGTTCAATTGCCGGTAATCCAATACAATGCGGTACAACCCATCGGGTTTGGTTACGGTAAAAAGAGGGTTGTTTATCGGTGACACACATGTCTCAATTACTCCTTGATACTCTAATTGAGTTAGAATCTCAGAAACTGGAGCTTTCGCCTCCTGCAGAGGGGATACTGGGGTTGTGTCTGTGGCATAGACCGCAATGGTATCTCATGCGGGGGAGAATCTTTATCCCAGCCCACCTGAGTACGGTACAGTACTGGTGCAAGCACCAAAGCCCACTCTTCTGCAAAAGACTTTGCTTGCTCCTTGGAGACGTTATGTGAAAAACTCGGGAGTATTACCTCCTTCCCCCTCAGAGCGGCAAGAACAAAAGGCGGGGGCCAATCTGCTTCTGCCAACAAAATGTCATAAGAAGAAGTCCGATTTTCCCCAAAAATCCCTTTAATTACACGCTGTATGTCACCTTCAATCAGAAGAACAATATCATATAATCTGTCAGGGGGAGCCACTCGAGTGTCAGGCATTTCAACTGTAATGAAAGTTTCAGTTGCTGTCACCTCCAGAAATGGACGCAGTGCTTAGCGCACTATTGTAACTTCCGCTCCGCTGTCGAGCAGCGTTACTGCCCATGTTAGGTTCCGGAACCGGGTTCTCGCCATCTGTGGCATATCTCGCTGTTAAAGCAGCAACTTACTTTTTCTGAAGCTGTGGGCGCTGATGAGGAAAATCGTCTTGTTTGCCATTTCCATCAGTCTGATGAGGTTGCTCATGTCCTTGCGGGGCACCTCGACCTCTGCCGTGATCCTGGCGTTCCCCTCCAGCGGCCTGTGAGCCCGATGTTTCCTGTGAAGACGAGGAGAACTCTGATCAGGAACCTGAAACTTGTCAGGAGTCCTAATTCTCGCGCGGTCACGCAAATCATAAGGGCGCTCAGAAGACACGGGTACCGGTGACGCTGCACGCGACCCTTGTTTCTGTTGTTGCTTCCCCTGTTTTTTATTCTTCCAATTCTTTTTAGGAAAGATAGGACGGTTGTCTTTATCAGACTTTGTTGTCTGTGTTTGCTGTTGTGCTGGTATTCTAGCAAAAGGCTTAACACCCAAACTATTGCGATCAATGGTTTTATAAGCCTGGGCAATAATTTTTGGTAATTGGCGTGGCTTATCGTCCTCTGGGACAAGGCGCAAAGCATTAGACACCTGAAAGTCCACTGCATCTCCCTTGACGTTAGCAAGGATTAGATCAGCAACTACGTCCAACACTCCAACTAACCTCATCCCTAACTCTACAGCTGCCTCGGGTCCGTGCTTATCTTGAACACGCTTAATCACAGAGGGGAGCACAGTCATAGAGGATGTGCCGAAACACTTCGCATATACTGCCGCGAATACTTTACCCCAATTTTCACAATCGGTTACTTCGGGTAATAAGTCTTTCTGCAAACTAATAGTTAAAATCCTGTGTTTTTCCACAAAAGTTCTATTTGGAAATACCACTTCCAGCTGGTCAAATTTCTCAGCAAGCCAGAAGGTAAATCATCCTTATTCTGTGGACGCTTGCCCATTACCGAATTAACCATGACGGAACTAATAGTTAGTCCGCAAGGTCCAGCCGGTTGCGCAGCAACCCCAGGTGCTCCCACCTGGAGATTACGTGAGCCATAGTGAACCAGAGCCCCATGCACCTCGATTAAGGAGGTGTGCAAGACGCGGAGATCCGCAACCTGAACTGTTAGATAACATGGATGTGGTGTGCACCCGGCCAAAACTGGCGAATTGGCCCTGGAATAGATAAAGGGCCTAAACGGACCGAAGTCACTGAGTGGGGGAGGGCGTGATTAAACCAAATGCGGTGTTGCCATGCTGATATCGGAACTTCAAGAGTTCTATAAGGCTGATAAACATGAGGAGTTTGTGTGTGAGTGAATACATGGAACAAGATATCTGTTCCATCCACTGCTGGAAAGTTTACCCAAGAATAAAACACCTCAAAGTGGAAAGTTGGATCAGCTCCCACCACAAAAATAAGTTTGACACCCGCGTCAGGCACTCCATAAGCAGTCAAATGACGGCGGAGCGCTGTGCGGCTATGTGCCGCAATATCGACATCAACCATGAAGACAAAGAAAAGAGAACAACTTAATGTGTGGCAGCGCAATATAGGGTAGTATTTCAAAAGAAGAATAAAAACATTTAATTGAATCAGCCTGAAAAAACGTATAAAAACATCAATATAGGCATAGGGAATTAGCCTTACGTAGGAGGGAGGCATGCTGGATCCTGAGACTGCGCAGTACTGAGACCTGATTAAATATTGACCAGGAACTACATTATTTCCTGAGAAGCTAAAATGCTGAGGTGTGCCACACTATGTGCTGAACCATTAATGTCAATGTCACAGAAGTGTAGTAATGAGAATTCTTTGTGTACACTGACATACTGGTTTTCTTTCCTGGTTTCTGTGAGCTGTATAATATCATTTAATTTCTGTGCATACTTCTGTTTAAATCTGTATATTTACCATTGTTATTACGTATATCTCGTTAACTCAAGGGGGATGGAGAAAGATTCTTGTTGGAAGGAATCACGCACCCACATAGTGTGCACTCACTCATATAAGGACGAGTAACCTATAGATGGAAGTTTTACATCAAATTAGTAATAGTATGAATTACACTCACGTGTTCTTCTAACCCACATTACCATGTGAATGGCGTTGATTTGGATTACATGTAAATCAATGCAAACAGTAGTGCATGCTATATTGCTTGAGATATTATGCATATTCTAAGATGGCCACCACTTTGGAGGAGACATATGCTCAGTCCCTCCAATGTATTTACTATGAGCAGACTGAAGCGACCTGGATAATGAGTCGATTCTGATGACGTTAGTAAGGAGGAGCTCTTGAATAAAAGCGGTGGAGGTTGAGAATCACTCATGTTCCGTGCTCGGTAATACATGAATGGCGGTGTCCTGTTGAAAGAAGTCGGATTTACGGTAAGGGAAGACGCAGATTAAGATAATTAATCTAATGAGGTGTTTTTATTTGGAGTGTGCTCCCGGCACACATTTGTAAAGTTGCTAGTTGGTATTGATTTTGAGGATCAGGCATGTTGACGGGCTACGTTACATCAGTGGCTTTGAGACATCTCGAGTTCACTACCGCCTTCGTTTACTTAACGTGTGAGCGTGTGGTTCTTTCGGGTTATATTGCATTGATTTGGGTAACATTATAATAAGACATTCGCCAAATAGATTGTATCGATCTTTATTTACACAATACTATGTGAGACATAGATTGTCTTTCCGACATATCTAAAGAAATTCGGGGGAACCGAGATATACATTAAGGGAAAGAGCCTGTCATGATATTATAACAGACGCACTGGTTGGCATTTGTATAGTGGTGCACTCTGAGGCAATACGCAACCACCACCAGCTCTTTGACCGAACTTCTGAGCGAGTGGTGTTGTCAGGCTATTATGGCTTTCACTCATTAAGAATGTTGAATGTCATTATTCACTTAGTAGACAATTGGAACAGAAATCTTCACGAGACCATGCTGGGTAGAGATTATTGTACTACAGTCTTGTAATGGAGACACTCATTGATCAATTACGGGTTTTTCTTCCAGCACATGATATTGGAACATATCAGGATCCCTGGATATATTGGGGCTGTTGTTAAGGACGCCGCACAATACTGAAACCCTTTGTGGGTTGGAATTATCACCACAAATTAAGTAGGTGCTCAGTTTGGACTTGCACTGAGAACAATAGAGAGTGCATTATTCAGTAGAATGATATGCTTACCTTGCATTAGCTTTGATTTTACAGAGGTTTCTACATAGAAGACATAGGTCTTTATGGCTCTTTTTCACAGCTTGGGTTATATAGGGACTTCATAAGAATCTTTCTTCCCTCACTATGGTGATATGGCTTTAGGAGCCTCACCTATTCCAATCACATGTACTGGTTCACGTTCTCAATGTCTTGCAGACTCACTTGTCTTGATTAATTATTAGTCACATGGAGATATAGACGCGCAATTGGATGACACTGGGCCCGATTCACAGAACTAACTTAAGACAAAATCCTAAACTTACTACCATTTTGGTATTCACAGAAGGCACTTACTCATTTTGGTATTCACAGAAGGCACTTACTCATTTCGGTATTCACAGAAGTTAGGAGTCCTAACTTTAGGACTCCTAAATGCCTTCTGTGAATACCGAAAGTCTTAAAATTAGGATTTTTCTCAGTTTGTAGTAGTATAGTTAGGACTCCTAACTTTAGGACTCCTAAATGCCTTCTGTGAATACCGAAAGTCTTAAAATTAGGATTTTTCTCAATTTAGTAGTCCTAAGTTTAGGACTCCTAACTTTAGGACTCCTAAATGCCTTCTGTGACTACCGAAAGCCTTAAAATTAGGATTTTTCTCAGTTTAGTAGTAGTATAGTTAGGACTCCTAACTTTAGGACTCCTAAATGCCTTCTGTGAATACCGAAATTCTTAAAATTAGGATTTTTCTCAATTTAGTAGTCCTAAGTTTAGGACTCCTAACTTTAGGACTCCTAAATGCCTTCTGTGACTACCGAAAGCCTTAAAATTAGGATTTTTCTCAGTTTAGTAGTAGTATAGTTAGGACTCCTAACTTTAGGACTCCTAAATGCCTTCTGTGAATACCGAAATTCTTAAAATTAGGATTTTTCTCAATTTAGTAGTCCTAAGTTTAGATTTAGGACTACTAAATTGAGAAAAATCCTAATTTTAAGACTTTCGGTATTCACAGAAGGCATTTAGGAGTCCTAAAGTTAGGAGTCCTAACTATACTACTACTAAACTGCGAAAAATCCTAATTTTAAGACTTTCGGTATTCACAGAAGGCATTTAGGAGTCCTAAAGTTAGGACTCCTAACTTCTGTGAATACCGAAATGAGTAAGTGCCTTCTGTGAATACCAAAATGAGTAAGTGCCTTCTGTGAATACCAAAATGGTAGTAAGTTTAGGATTTTGTCTTAAGTTAGTTCTGTGAATCGGGCCCACTGATTTTACTCTGGGTTTTCCTTTCCTCCATCTTCCTTTGGTTATTATCGGTATTTCCTGTTTACAATGGTACTTCCTTTTGGCATTTGTGAGGTAATTCCATCTTGTGCATGAGAATTGGTGTTACCCTGAGATCACCTCTCACAAAGTGAGATGTTTGAAGTGTTTGTACTCCTGGTCTGTAAGGTAGTACAATGGTTTGTTTATTTGTTTGTATCTATACAGCCTTGAAAAAGTCACGGGACAAATTCCCTTTGTAAGCGACGGAACACGTATCGGCTGTCTGAAGACCAACAAAATAAAAGGAGAAAAGGAGAGAAAAATAATCTTAATTATTTTGTACAATTTGTGCTGATATTGTGCACTGTGAAATAATTTTTACACACCCTCAACGTGTGCTGGGGAGTGTCATTGTAATGTGCTCTATAATGCAGTACACGAGCCAATACTAGCAGCAAAATGCATAAGAACAATATAATCAGCATTGTTACAATTCCATATAGTACGAACGGGGAAATCATATTATAATGACAGTGGAAATGGGACTACAGCGCCTTACCACCCTCCCTGTGCTAGGAGCTAGTTTATTTATAATTATAGAAGACCTCTGGGCATTGTCAGTAAGACCCCATACCTCCGAGTTTAGATGCAAGGATTTACATCTCTTGACAAGCACAGCTCTTCTGTTCTGGAAAGCTTTTCTCCAATTGCCTCTACATACATGCAATGCCATAATAAAAAGCACTTGATTTTCAGTAGTGCAGCTGTGTTCTATGTTGTGTCTATGGGCCTGGGACTGACCAAAGCAAATTAACAGAGCTAATTGTTTTTCGACCTTGAACACGCTGTGCAGACGAAGAGCAAGCGTACAGCTAGATGTGTGAAAGGCAGACGGTTCTCGTGTGAAAATGCACAAGCAGAGTATTTACAAGAACAGGGCCGTGTGGTAACGTGTGCAAAAGCGGCACAATGGCGGCCAAGCATACACTAATTTATGCTAACTTAGTAATGTCCGCAGTTAATCCCATGTCCTCACTACAACTTCACAGGGGAGCAGCCATCCAAACAGGGAGGGAGGTCTGTGGGTGGGAAGCCAGCACTACAACTCCCACCAGGCCCCCTTGTCCCACAGCTCAGCAGGATGGAACACTTCCCCCACCCACAACCATGTGGCAGCAAATCCCCTCAACTGTGTCACAGAACAGGTAGGTAGACAGTGCATGCACCCTGCCATTCCTCTCAAAAAGCATGGAGCCATATGACCACACCAGCCCTCACATGTCATCCAACTTGGCATAGATCCAATAACCACTTCCAGGGTGCAGACAGCTAAGCGTATGTAACTGTCACAGAAATGTTAGTGTGACTCACCAAATCACATGTTGAAGAAATTCAGGGCACAATTATGCACAGCACTGAATACCATTGATGCAGCGGAGTTTACCCGATCTAGTCACACACACATGCACACAACTCTCGTTGGACCCACATACATTCATACATTCAATGAGCTAGCAAATATTCGCTGGTCATCAATTTTGATTTACCTTAGATACCTGTCACACCAGTATCATTACCATTCCCTGTCTCCTTAAGTAAATGTACTTTTGTCGATAGATCTAGTTGTAGATTAGAATAGTGAGGAAAATTATAACACGTTTAATCTTTATTTTAAAGAACCACAGACTCATTAGGAGTTTTAAAGATTTATCTGAACTAATAATTTTTGTGAGTGAAGTCAGAATACATGTAGATACACCAAAATTCTCCATCAGGAAAAATAGTACAGTTAGCTTAAAATTAATTCACAGTAATTAAATTCTCATGATGACAGGACCTGAGGAGAGAGAGAGAACAGAGAGCAAATACGGAGCTTTACCCTCAGAACTATAGTTACCTAGAATGGTGTGAGGACCTGGACATCAGAGTGTCAAAAGATTCAAGAGAGATTCAGGACCGGAAAGGTGACCTCTTCTAGTGCAACGCCAGCGTTACACCCCTCTCTGGTGCTACTCTCTCTGGGTCAGGCTCGTCCGGACCACTTCCTAGATGTGCCTCCTCGGTTGTTCCGCGATTCTTCCCTAGTGTTGGATTCTTCAATCAGCTTGCAGCAATTTGGGCAGCATCTCAACATAGCATCAGCATGTGCAGCATCAAGTGTGTCTAACTAACTAAAAATTACTTCTGTTATACCAATTTAAGTGTATGATCCACCCCCAAATGTTTCAATTCTATGTACACCCCTCAATTTGATTGGGCCAGGCAGTGGGGAGAGGACATCACACCATACTAAGTGCAATAACCTTCTTTAGTTCTATTGTCTAATTTCCCGCCCCTCAATTTTAATACCCACAAGCTTTATTCCCACAAGCATTTCATATGTGGATCGATAATTTTGAAGAACAATGTTTCGGCTTCTTCCTTTTGCAGGTTCAAGAGTTTAGTTTCCCATGGCCTTGCTGGGCACATGTTCTTGGCAGAAGTTCAATTACATCACCAGTTTCAGAATAACAGTGCGCATGTGTAGTTGTCGCAAAGGAATAGGGACGTCAGTCACCCTCCAAGGCCCAAATACAAACTGTTAATAAAGTCAAAGAAAAACATGTTAGAATACGAAATTAATTGAATTCACTGTATACCACTTACTTCTACTCTAACCCCATTTACTTAATATCTCTTTTGCATTAACAGCTTAGTAAAACTTGTTAGTTTCAGCACAGCATGTGTGTTAATGCGAGGGTTTCGAGCAGCCATGTTAAAAGCTATTGCGCAGCTGCAAAGATTTCCCACCAAGCGACAGAAGCGTCATTACTACGTAGATGCAGTAGACGCATGGGCAGAAGAGTTCCTGCGTTTTTGGCGGCTATTTTAAGGACATTCTGGTTACTGGTTAGTAAAGCACATAGGAAAGCTTCCCCTAGATACAATATGTAAAAAGTGGTGCAATGTTAGTACCCACAAACATGTCGGTTACAGTATTACAGGTTATTTGAGAGGATTGCATACAAGCAAGTCTATTTTATACGAAACCTTGCTCCATCACCATGTATAAGTGCCATGGGGGCAGAGCATCAAGGCCCATATGAATACAAAACATGCATGGCCAGTTGGTAAAAGAAAGCAAAGTACATGATATGACAAAGGTATGCATAAGATTACAATGGCTAATTCATGTTCAGATGTAATGTCTTCCATGCAGTGTAAACAAAAAAGACGCGTCACATAAAGTTGTTGTGCTGCTAGTCGTTAGATGACGACATGTCCTTGAAATCACACAATCTGTACGTAGGACATGGTATCTATTGACATGTCACACCATGGACAAGTAATGTATGTACCTCAACATCATGTCATGTTGCAGTATCTTGCAGCCATACCAAGTGATTGCAATGTAAACTGTGTGGTGTATCACATGTAACATCCAAACATCTAACACCAAGCTTGTGGGGTGCTCTTCAATGACCATTTCACCTCTGTCCAACAGGAGAGCAACAATTGACTGCTGCAGATGACAACACCGGCCTGCAGAGCCAGTCTCCCCCCCACCCCCGGAACATGGACTCTCGGATGCAGACTCCCTACGTTTATTGGATGCGGAGCCCGAACCTGGCCCATCAGGACTGCCAGGGCGCAGCACGTCCAAGGCTCCCACTGTCCCCACCACCACCACCACCACCTCAGCAACAACACCCACGCTGACCCCTGCTGCAACGACCTGTGCGGCCTCAACCACCACCACCACCAGTGCTGCCTGCAACACTCTCCATGCCTCAGAGGATACCAACACCACCCCACAATCTGAGGAGGGCAGGGAGAGTCTGTGGGTGCTATCTCAAAGTAGGGTGTTTTAATCTATCAGGAAGTTTGGCGCTCAGGCTGGTATGCGTACTGTATGCACTGTGGAGAGTAAGCACGGTGCTGCCAGGTCGGGGGAAATACCCTGTAACCCCCGTGGATGTGTGAGTCGTGAAACCCACCCCAGTAAATGAGAAAAAAGTCCTGGGCGCACGTTTTGAGGAACACTGGTAGAAATGTCTTGTATTCTATTTTAGTGGTCGCCACCAGTATATTTGTTCGAAAGTATTTAATGATGCAACAACACAGAAAAAAACAGCTGACACGTGTTTCGTCACACGCTCTTTTGGGTTTCTATTTTCAGCCTTCATATTCTTCTTCCCATTTCTCATTTTCTTTTCAGTTGCTTTCCATTTACTTATCTCGCACCTCATGGCCTGTTTTTCTTCGGCCATGAATCTCTCCCCGTAGGCCAACTTTGTCCATGTTTGCAGTCAAGACCTTAGATTTTTTGATTAGTGTTTTTGTGTAATGAACAGTGTTGGTTATTGATGAACAGTTTCGGTGTTCCAGCTAAGTCACAATTTTGAGGCCACTCAAGCACCACCATTCACTATGTCTATGGATTATGTAACTTGTTTTTCCTCCATTTTTCTTCCCATTGTTCAGTCATGAAGTTTGTCACAGGGACATCTGTGCATACACTAAGTCACCATTATATTGCTTTTATCACTCCTTTCAACTTAGGGTTTCCATGCGACAGGGGTGATCCTGATCCACATTCTCCCCACAGAGATGTAATATTTTCTGTCCGGCAACAACTCAATATCGTTGTATAATTTCTCACTCAAATGTCTTGTATCCTTCCCAGCCCTGAAGAGTTACGGGATACTTCCCTCGTGTGACAAAACACGTGTCGGCTTTTTTTTCTGTGTTGTTGCATCATTAAACACTTTCGAACAAATATACTGGTGTCGACCACTAAAATATAATACAAGACATTTCTACCAGTGTTTTTATCCTCATAATGTGTGCCCAGGACTTTGTTCTCAGAGTCTGTGGGTGCATCGAGTGGCAATGCCACAGGTCCAGGACTGCAGGGCACATGGGAGGGCAACTGGGGGACAAAATCGACAGGACACTGGGGCCGAAGCCCTGGCCAACATCACCAGAGTCCTTGGGGCATATGAACAAACCCAGGGACACATGGGCCAGGTTCTGGAAGAAGTGCGTGAGCTCCACCTGCTGCTGAGGTCCATGGACACGCGTATGGGCCAAATTGTGGACCTCATGGGCCAGCTTGTAGGTGTTCTGAGGGACAGTCATGCGGCCCAAATGACAGCTAAACATCCCTCCAGTGGCCCGCAGGTTGATACTCCCACCACCTCAGCTGCGGCCATAGAGAGGGGTGAGCTGGAACAGGATGACTCCTCAGACCTCACTGAGCCCGCAGCAGAGGCCCCCCCTGGAAAATGCAAAAGGGGCATGTCGGATGTCCTCACCTTCCAACCCCGTTATCGAGCATGACTCACCCCCGTGCTCCGGCTCTTTCTTTTTTACTCAGCCCCCTGACACTCAAAGGAGACAAGCGAATCAAACACGGTGCCTCCCATCCGCGGACTGGCCCTTTAACATGGAGGAAGAAGACGAAGACCACGCCCCATGGGAAAGCGCTGTCCACGATCCTTGGCTCTTTAAACCGGAAAGGGCAGAACAGGAGGGAGTCGAGCGGAAGCAGGAAGTCGCTGCACCTGGAGTGAGCAACGACCGACGCGGAGCTGTTACCGAAGAGACCGGGATCCCTAAAGACCGAGAGGAGGACTCTGCGCCCCACCACGGCCCCGGAGGGTCGTGGCTACAACAGGTGCGTTCTCGTCTACACAAACTTAAACGCTGGGAGGGGGTACAGGGATCCACTGAGAAGGCGGACTCTCGGGGAGGGTCAAGTTAGACAAACGGGCCGTCCAACCCTATAAACCCCCGGGCAACCGGCTTTGTTTCCTGGTGTCGGGACCTTCCCCGCCCCTCACGCTTTTCGGGTGCGTTTTCCCTCACACCCACATCCCCTTACAATCGTGCAGTGCGTGCCCTGCCTTATACTGGTTTCCTTTTCCCTTCTAGGTGACGAGTCCGGGAGGCAAACAGGAAGGAGAAGGAACTGAGTGCCTCGAGGAGGAGGAGAAGCGCAGAATCCCATTCCGGAGACTTCGTTACCCCTGAGAACCACTCGTTTGGCTTGTACTTAAAAATCTGCCGCCTCTTAAATAAAAATCCATAAGCATTGCCTATGCTGTCCTGTCTCATGAGTGACCCCGCAAAGTGTGACACGTGTTGGAGATGCCGGGGACTCTAGATCCTCCATTGTGAGCCCAAAAATGGATGCCCTCCTGCAGCACATTGTAGAAGGACAGGAGAAGCTTGAGTGGGCTGTAGAGAGGCAGATGACCTCTGCCCAAGCCGACTGTGAGATGTTAAAGGAAATGATGAAGGGACAGTTGGATGTTCTGCAAAAGACGGGTGAAGACCTAGGACAGAAAAGTAGTGGACATAAGCTGACGAGGAGCTTCTCTTCTGCCCCCACGGTCTCGCTACAGAAGTACACATCAGGAGAGGACCCGGATGCGTTCCTCCTGAACTTTGAAAGGGCAGCCAGGGCGTCAGGGTGGCCGGTGGCCAAATGGCCTTTTTTCCTCGCCCCATTGCTAACAGGGGAGGCCCAGGTCACATACCAAATTGATAACGCAGGGGGAGTAACCCCCTACGAGGAAGTAAAAGCGGTTATGGCCGACCACCTGGGAATGGATGCTGAGACCTACCGCATGAGATTTAGGAAAGAGAAGGGGAATCCTGGGGATAACCCCAAGACGCTATACTTCAAGTTAAAGATGGCCGCCGATAAGTGGTTGAGACCCCTTGACCGAAGCAAGGAGGACATAATGAACTCTATATACCTGGAACAGTTTATAGAGGCTCTCCCTTTCGTGACCCAAAGCTGGCTCAGGCAACATTCTAACCCGACACCAGAACAAGCAGTTGACATGGCGGCATCATTTGCCCGAGCCCAACCCCGCACACCCTTCTGGGAAAAGGATAAACTCACACACGCTCCTCCTGCCCCCCGAAAGCCGCTCCGACCTATTAAAGAACCAGAGAGGGCCCGGTGGCCGAAAGCAGAGACCCTGATGTCAAGGGGGCTCCAATGCTTTGACTGTGGGGAGTGGGGCCATATCGCCCGCGCATGTCCAAAACGAAAAACCGATGAACCAATGGACGTCAACTATCTCCCAAAGGATCTGATGTTTACTGAAGAACTAGGAGCATGCTTCTATGTAAGGCTGAAACTCAACGGAACCCCGGTCTCTGCCCTCCTCGATTCCGGTTGCAGACAGTCTCTGATCAGGGAAGAACTAGTCAAAAACAGTCAGTACCTACAGGGAGGTCAGGTTCACATATGTGTGTTCAAGGGGACATTAGGGCATATCACACAGCCCGAGTCCCTATCCAAGGCGCAGGGGACCTTCTCACCGTAGCAATCGTAGGGGTGCTTCCTCACCTTCCTGAGAAGCTTATACTGGACAAACTGAGGGATGAGACACTCAAGGTTAGGAACCCCAACAACATAAGACCATCTCTGCTTACCCAAGAACCCTGGGAGACCGACAGGGATTTCAGGTGGGCACAGAACAATGACCCTAACCTTGCCACAGCATGGCAGGAAGCTCGCACCTCAGACCGCAGTACAACCATTGCATATCCTTCCTTCAGGGTGACCAATGGGCTTTTATACCGTCTCAGCGACGATAAAACGGAACCTCAGTTGGTGGTACCACAAACCTTTCAGGAACAGATACTGTTTTATGCACACTCACACCTTCTGGCGGGTCACATGGGGGCTCAGAAAACAACCCAGAGCATTCTGAGACACTTCTATTGGCCCGGTGTCTATGCACAAATTAAAAAGTATTGTCAGGAGTGTCACGTATGTCAAAGAAAAAACCCGCACAAACCTCCCGGGGTGCCCCTACAGCCGTTACCTCTCATCGGGAAGCCCTTTGAGTGAGTGGGTATGGAACTTATCGGCCCCCTGACCCGTTCTCGCAGGGGTTACCAATAGGTCCTTGTGCTCGTGGACTACTGTACCCGCTTCCCCGAAGCCTTCCCTCTAAGGGCTCCCACAACCGCCAATATCGCGGACAAGCTGTTGGAATACTTCTCTCGAGTTGGATTCCCCAAACACATCCTCACGGATCAAGGCACCCCGTTTGTCTCAAGACTCATGTCCCAGGTCTGTCGGATGTTAGACGTCGGACATATAAAAACCTCGGTCTCCCACCCACAGACCGACGGACTGGTGGAGAGATACAACGGGACACTTAAACTGACCCTGAAAAAGATGTTGACTGCCGAAGGAAAACAGTGGGGCAGACTCCTTCCCCTCCCTCTATTTGTCATCAGGGGCCAGGTTCAAAGTAGTCTGGGTTGCTCCTCTTTTGAGATGTTATATGGCAGACAACCCCGAACCTTACTGGAGATGACTAAGGAAGCATGGGAGAAAAACCCTGATAACACCACTGACCTCCTGGAGTATACTCAACATCTTTGTTCAAGGTTAGGGAAACTGCGGGAGCTGGCTCACACCAACCTTGAGAAAAGCCAGGCAGCAAAAAACGGTACTACGACAAGGGGAAAAGACGACGGACCTTGAGCGTAGGGGATTGGGCCCTAGTTCTCCTACCCAACTCCCTTTCTAAAGTAAGAAGCGAGTGGAAAGGGCCCTATAAGGTGGTGGACACAGTTGGGAACACCACCTACCACCTACAGCTAAGTCCCCACCGCTTCCAACTGTTCCATTTCAACCTGCTAAAAAAGTGGTTGGGGCCTCCACCCGCTACCAACCATCTGGTCCTGCCTCACTATGCGGAGGACTGCAACCTAGAACACCCTGTGGTCAACGATCAGTTGTCAAACACCCAGCAGAAGGCCCTGTTAGACACCTTAATGAAGTCCTCAAACCTCTTTTCGGATCTTCCAGAGAAAACCTCTTTGGTAGAACACCACATTGATACACCCCCCGGTGCTGTGGTACGGTTACGACCATACAGGATACCAGCTGCAAGAAGAAGTGCAGTAGCAAACGAGGTAGAAAACATGCTGCAGATGGGAGTCATACGCCACTCACAAAGCGACTGGTCTTCTCCCATAGTCCTTGTCCCCAAACCAGACGGAAGTATACGGTTTTGTATGGACTTCCGAGGCGTCAACTCCATTTCTAAACTGGACGCCTACCCCTTGCCGCGTGTAGACGAGCTCATCGAGCGCTTGGGAGACGCCAGGTACATCTCCACCCTTGAGCTGACAAAAGGTTATTGGCAGGTTCCATTACGTGACGTCGACAAAGAAAAGACTGCCTTTTCCACCCCTGAAGGACTCTTTGAATTCAACGTGTTACCCTTTGGATTACACGGCGCCCCTGCTACTTTTCAAAGGCTTATGAACAAAATTTTGGCCCCTCATCACACCTATACCTCCGCCTACCTTGATGATATTATCATCTTTAGTCCTACCTGGGAGGAACATTTGGAAAACTGTCATGCGATACTTCAGGAGTTAGGAAGAGCCAGTCTCCACATTAATGCCAGGAAGTCGTGCATGAGGTTTTCCAAAGTAAAGTATTTAGGTTATGTATTGGGCAATGGGTGTATCGAACCTCAGGAAGAGAAGATCAAAGCCATCACAGAAACTCCCCTCCCCACTACAAAAAGAGAAGTCAGGGCTTTCTTAGGACTCCTGGGATACTACAGATGATTTATTCCCCAATATTCGGAATTGGCTGCCCCTCTTACTGATCTCTTAAAAAAGGGAACCCCGAAAAGTAATCTCCAGACCCCTTCCCCGTCGGTCAGAACCGCGTTCCAAAAACTGAAAACAGCCATCACACAGAGCCCGGTCCTCATATCACCCGATTATTCACAACCCTTCATTTTACAAACCGACGCTTCAGACGTTGGCATCGGGGCTGTGCTTTCTCAGGTCTCTAAGGACGGACAGGAACGCCCTGTCCTGTTTATCAGTAGGAAGTTATTTCCCAGAGAACAACACTACCCTGTCCTACAAAAGGAATGCCTAGGTATTAAATGGGCCGTCGACAAACTACGATACTACCTGGAGGGGTCCAGATTCACCCTTTATACCGACCATGCTCCGCTGGTGTGGATGAGCCGGAATAAGGGGAACAACCCTTGCGTCATGTGTTGGTTCCTCTCCCTACAGCCCTTTTCCTTTGACATCCAACACCGCAAGGGGTCTCTCAATGCTAACGCTGACTTTTTATCCCGATTCATCCCCGAGCGGGAAGACTCTGGGGGGGAATGTGTCGGATGTCCTCACCTTCTAACCCCGTTATCGAGCATGACTCACCCCCGTGCTCCGGCTCTTTCTTTTTTTCTCAGCCCCCTGACGCTCAAAGGAGACAAGCGAATCAAACACGGTGCCTCCCATCCGCGACTGGCCCTTTAACACGGAGGAAGAAGACGAAGACCACGCCCCAGTAGCGGTTGATGAGCTGTTGACGCAGGTCGACACCTTCCTCCTCTCCACTATCCTCGTCACTGGACATGTGTGGGTTTTCCAGGATCATCTGCTGCTCATCATCGTTCGGGATCTGGGGGATCTCTTTGCGCAAGGCCAGGTTGTGGAGCATGCAGCATGCAACTACGATCTGACACACCTTTTAGGGAGAGTGGAGTAGTGCACTTCCGCTCTTGTCCAGACACCGGAATCTAGACTTCCACAGACCATAAGTAAGCTCCACCACACGACGTATCCCCCCATGGACTTCATCCGGGGTCCTGGGATTCCTCAGTGGGCTCAGCAACCAAGGCCAGTTGGGATATGCAGAGTCACCTAGGTGTGAAATACACAGAGCAATTTTGTAATATAACTGGGGCTGAGGACAGCATGTCATACATACAGCACACTACTTGACTCTACGTACTCTCCCACAATCCACGCACGCTCCGGATGCAGATTTGCCATCAGCTGTGATATGATGCTGTTACGCAGTATGTAGGAGTCATGTGCTGATCCTGGAAATTTGGCACAGACATGGGAGATTATCATATCTGCTTGGCATACCACTTGCACATTAATAGAATGGAAATGCTTCCTGTTCCTGTAGATGTGCTCATGTGCCTCTGGGTGGTGGAACCAGGCCAACATATGTGCAGTCAATGGCACCAACAACATTAGGGATGTGGGTAAGGTCATAAAAATCACCCTTCAGAGCGGCCTGTTCATGTCTCCTGGGAAAATGGATGTAGCTGTCCTTTTAGGTCTTCATAGCGGACAGGACATCACCTAGCACCATACTGAACATTGGTTGAGACATCTCACCTGCGCTGGACACCGTGTACCGTGTACCTTACAAGTTGGTGTCAAAGCAGTCAGATAGGTTCTGCGAGGCCTCAGATGGGGCTCCAACTGACCATAAAGGTCTTGAAGGGTAGGTCGATTCAAATGGAATTTACGTATGATGTCCTCCTCCTCCATGTCCGCAAGCAATGTGAATGGATGATGCACATTTGATCACCTCCTAGGTAAGATGAAAGGGGACACATGTCAATTCAATTCCCCTATGAGATGTGTCCAACATCTTACGTTTTGACTGACATAGTGCCAACAATGACTGGTCTGAAACTACAGCTTACAGCCCAAGTCACATGCAGAAACACCTTGATCTAAAGTAGTTGAACACGTGTCCAGTATGTACAAAGTGAGTACCCCCAAAACAGATTCTGACTATATGAATGCCAAATGGTACATTCCAACATCTTGTGTCACCAGCCCAGGGAGTATTTGACACAGCACATGTCTGAAACAACAACACTGCTGGCTCCTACGTAGCTGCTGTACCTGCCACACCTTCTTGCGTGATTAGGACAGGGCACACATTACCAACACAATGAGCACAGTGTGTGAATATAGATCAAGTATAAACATGAGTTCAGCAATCTACACAGTGAAATAGGCACATTATTTAGTCAGTCCATCATTACTGTGGGTTGCTTAGCCATCTCACACATTGACATGTGTACATGTTTGAGAGTCCATCACACAACAGATCTGTGTACATGCACAACAGCATCATAAGTGACATGTGAGGGAGTACATGTCAATGCATGTAAACCTGTGCACTGACATGGCATGTGTAGTCATCAGTGAGTTAAATGTCACACTAGCATTGAATTACACTATCTGGTGGCATGATCATAGTAAGTGTCTACTGTTCAATGATGAGAACTGGCCATTGCCATTGCCACAGCATGATGTGTCCATAGGTGCTGTAAGCGTGCACCGCCACCTCAATCACGGCCATTGGCACCAATTTAAAGATGTCAATTCGGGGTCGCGACCGCATGACACCGTGACACCGCCAATGTCCATGCCCTTCAGCCAATGGGAACTGCAATCGCGGTAGTGAAATACACATTTGAAAATTGTGGTAGGTGTGCGCCGCCACCGCAGGGCCGGTCATTGGATGCAATTAACAGATGCATGATTGCAGTAGCGACCACCTGGCCCCCGCGGTGTGACACTACCAATGCCCATGCCCTTACAGCCAATGGGAACCACAATCGCAGTAGTGAAAAACACATTTGAAAATTGCGGTAGGTGTGTTCTGCTACCGCAGGGCCGGTCATTGGTCACATTTGAAAAAATCTGACCAGGAACACCAATTGCAGCAGCTGAGTAACACTGAAACAATCCCAGGGGGCTATATATGTCTGGGAGAGAGCCACACATTTCCACTGCATCCAGACACTGCTGCCTGACATTCTTCACCACCAACTGCTGCTGTTCCTGTCTCCTGGACCCAGTGATGGCGAGAACTGAGAACATTAGGGCCCATCCATTCACCACAGAGGAGCTGGAGGTCCTGGTGGACGAGGTGCTTTCACAGTGTGGGAGGCTATATGGTGCTCCTGATGTAATGGCTAGTGTGTCAGAGTGAAAATTGGAGAGTGCAAAGAGTGCACACATGAAGTTGATCTGCAGTAGTATGTGCCTGTGAGTGCAAGTTTGTGTGATACACTGCTTAGCATGCTGACTTCAGGTAAATGGGGTTTGGAGCCTAAGTTCTACAGATCCATGGCTGCATTTCAGGATGGGAAGGACATGCAGTGTTTTTGCAGCCATGCAGTAACACTGCTGGTTTGGAAAGTGGAAGTCAGAACAAACATTGCCTGTGCTAATGGATGTCAGAGTCCGTGAGGTTTTCACATGTTCATTTGTGACATTACAAATGTGTTTCATCCAGTGGGTACTGAAGGATGTGTGTACATTTTAATATTGCCACCATGGATATGTAAGCATTATGTACAAGTTTGAAAAGCCTGAGGGTGACACTCTTGGTGGAAATGCACCTATGACACATCATATTAATGTACTTCTTAAACATCCTCCTTCCCTTGTTTTCATTATGTGTACTGACTCTCATGTGTAGGCACTGTTTGCTCTCTCATACTGTACATGCATGTGAATGTTCTGATGGCCCACGTTTAACCTC
The DNA here is from genome assembly GCF_964204655.1 of Triturus cristatus. Taxonomy (NCBI): domain Eukaryota; kingdom Metazoa; phylum Chordata; class Amphibia; order Caudata; family Salamandridae; genus Triturus; species Triturus cristatus. The sequence continues at coordinate 373,853,257 of NC_140588.1, forward strand.
AGTGTGAGTCCCCCTGGCCTGCACAGATACTGCCCAATTTGACAGGGACCCATCAGTAAATGGACATATTAAGACATATGTGTTGTCTGCCACCCTATTCATCAATGAGCTATCTTAGGCCTGAGGACTGCACAAGACAGACCTTGCGAGAAGGGTGTGAGAATGTAAGATCATGTCCCTAAATGTGACCTCCATGACACAGTGAGCCATTCACAGGCCAAGGACATTGAGGGGTGTGTAGTGTTGGTCACAGTGAGTCTGCCCCGACACATCATTTCCAATGTAATGTATGCCTTGCTCCCTCACATACTGCATCACGGATGAGGGACTTCTTCACATTGCTTTCTGTGCTGGCATTCTGCATGTGTATGACATGGCCAGGTACTGTGTCCATCCTCATACCTGCATGCTTTCTATGTGATTATCTGATGCAAATGTACTACGTGTCATGCTATATGGCCTCTCCTAAACATATCTGTATAGCTGTGCTAGGTTTGTGCATACTACTGAGACACAGTGGTACATACCCAGTGTCACTGAAACTTCCTCTTCTTGTCTCCCATGCCAGCAGCTTAAAGTCTGCCAGTGTAAGGCCTTATGGAGGGCCATTGCACGGAAGGTGCCGGCTCTGGGTGTCTCCAACTGACGGCACACACACTGTCACAAGAGGTGGGATGACATCTGCCGGCTGAGCAAAAACGTGATAGAGATGACAGTGGGGCTGCTCCCTCGGACTGGAAGATTGGCATGCAGGAGCATGACACCACTAATGTCCCGCATCTTCGCAGTGACACAGCCAGAGCTGGATGGACATTTGAGGGCCCATCAACAGCAAGTTGGGGGGAGTATTCTGCAAAGGGTGACTTTGGGTGTGCGTGACTGCATGTATCTCAACCCTGAGCCAGTGCGGAGCTCTGTGATGTTTCTAGTGTGATGCAATGGCTTGTAAGTGGCCTCTGTGTTGAGTGCAGCTGTCATGCATTTTCGCTACATGTACTTTCTCATGTGTTTAATATAATGGCCCTTGACATTGCAAGATGAGATGTGGCCTTATGACATCAGCTGCATTATGGGTGTCACACACATCGCCGTGAAGTGAACAGCAGTGTGCCTTATCTTAGTGTGCTTTCGTTGATGTGTGTCTTGGAAATTGTGAGAGCTACACATCTGACACCAAGGTGCAACGGTCGTTGTGCTTCCAAGCAAAACAAGGTGGACATCAGTAGCTCATGGCCATAGTATAAGGATATTTTGAAGTTAGTATCTGTGTTGTTCCCTTAAAGTGACTCCATATGTGACTGTGACAACATGTTGAGATGTACATCTATCTCACCTACAGGCACAAAGGTATGCTTACAGAGATCAGTATGTCAGGTTACAAGGAGGCATGGGCAATCTATTTGGCAGTGTGAACGTCACATGGGTCATTAATGCCAACTATGCATGTTTCGATGCATCTTCTGACTTTTGCATTAAGGTTGCACATGCAGACTGCACAGGGTGGTGTGCAACATGGGGGTATCATATTCTAGTTTTGTGCTTTGCTTGCATATGATGTTTGTGAGTATGGCACTATACTGAACCTACGTCTCTGTCTATTGCAGCATCTACCGAGGGCACAGAAGGACAGGGGATGGACACCAGTGGTGAGGCATCTGGTATGACTGCTACACATGAGCTTACTGACACTGATGTGACCAACGCCTCGGAGGGGGACAAGAGTGCCCTTGAAGAATCACGCCCAGAAATACCAACCTCAACATCATTTGAGTCCAGCGGTGACTCCTCGATGTTGGTTAGCACACGGAGTGGGAAATCTGATTCTTCTTCCATCACACATCGTCCAGTGCTCACCCTCCCAGCTACTACCACTATTGCTGTCCGTGCCTGCAGCACTAAGAAGGGTAGAGTGTCCTTCCCCCCAGGCACCGCTGCCCCTGCCCCTGTCTCCCCAGCTGCCCTCAGTGTTGAGGCGGTGGACCTTTTGCGCCAGCTGTGTGTGGGTCAGACTACTCTACTGAATGCCTTCCAGAAGTTGGCACAGGTAGTTGCATTCATGGAGGGCATTTATTCTGACATGGGTGGGCTACACATAACTGGCCAGTCATTGTCCTCCACAGTGACAGCAGCCATTCAGCTGTCACAGGCTCAGAGTCCAGCTCCAGTCCCTTCAGCAACCACCCTACCAGTGGCAACATATGACGAGAGTGATCACACATCACAGCCCTCAGGCTCCAAGTACTCCACACGCAGCACACAACAGCAGCACTCCAAGCGGCCCAGAGCGCAGATACCATCCCACCCAAAAAAACAGGCACACAGGAGTGCAAAGGCAAAAGCCCTTCAGGTGACACTCAGGAGCATCAGGCCAAGAAGCAGGCCTCAGGCTCACATGCATCTAAATCACCCCCATCCAAGGACACTCCCGTCCCCACACCTGCTCCCAAAGACAAACAGACAGTTGGCCTGCCTGCTATGAAGCTGGTGCCTGCAAAGAGTCCGCACAAACAGTTCTCTAAGGCAGATTCACCCACAACCTCAACTTCCACCCACACCCCTGTGAAACTGGGACAGGAGAGCAATGTGGGGGCTCACCTGATCAACAGGGAATTGAGGGGAAAAGGCAAGGCCAGCCCAAGCATACCACCATATCCAGCAAATCCCCACAGGGAGAGCCACCTGCACCTGATGTACCTTTGGTGGAGATGGAGGCTGTTGTGCCCGCCCCACTTCCCATTCCTACCAAGATAATTCTTACCTATCGAATCCCCAAGAAGTGGAGGGCAGCCCTCCACATTCATCCTCACACACTGTGTCTCACGGCAGCATGTCTCCGCCTCCCTGTGCCACCATGCCACCCGGTCCAAGCAGCCCTCTGGATCCCAAAGCCACTGATGCCTCTACCTCAGCTGGTCCACTCTCTCCCAAGTCCAGTCCTCCAACTGGCCCCGACAATCAGCCACCTCCCAGTTCAACTGACAGCCAAGTCTGAGGCTAAGTCCCCCTCCCAAACCCATCTCTCCCACAGCGGTGCCTGGACTGCCCATTTGTATCCCCTGAGCTGTGGTGATTCCCATGGCTGTGTACAGTGTTACACATTCCCTGTGCAGGTTCTAATGCACACATGTACATACTTTGATCTATGAACTGGCCAATGGCCTTGCTGTATGTCACTTTGGATGCCCATTCCCTATGCAGGTTCTCATGCACACATGCACATACTTTGAACTATAGACTGGCCAATGGCCTTGCTGTTTGTCACTTTGGATGCCCATTCCCTGTGCAGGTTCTCATGCACACATGTACATACTTTGAACTATGGAATGGCCAATGGCCTTGCTGTTTGTCACTTTGGATGCCCATTCCCTCTGCAGGTTCTCATGCACACATGTACATACTTTGAACTATGGACTGGCTAATGGCCTTGCTGTTTTCTACTTTTAATGCCTATCTGAGTAATATGTAATACAACCAGTTACTCCTGCTGTCTGCTTTGTGTATGTCCTTGCTAAATAAAATGTTTTAAGTATGGGTATGGTTTCAAGTGACACCTGCTCTGTATGCCACTTTAACATTGCCAATTGCTTGTTTTACTTTTTCAGAGTTTGCCAGAGGTGACAGGCACTTTAGTTTTTGTAGACTCTGGGGCTTGAGGGTACAATGATGGTTGTTTGTGATGATCTACCCTTATCCTAATCACTCTATGGTCATGTTTGCTAAGTTGTACACATGTCATGTTAGGATGCAATACCACAACACCACAACAGAGGTGAATTCTATTCACAAGATTACTTGCTGGGTGACCAGTGTCCATCATATCTGTGTGAGCTGTTGATGTGTGAACAGCAGTGTTGATGTGTGGTCATCTTGTGTAGGCCTGTCTTCCTAGTCACATGGGTACATTTGAATATGTGAACTTGAGTGGTCATACAGTGTGAATGGGCTGTCATTGTCAGTAGTGTTGATGTGTGTGTGCCCCTGCAAATCCAACTGCACACATGTGTGATCCAGGTAATGAGTGCTGTTTGTTTAATTTGTCTGCCATGTGCTTCAGATTGTGGGCACATGTAGGAGTTGTAGGTTGGGCACGGTGCAGTGTGTTGGTGTGTCAGTGCACTCCTGGGGGACACCTACTTGTTGTTGATGCCAGTTGTGAGTATGCAGAGTGTGTGACTGCCAAGTATGTGTTGTGTTTTGTTGATCAGCCATGTGTCTTGTTACTGTTTGTGCTCACTGTGCAGACCTGATCAGCCACACTGACATTATTTGTGAGTTTTCTCATGCATTGCTGCCACTTGACCCATTTTTAGCTCCAGTACAGTATGTGGAGTCATGCCATCCGCTATATGTGCTTCTGATGCCTACACATTGTGAGTAACTCCTCTATGTGTTGTGCACTGTATACTCCTCACCTGTCTACTACTGACGTACACACCACTTCAATCTCATGTCTTCCACCCCATTGCTTGCCAGTGTGTGAGCCTCCCCACCACTTTATAGTGTGACACTATGCTGTGTGAGGCTGAACTGTGTACAGGACCAATGTGACACTCATAACAGTTTCCCAATTAGTTATGTGTTTGTAGGAGAGTAGGATCTGCACTTATGTTGCCCCCACTTTATTTTTATGTTAAAACTGGTTTATGGCTATAGTCTGACTGGGTCCCCGCTAATCAGGGCCCTAGTCTCTTTGTTCTCTCTAAACAACTTGGAGTGCATATTAGATGCACTAGTGATTGGATACTGTGGTACCTTATGAGCCCCTAGTATACGGTACCTTAGGTACCTAGGGCATAGGTACTTCACAGGCCTACCAGGGGCTGAAGCATGTATTATGCCACCCCTGGGAAGCAGACTAAATCTGACACCACAGGCCTGCTACTGCAGCCTAGGTGAAGTAGTGTTAGCACTCCTCACTGAGGTATAGGTTCCCTATATCTCACAAAACACACACATATAAATATATCAGTCACCCCTAAGGCAGGCCCTATCAATCCTGAGGGCAGGGTGCTTGGTTTACAATGTGAGGGGGTGCCTCTGCATGAGCAGGACCCCTCTGCAGCTGGCAGAGTCTATTCTCTGTGGCTGTTTGTGGATGTGGTTAAACCATATACTCTTAAGTGCATTATAACCTACCGGTAAATGCTAACTTTGGAATGACTGCATCAAAACATGTTGTGTTTGGTGTCAAACAACTTGGAATCATACCCCCACACCAGTAACTGGTGTGGGAGTATGATCCCACCCTCCTAGAGGGGACGACATGTACCCACTGTGGAAAAAAGGTAGAAATCTGAAAGAGCCCTGCCATCACAAAATGGATGCCACCAGCACAGACACTGGGCTGCCCTCCTGCTGCTGACCGAAACTCGCAGTGGAGGAGGCCCAACAATAGGCATCCTGTCACAGGGAGGTGTCACCACATTCCAGACAGGATTTAGTGTATTGGGCTGGGTGGGTACACTCCTAGAGTGCTTTGAAATCCTGCACTGGGGGAGCAGTAGGCTCCTCTGTGCATATAAACACTGAATCAACCTGGGTCTAATGCTGTGTCAACAAAAAGAAGAAAGTATACCTAACTATTCCGACATCTCTTGTTAATAGAGAACCCTTCTAGGAACAGAACCCATCAATCACAAAGGAGTAGTGTATTTGTCATCATTTGGGTCTGTATATCTCGATACAACGCCCCAGGTCCTGATGGAACGACCTGGTGACGAGTAAAGAGAAATGGCATACAAGGGTTGCTGTCAGATCTCCAATAATGACAGAAATATGATAAGCCCTCACGTTTGTGAAAGGGGTCCTAAAAATGCAGCACTAAATCATAAAGGTGACGATAAAAATGGCTAGTGGAACTCAAAAGTGCTTTAATCGGTAGAGTGCCTCTGCCATCGTTAAAAAGCAAAATGGCAATTTAGCATAAATAGTTTGTCATTATGCTCAATGTCCATTGTAATCTGGTCGACATGTTTCTGCCCATTTAGATCTATACAGTATCAGGGGCATTCCTCAGGACCTTAAATGCTGCTACTATGTGAAAAAGTGTATTAAATTATAGTAAAAATTCACAGACAATCCTACCACACCGGTCAACTCTACAGATGTCGAAACCGGATACCTAGGAAAACAAAAAAAAAACGGATAAGGAATGCAATCATCCTGGATTTTGTATGAAACAGCAAAAAGACAGTCTTATCAAATGACGTCAACAGAAGCACATACTAATGCTTCATGCATCTAATAGTGTATCAAATTGCACTTACCCCAATATTATGGGTGATACCCTCACCTCAACCTGGCCTCTGCTCAGGGAAAGGGGCCCCGCTCTAGTGAAAGGGAAGAAGAAATGAAAGGCTGCTGGTTGACATGCCGAAGATGTATCTCCCAATAAACAAGGCTAAAAGAATATAGGCAACGTCCAAGTACTACAAAAAACATGTGGATGCTGGCATCATGGTCATAAACAAAATACTAGCTCATCCTGGGACTGTATGTCAGGACAAGGAGCTCGAAGATGTAAAGTAATTCAGAAAAATTAAGAAAAAACGAGTCTTATTCCAGAATCAATCACGTGTGACACACATACTCGAGGGAAACACTGTACTTTTGCCTAGAGGTCACTCGCGTATATTTGAACAGTAACACACATCTGAATATTTAAACAGATGAAAACTGATAAAGTGGATAAACGCTCACAGGATCAAAGTTCGAAACCAGGCAGAAAGGAGGAGGTTTAGCGTTACACTTACCTATCCGTCGGTACCCCGGGGCGGTCTTTGAGTAAAGACCAGAGGTGCCGGTAGGAAAGGTTCAGTGTGCTTTATAGTAAGGAAACCTCAATTGCTTGCAGCTGCGTCTACTCGTCAAGGTGGCCAGATAAGTGCCTGTTGTATTTTGGACCGGCGCAAAGACCCCAACCGAGGCAAAAACTGAAGCAGAATGCGCATGTGTGATTTTATCCGCTAGTCTGCTAAAGCCCAATGCGCATGTGCCAAACTACCTACACTGATCTAATACAGCTCCTTGGTCATAATGGGGCTTGTAAGAGACTCATTTGTCAACCGGACACTTAAAATTGAAAATATTAGATGCTGCATTATTACTCAGAATCAGCTACCTAATAGACATGTATCACAGGTCATAACAACAGCCAAGGGATATCATCATTAAGCCCCATAACATCAGAGTGTAATCGGTAAACCCATTTCTGTTCTCTACATAGGAGAAACCGTTGGATGTCTGCAATGTGTGGGGGAATGTAGGGTTGTTCAAGTATAACCCAATGTAAATCAGTATCTTTATGGCCTGCTGTGATGAAATGACTAGTGAGTTTAGTAGCACTTTTCTTGCACCGTATAGTGCTCTTATGTTCTGAGATCCTCAGCTTAATCTTGCGAGATGTCATCCCCACGTAATTTTTTCCGCAAGGACACTTTATCAAGTAGATAACCCTGTCACTGTTACAATTGGTGTGTTTATTGAGAATCCACGGTCTGCTCGTGCCGATGTCAATTTCCGTTGTGTGCGAGGTCTGAGGGCACACTGAGCAGTTCCCACAGGGGAAGTGGCCTTTAACTGGGGGTAAGCCCCATAGGGGGACGTTCACGGAGTTTCTCAAAGCACGAGGACGTGTATGTATCAGCTGATCTTTGATGTTACAACTCCTCTTGTATGCAAATAAAGGGGGGGGGTAATACCTTGCCTTCAATTTTAAGCACTCTCCAGTTTTTAAGAATGCTCTTCTTTAGTGCATTAGAGTAGCTGGAAAAAGTGTTCACACACGTAATCCTCTTATCCTCAGAGGTAGGATTGCAAATTTTCTTCTCCAGGAGAGCCTCCCTGTGATTATTTACAGCTCTCTTCATTGATGTTCTGATAGTTCTTTTAGGATATTGTCTATCCAAAAGTTGAGAAGAAAGTTGGGTGGCGTGTTCACGGTACTTGGAGACACTGGAACAATTCCGCCGGATACGAAGAAATTGCCCAAATGGCAAATTCTCCCGCAGAGCTCTAGGATGAAAGCTCTGAAAGTGTAACAGGGAATTCCGAGCCATCGGTTTTCTATACAGTTCCGTGGTAAGTGTTCCATCCTGAGAGCCGATCAACAGATCCAAAAAGGGTAGGTTCTCTTTAGAGGCCTCACATGTAAATTTCAAGAAACCATTCCTGTTGTTCAACCAAGAGTGAAAATTCTCAATCGTGTCCATAGAGCCTCTCCAAATGACTAAACTGTCATCTATATAACGTTTCCAGGTCAAAATATGACCTAGAAACGGATTTGCTGTGGACAGAATCTCAGTCTGTTCAAATTGATGAACATACAGATTGGCTAAGGAAGGGGCAAAAATGCTCCCCATAGATGTTCCGGAGATCTGTAGGAATAGCTCATCTTCGAATTGGAAACAATTCTCCTTCATGGCCAATGTTGCACAGAACATGATGAACTCAACTGGCGTAGGACTCTGTGATCCCATAAAAGTATGGGATCACTGGAAATGTAGTTTTCAGAAACAGTGCCTCATGATTAGTAATCCAGCCTTGTTCCAGTGCATCGTCTACCCGATCTTTAATGGTGGCCATGAGTCTCTTAGTAGGATCCAATTTGAGAGGCCGGTAGAAAGTGCCGTTATTTAGTTGTCTCTTGCACTCACTTCTATATGCTTCTGAATCCATAATGACCGTACATTTCCAGTGATCCCATACTTTTATGTATTACCCAAAATACATAAGGGAGTGTTTCCCCCTCCAGGTAGACCCATAATCTCGGGGATAGGGTCGCTCCTTGAACCCCTGTCTACCTTTGTAGATTTTTTTCTTAAACCACTTGTGAAAACGATGCCCACATATGTTGAGGATACGAAAGATCTACTGCGCATCGTAGATGGAATGCCTTTTGACACCACACAAGATTTCCTAGTGAGCTTCGATGTGGAGTCACTATACACCTGCATTCCCCAGGATGAGACCCTGTCTGTAATCAAAACACTTCTGGAAGCAAGAGATCTGCAGAGTCCTACGCCAGTTGAGTTCATCATGTTCTGTGCAACATTGGCCATGAAGGAGAATTTTTTCCAATTCGAAGATGAGCTATTCCTACAGATCTCCGGAACATCTATGGGGAGCATTTTTGCCCCTTCCCTAGCCAATCTGTATGTTCATCAATTTGAACAGACTGAGATTCTGTCCACAGCAAATCCGTTTCTAGGTCATATTTTGACCTGGAAACGTTATATAGATGACATTTTAGTCATTTGGAGAGGCTCTATGGACACGATTGAGAATTTTCACTCTTGATTGAACAACAGGAATGGTTTCTTGAAATTTACATGTGAGGCCTCTAAAGAGAACCTACCCTTTTTGGATCTGTTGATCGGCTCTCAGGATGGAACACTTACCACGGAACTGTATAGAAAACCGATGGCTCGGAATTCCCTGTTACACTTTCAGAGCTTTCATCCTAGAGCTCTGCGGGAGAATTTGCCATTTGGGCAATTTCTTCGTATCCGGCGGAATTGTTCCAGTGTCTCCAAGTACCGTGAACACGCCACCCAACTTTCTTCTCAACTTTTGGATAGACAATATCCTAAAAGAACTATCAGAACATCAATGAAGAGAGCTGTAAATAATCACAGGGAGGCTCTCCTGGAGAAGAAAATTTGCAATCCTACCTCTGAGGATAAGAGGATTACGTGTGTGAACACTTTTTCCAGCTACTCTAATGCACTAAAGAAGAGCATTCTTAAAAACTGGAGAGTGCTTAAAATTGAAGGCAAGGTATTACCCCCCCCTTTATTTGCATACAAGAGGAGTTGTAACATCAAAGATCAGCTGATACATACACGTCCTCGTGCTTTGAGAAACTCCGTGAACGTCCCCCTATGGGGCTTACCCCCAGTTAAAGGCCACTTCCCCTGTGGGAACTGCTCAGTGTGCCCTCAGACCTCGCACACAACGGAAATTGACATCGGCACGAGCAGACCGTGGATTCTCAATAAACACACCAATTGTAACAGTGACAGGGTTATCTACTTGATAAAGTGTCCTTGCGGAAAAAATTACGTGGGGATGACATCTTGCAAGATTAAGCTGAGGATCTCAGAACATAAGAGCACTATACGGTGCAAGAAAAGTGCTACTAAACTCACTAGTCATTTCATCACAGCAGGCCATAAAGATACTGATTTACATTGGGTTATACTTGAACAACCCTACATTCCCCCACACATTGCAGACATCCAACGGTTTCTCCTATGTAGAGAACAGAAATGGGTTTACCGATGACACTCTGATGTTATGGGGCTTAATGATGATATCCCTTGGCTGTTGTTATGACCTGTGATACATGTCTATTAGGTAGCTGATTCTGAGTAATAATGCAGCATCTAATATTTTCAATTTTAAGTGTCCGGTTGACAAATGAGTCTCTTACAAGCCCCATTATGACCAAGGAGCTGTATTAGATCAGTGTAGGTAGTTTGGCACATGCGCATTGGGCTTTAGCAGACTAGCGGATAAAATCACACATGCGCATTCTGCTTCAGTTTTTGCCTCGGTTGGGGTCTTTGCGCCGGTCCAAAATACAACAGGCACTTATCTGGCCACCTTGACGAGTAGACGCAGCTGCAAGCAATTGAGGTTTCCTTACTATAAAGCACACTGAACCTTTCCTACCGGCACCTCTGGTCTTTACTCAAAGACCGCCCCGGGGTACCGACGGATAGGTAAGTGTAACGCTAAACCTCCTCCTTTCTGCCTGGTTTCGAACTTTGATCCTGTGAGCGATTATCCACTTTATCAGTTTTCATCTGTTTAAATATTCAGATGTGTGTTACTGTTCAAATATACGCGAGTGACCTCTAGGCAAAAGTACAGTGTTTCCCTCGAGTATGTGTGTCACACGTGATTGATTCTGGAATAAGACTCGTTTTTTCTTAATTTTTCTGAATTACTTTACATCTTCGAGCTCCTTGTCCTGACATACAGTCCCAGGATGAGCTAGTATTTTGTTTATGACCATGATGCCAGCATCCACATGTTTTTTGTAGTACTTGGACGTTGCCTATATTCTTTTAGCCTTGTTTATGGGGAGATACATCTTCGGCATGTCAACCAGCAGCCTTTCATTTCTTCTTCCCTTTCACTAGAGCGGGGCCCCTTTCCCTGAGCAGAGACCAGGTTGAGGTGAGGGTATCACCCATAATATTGGGGTAAGTGCAATTTGATACACTATTAGATGCATGAAGCATTAGTATGTGCTTCTGTTGACGTCATTTGATAAGACTGTCTTTTTGCTGTTTCATACAAAATCCAGGATGATTGCATTCCTTATCCGTCTTTTTTTTTGTTTTCTGAGGTATCCGGTTTCGACATCTGTAGAGTTGACCGGTGTGGTAGGATTGTCTGTGAATTTTTACTATAATTTAATACACTTTTTCACATAGTAGCAGCATTTAAGGTCCTGAGGAATGCTCCTGATACTGTATAGATCTAAATGGGCAGAAACATGTCGACCAGATTACAATGGACATTGAGCATAATGACAAACTATTTATGCTAAATTGCCATTTTGCTTTTTAACGATGGCAGAGGCACTCTACCGATTAAAGCACTTTTGAGTTCCACTAGCCATTTTTATCGTCACCTTTATGATTTAGTGCTGCATTTTTAGGACCCCTTTCACAAACGTGAGGGCTTATCATATTTCTGTCATTATTGGAGATCTGACAGCAACCCTTGTATGCCATTTCTCTTTACTCGTCACCAGGTCGTTCCATCAGGACCTGGGGCGTTGTATCGAGATATACAGACCCAAATGATGACAAATACACTACTCCTTTGTGATTGATGGGTTCTGTTCCTAGAAGGGTTCTCTATTAACAAGAGATGTCGGAATAGTTAGGTATACTTTCTTCTTTTTGTTGACACAGCATTAGACCCAGGTTGATTCAGTGTTTATAGTGTTTAAAATTGAGGGATACACAACCTGCAGGTCTATAAAAGTTTTTTCCCTTGGACCTCCCCCTACTTTGTTTTGTTGTTACCTTCCTCTGTGCATATGCCAGCTCAAACCCCTGCTCTGGCGCGAAACTGGACAAAGGGAAGTGGGTGTAATTACCCACTACCCTGACCCTCCCATAGGAGTGGTCATAGAGCTAGTCCCTCCCTTTCCTTTAGTATAAGATAGGGAACCCTTGCCATTGCAAACTAGATATCCCTTGACGATGCTCTACAAGAAGAATCCTGGACCTTCGACGTTCCACTACCTTTGGAAGACAGAAGAATCTCCCTTTGAGTCAAGGGGTGACTCCCCTGCTATGCAGGCACCAAAACTTTGAATCAACAGTCGCAAACGTTCCCGCTCCAGCTGGAGTCCGAAGTCCCTGCAGCCCCGGAAGTGGATTGCCTGACTCTCGATGGCCATTGTGAGTCACCAGCAGAGCTGAGGCGAGTGGATCCCACGAGTGACGAGGAACAGCAATACCTGGGTACCGTGCACTATTGTCAAGTGCAATCCCTTTACGATGTTCTACGAACTTGTGCATTAGACCAAGTGTGGTCCAAGCCTCCAGCAGGATTTCCACCGAAAATCAGAGGCCTACCTCGTCCCGAGTGACCACGGGCTCCTGTTAAGTGAATCCTCATGAGGCGTCTTTGTGATCCCTTGCCCATTGGCTTGTGGGTTCCCTGAAGACTTTCTCATCAAACCAAAGGGCTCCCCTGATTGCTCCAGGCCTGCCCTCACTTACCCTTGCTGGGTGAGTCTCTCAGACCTTGCTGGTCTGCACCGCTGACTTTCTTCAATTCCACAAGACTTGCTGTTGCCAAGGCTTGTTGGCTCCAATCCGGTTGCCGACACCTCAGCAAGCTGCAGACTTTGTGGGGCACTCCGAATCCAGCTCCTGGCCATCCTCGACACCTCCTGGACCTCATGGCTGAGGAGTCAAAACACCCTTGATCACCTGAAATCACCCGACTTCCGTGGGCATCCATCTTCCTGGCCCCGGGTCACTGGCAAGTGACTGTGAACACTGTTCCTTCTGCTTTCAGGTCTTCTTCATCTTGAATCCAGCCTTGGATTCCACCGGACACTTCTCCAGTCTTCACAAGCAGCAAAACTTCTTCGGCTTCCATTGAAAACGACGACGCACCCGACACCAAAAGACACCTATGCACCCGGCTTCCCTGGGTGAGGTAACTCGTGCACTCCGGTGCTCCTGTGCATGTTGGCCCTCGAACTACTTACCTTGTAAGTGACTTGCTTGTAGACTCTTTAGAAGTACCCTAAAACTTTAAAAATCCAACCGCGACTTGCTCCATTGAAATCAATAGGGAACCTGCGGCTGTGTTCTCATACTGCACACGTCTCCTGTGGGTCTCTTACTTACCTGCCTTGGGTGGATTAGTGAATCTCCAGCGATTCTACAGGCCCTAGGCCTTGTCCCCTAGCAAGTCGACATTCCTGAACCTCTTTTTTACTATATGGTCTGGTACGCCCCTAGGGCCCCAGACATATTTGTGCTTAATTTATTGTGAAACTTTGATATTTGCATATGTTCCTGACTTCTAATCTCATAAAGAGATTAGTAGAGTGTGTCTAGTAATTAATACATATATATTTGATATATATACCTGTGTGGTGTCTTTTCATTTGGTAATTCAAGAGATTATAAGGTAAAACAAGCTACTTTACATTCCTCAGAGACTTAGACTGAAGGCTGCTCTCCACAGCTACCACTAGGATATCTTTCTTAAAAAGGTTTTCTTAAACCTATCTACCATAAGAGTTAAATTGGACTGGTGTAAGGTGGCCACTATAACTAGTGACCAGCATATGCCAGGCCAACTTCTCACAGTGTTATTTTCTTCTACTGGTTTGCTGTCATGGTTGCTCATGCGCTATGCATATGTTTGAGCAGCACAGCCCTCTAGTCGTGTTGTTTGCCCCAGGGTTTCCCTTAGTTGTGCATCTGTGGGTTATGGTTGAGCTGTATGTGTGTTTTCTGAGATACTGCTACCCTTTCTGAGTGTAAGGTTCTCTGTGTGCTGTGATGATTTGTGTTGTGGGAGTTCATGGTGTGGCACTCAGATATGTGTGCTACTGGTTTTGTAGTTGTGCACACACTGCTTGGTGTGCACGCAGTGCTGTCAGTGTATGTTGCCTTGTACTTGCCTGGTGTGCATCACCCTGATGTCCAGCTGAGTTTGCAATGTGATGGATTGGTATGTGCATCTGTTCTGTTTTTGTTGTGGATGTATGCATTGTTTGGCCTGTGTTGGCTCTTTCTACTGACAGATGCTATGTGTGTGTGATGTTCTATTTGCATGACATTGGGTGTGAGTAGTTGTTGCTGTGTGATACATTCAGATGTGTGTTGCAAGTGTAGTGTGCATTACTTGTGTGTCTGTCACATGCAGCAAGGTGGATTCTTGTTCCTGAGCTTGTTTTAAGTGCACATTGGTGGTTTGTCCTCCTATTTTTGACCTATCACTTGTCAGGATTGTGCATGTGCATGCCTGTGGTACACTATGACACCATGTTGACTTGATGAGTGGTGTGGTTTCTCTGTCTGTGTTAGCTGATTATCCCATTGATCCCTGTTAGTGTTCATGATTGTTTTTTGATGATGCACTTCTTGTTTGTGTTGGGGTATGGTGTCTGTGCATTGACCCTGAGTGACAATGTTGTGTACTCCTGTTCTGTCTAGGGTCACATTGCCTTTCCACTGTTTGGCTGCACATGTCTGGGCTTGTTGGACGTCTGTGGATGTTGTTTGCGAGCTTTGTGTTTGGCTATTGTTTTTGGGTCTGCATTGGTTCAGGCATCCCTGAGTGTGAGTGTGATGTTTGTGGATGCACCACAGGGAGTGTGATTGGTTGTCATTGAACTCACAGGACATCATTTTGCCCATTATGTGTGTTTCTTACAGGTGTTGAGTGCTGCAGGTGTGATGTGGGTAGAGGAGGGGTATGTGTGAAGGTCCTACTTGTGTTTGACAGTCAAGAAGTGTACCAATGAGCCATGTGCGTTGTATTGATGACATACACAGGTCAAGTAAGTTGACACAGATGTGTGGCTGGTCACTATATGACTTCAGACACTTCCGATCATTCCTGTGCCTATGCATGGCTTGCCTTGATGTCTCCTTGAGTTCTTGCACAGAGGTCACTTTGGTTTGATTTCACTCACTGTGCCAGCCATGTCTGATTTGATGGCCTAAGGGTGGTGTGATATGTTCCTTCTCTTGCATGTGATGTACAGATGCTATGTAGCTTGCTCCATGGTTTTCCCGCACTGTCCACATCACTTTTGGCTGGCCCATTCATTGTCCTCCATTGCTGCTGACCTATGGCATGAGTATGTGGCTGGGTGTCAATGTTGGGTGTTTGTGAGTTACTTGACAGGCCATGTGAACAGTTCAGTGGATGTTCCTATGCAGTGTGAGGTTTTCCTGCGTCTTCACCGCTGCGGTGACGTGACCGGGAGATTGCAGTGATTTCACAGTTGATGGGTTACCCGGATGCGGAAGGGTGAGTTTCAGACAGGAAGGACATGTGTGGGTACACTGGGGGATATGTTCCTGTCCCCACCAAAATGTCTGATGTGGACAGGAACCGTATGTCAGCACAGAAGTTGTGTGTTGTGGTTGTGTGCGGAGTTATGTATTTGCGTACCTGCAGCGTTGTCCACGACGGTGCATTATTTGATGGTAGTGGATGAGGTACAACAGTGGAAAGGCTTAAAGAGCTGGACCGGGTGGAGGGGGACCGGGAGTCTGGCTTCGCACTCTGCTGTCGTGCTTCCGCCGTTTCTGGGTGGGTGGATTCCCCGCTGCGGTGTGATGGGCTGTTGGCGGCATCGTAATTTGTACGAATTAGTGATTCCTTAACAGCGAAACATGCAACCGCAATTAGCGATTAGCAAACAAAGACTCGCAATGCTATGCATAGAAACTCGCAAATAGCGATTTTCAAGAACATCGCTATTTAGCAAGTGCAGAATAAGGGGAATCACAATCAGGTGGTAAAGTAAAAAAAAAATGTGCACAGGTGCCAGTAATCAGAAACCTTTTAAAAATGACTCAGGAGACCCCAGGAGCCTTTCACAATGGCAGCCCTCTACTTGCTGGCGAGGAGGCTGAGGATCAATGCAGCAGCTCAGAGCAGGAGGAGGCTACAGGAGAGGATTTTCTGAGTGCGCATCAAATTGCTGGGCCAGACAGAGGATGAGATCTATGATAAGTACAGGCTCAATTGTGCAATGATCATTCAACTAATTGCTGAATGGGAACCCCTATTGCAGCACCAGACACGTAGGACACGTGCAATCCCCACACATGTCCAGTTGCTATGTTGCCTGCACCTACTGGAATCAGGCAGTTTCCAGGGGCTAGTAGCCGTAGCCGGAGGGGTTTCACAAATCTCACACACACATCACCTTCCTCACAACCCCACAGGAGTTGAATCACACAAAACAAGAGTTCTACCAGGTGGCCCAATTCCCTCATGTCATCGGATGCATAGACTGTATGCATGTCCCCATCTGTCCTCCAGCAGCCAACGAATACATCTTCCGGAACAGGAAGTCTTACCACTCCATTAATGTGCAAGTTGTGTGCAATGCTAAACATATTATAACGGACATCGTGGCACAATTTCCAGGAAGCACACATGACTCCTATATATTCAGGCACAGTGGCATCCAAAGACGTCTGCTCAGGGGTGAATTTGGCGACGGACATCTACTCGGTACACACATATACCTATTTGCTACATCAATCACCAAAATGAAAGTGCATAACTGTGGCTAACCCTTTGCATTCCACCCTGTATGTGACAGCGCATACGCCGTGCGGGACTACATCCTGACTCTGTACCTCAACCCAGCAACACCACAGGGGCAGAGGTACAATGCGGCACACATAAGCACACGGAATGTGATAGAACGCACCTTCGGGATCCTGAAAAGTAGTTTTTGCATTCTTCACAAGACTTGTGGAGCACTTCAGTATAGCCCAGAGACCTGCTGCAGGATCGTGGCTGCATGTGCCATGTTGCACAACATTGCCACCAGAAGAGGCATACACCTCGAGATGTCCGACTGTGAGTCAGATGGGGACGACCAACCACCCGCTCAACACTGACAGGCGCATGTGGCTAACTCAGCAGAAGGACGGAGGAGACGTGCACACATCACCCAACATTACTTCTGATGCAGGTAATAATGAGCCTTAACAACTAAAGGGTGAATGTAAATGTTTTATTTACATGAGCCCATGTGAAGTGAAATCTTGAATAGTGCAAATTGTGAGGGTGATTGAATTGAGGCATAAAGTCAACAGAAAATAGTCAATCACCACGACGTAAAGGACCATAGTTACACCACCAGGGCCCAGAAATGAGGATATGCATGGCTAGCGCCTCCTGCCACGTACACCCAGCCTCCTCTCGCGTGCCTCTGCAGCATCAACAGGATGTGTGTGTGTGGATGGGGTGCTGAGCGAACTGCGCCTCCTGTTGGGGTCACTGGCACCGACATGCTACTGAGGCTCGATGCCTCCGCACTCCCCTCCTCCCCTTCCAAGTTGATGGCACTCACTGTCCCGGACTGTAAGTGTTCCACCGCTGTGGTCACCTGTCCCAAGGCCCTTGCAACATCCCCACAAAAATGACCGAGGTCAACTTGCATAGCAACTGAACGCCATGCCAATGGCACTGTGGTGTTGCACAGCTTGTTGATGGCCCTTGTATTTGCTGCGGTGCGGATCAGGCTCTGGCGATGCCTTCTCCACTTCGTGGCCTGTCCTGCAAGCACTGCCCGTGTGAGCTCCTGTAGGCTTGCGTTAGTTTGGCGATTGCCCTCTGCGACCACTGTTGATAGGTCACGCACACTGTCTGCCATTGTGCTTATGTTCTTAGCCAGCTTGGAGATCTGTACAGTGATTGGGCCCATATGTCTCCCCTGCAGGCGCTGCACGCGTTGCATCTGTGACTCTACGCCACCATAGACATTTGTCGCATGCTCAGGATGTGCTGCAATCCATGCCCTGGACCTGCGCCGTTGCCCTGGTTGGACCTGTGCTGGCGCTGGAGTTGGTGCGGCAACACGTGGCTGGATGGAGACTGTAGTAGGTGCTGGAGTCAGTCCGGCCTCCATTGGCAGCAGTGAGGGGACATGTGCCCTGTGTTTGGTTGGTGATGGTGGTGGGGGTGGGCTTGCTGGGACCACTGGAGTATCCACTTCGCACTCCGCAGGTGTCTCTGAGATGTGGAGTTGATCACTGTCATCAGAGTCTGCCTCAGCTGCATCTGTGATGTGAAACATTGCGCTATTAATTTTTGTGAATCCTACATTTGTTGAACATGTGGCATACTTTGCTCAGATAAAATCACTGACTAAATACACTGGCTGCCATGCTGTGTTGGTGTTTTATGATGTCCCTTGCTGCTTTTGAATGCACTATTTGCTAACATGACTACAACTCCCATGATGCAGTTTGTGTATGAGGTGAAATGTGGCCTGGAGTTTGATCTGCATACTGGGTTTGCCTGGGGGGTTGTCCCTGGATATATATTATGCAAGGGAGTAACGCTTGCATGCATCTTACCTTGTGATATACTTACTGCCCCGGATGTGTCCAGCTGTGCGACTCCCATCACTGCCTCTGGCTGGATTGTCGCCTCGACAAGGTCCTCAAGGGCTGTGTTTGTGGGTGCATTCGATGGTCCTCCTCCTGTGGCACCTGCTTCCCTCAGCCTTACTGCAATGTGCTCCTTGGCACAGATCCTGAGGTCATACCGCCTCTTCTTCAAATCATCATTGCTGCGGTATGTGACTTCCACAGCATTGACTTTAGCCTTGATGTGCAGCCAAATTTTCCTTTTTTCAGCCTCAGGAACCTTCAGGGACAATTTCCCAAACAACTTATCATGGCTCCTGCTGACCTCCTCAATTAAGTATTCCAACTCCCTCTCTGAGAACTTCATTTTCCTCTTCCTGGGCGTGGCACTCTCCCCTGAAGCATTTGGGTGTGATTTGGTAGCTGGAGACAGAAATGTCAGTGATTCTGCTCAGCCTCAGTTGTCTGACTCCTCCTCTGTGCTCCTCAGGGCACTGAATGAAGCATGGAATGTGTTACTTCCTGGGTTCTGATGTCATCAGCCAGCTTCGAGATCGCTATTTGAGATTTTCAGGGTTTGCGAGTCGTGTTTGTGAACTCGCTGTGGATTTAGTGATTTTTGAGAATCTCTATTTGTGCGCGTGTGATTTCATGCATCCGAAATTGCAATTTGTTAATTGCGATTCCTTATTTTTCGCAATTAAGGAATCGCTATTTCTGCTTTTGATGCATGTGCCCAAATATGTACAACAAATATTTATAAATTTATAAGGGAGAACCTGGCTGGAACTCCCTTGTAATACTATCCTCCATGGTCTTATCAAGCACCCGATTATATTTGGAAAAAGTTAAGAAGTGGATAGTAACTCCAGTACAGGTAACTATAGTTCTAGATGTTGACATTTCGACCCCAAATAGAGGTCAGGACGATTATTCCTTAAAACTGGGTCTTCATCAGGACAGAGAGAAGAGCAACCTGTAAAGAAATGCAGGAAGGAAGATCATCAATTCCCAGGTCATTTGAGTGTATATAAGGAGTACCAATATAAAGGTGGTATGACTCACATAGATGCCATTGGTAGAGAATTAAAGGTGGGCTTTGTGTTCAGGGCCAATAGACAACTGGAGGCCGGAAGATCAGCATAGCATGTGACAATGGTCCGAAGGGATCCAATCACTGGATGTGCTGGAAATAATTAAAGGCCCATCCGTCAATAAAATGAAAATGTATGGGGAGAAAACCGAACAAAGATGCAGGTAGTGAAATTATACGGTGTACTCACATGGGTATTTATTTCTTTACACATTGGTCGCACCAAGATCCAACATTAGGCCATGACGTATCACAGGAAAAAGATAAAGAATATGGAGATCCAGAAAGGATCCTGCCAGTAGTAGTGCTGTAAATCAAATATACAATATACAGCAATGGGGTAGCCCAGTCTAGTGCAGAACCTGGGGGTTACTAATGTATGTGAAAAGGTGGTTCTGCCACTCTTAAAAATCTAAAGAATTTATTACAATTTATGTCTCTCCAAATCGATGAGAACAATCAACAAATGAGAAAATGAGACATTATGTCCAAACCAAAAAGCGCAAAACTCGTGTCTTATATTCAACGATATATTTTTATCTGTTTATGAAAAATCAGTGTAAACTTATTGCAATACATATATTTACATACACACAGAATAATTCTTTAGAACTAACATTTAGGACTCCAAAGTGCACATACATTGAAATATTTACAAGTCACAAAACATTCCACAGAATACATGGACATATACTACATAGAAAAATTATAGTTAAACACAGTGCGAAATATCAACCCAGTAAGCGATTAATCAAATTATTGGTTTAGTATCATCGGTGATCCTCAACACTTGACATTAAAGCGTTGACGTTCCGACCCCAGAAAAAACGCGATATTTTAACCGTCTTAGTGGGGTCTTCCTCGGGACTAACTGGAAAGTCTGTGTGTAGCCTGTTTAGGGAAAACAAATTGGGGTGGGTACTTTAATATATTGTGTGGTTTGGATAGAAAATAAAAAGTGGAGAGACCAAATATCCCTGCTCACCTTTGTGGGGTTTCCACCCTTTATGGCACTGTAGTCTCACTCACGTGCTGTTAGTGATCTGGTCACTTCAAAGATAACTTAGATAAGCCATTCCTGTATAGTAATAAAGAGGATGGCTACAATTGCAGCCTATCAAAACTAACTTGATTACACTGGGGTAAATACTATTAAAGAAAAGAAAAGAAAACCACTAATCTCCGGCGGCAAGCTCCATGTGGATCTCTTTGTAAATATGAGAAGGTGACTCCAAGGGACTTTTAGCCTCCTTTCCAGGCCCTTGTACTAACTTCAAAGGCTCATAAATCGCCCTTTGAAACTGCAGGGTAAAAGTAAAATAAAGGTTAGAACTCTATGGGCGATCGTAAATGGAAAATCATCCCTTGTTGCTACTGATTCTGAAGCCTATCACAGCCGTATTTCACATGGAAAGTTAATGTACCTTTTGTAAATCAGAGCGACGGGCAACCCTCGTCCTCTGTATCCCGTTCGTAAGGACAGCAGGATTGTCTAACGCTTGGTTTAAATGCAATGCGTGCTTGTGTATCTGAGCACGTACAGGACGTTGCTGCCACCTGGTGGGGATCAGCTAAAAAGTAAAAGACTAAAGGTGCCTAAGAGGCTGTGGAAAAATTACACCTACTGTAGAAATCGGGTTCACTACCAATACTATGTGACGGAAGGTGTGTGGATAAATACACAGTTGGTGAACCTTCTAGCGAGATGTGTATATTTACGTTATTGCTAACTTGGGCCATCGTACATACGTTTATTTGAAAACAAATGAATACCATTGTTTACAAAATGAATCAAAACATTCTCATGTGTATAATTTTAAGGTAACTGCATGAACTTGGTTGCAAGGAAGAAGTCATCTCTACCGTTATTGTTAAATTCTGGATATCTATACATTATTCCTTGTACATTGTAAAGTACTTCGTACTGTCAAACAAATTTGGTTACATGTACAAACTAACTAAAAGCATACAATCTCGGAGGCCACATTTTAATGATTGGTGACACATTAATTATCGTACTGCATAATCTCAACAATATATAACAACTCAGTGATCTCTATATACAATTGAAACAATGCGTGTTGAAGTATGGGTAATCTGCTAAGAGTATGAATCGCAGATCTCTGTTAAATACACATTATTCACTATTGGTCCAGCCTGATACCTCTCTACCAGCGTCAGTTTAATTAGAGCATTCCTATGTGTCATCAAATATGCGTCCTAACCAACATGTCCCTGTTAGGTGCAGGTATCAAATGTTCTATTGTGTAATGTTCATATGAGTCTATTAGTTCGTAATGCTGAGCAACGATATTTGTCTGGAGATCTCCTCCTGTTCATTCAAACCTCCATTGACCGAGTCAAGCAAGTGAATCCACTTACATTCACGTAGGTTCATGATGGCGGATATAGAACCCCCTCTGGGCTTTGGCGTTATCTTTTCTAACACCCACCACTCAATGTCGTTGCATGTGTGATTCTCTTCACTATAGTGTTCGACAAGTGGTGCGCCCTGAACCTTGCAACGGATGCGAGAACAGTGCTGCAGGATGCGTGTCTTAACCTTCTGTTTTGTTTGTCCCACATACACTCTTTGACATGGGCATCTTATTAGGTAGATTAGTCTTGTGTGTTGCAGTTTGTGTGATGGTGTAGTAGAAAAGAGTGTTTGTTATTAATTAACTTTTGGGTACAAGAGAAAAGATATTCCTTTTTGGGACAAATTGTGTTTTGTAATGCTTTATCGTTGGGCTGCTCCTGGTCGGGCCGCCACTGCAATGCCTGACAGGCCCCTCAGTGGGTGATCTTTAGCAGAGATCTTTTGATCTTAGCTATATTGAGGTGATTAGAATTGCCTAAGGGGTACCGGGGAGAGTTTTATTAGTAATGAGGTCCCCTTGACAAAGTAAAAACAAGGGAGCTGTCACTGGTGATGTACCAAGACAGCTTCAACAAGGTTGACGTGGTCAACATATTTCATGCTTCAATGCATGGAGGGTTAATGGCATTTCTTCAGGATCAGGTATGTATACCTACCGTATAACTGATTGGACACCGGGGTAGTGCAATAGGGGTGTCCGATAATAAACAGTTCTGCTGCACCTGCTGCAATACAGGACACTCAAGATCCCACCTCTTCAGAAGAAAAGCAAGAAGACAGCCATAAGCTACTGAAGCATGGATTCAGATGGAAGGTACTCAACTCACGATGTGCAAGGTGACATCTAAATATACATTTAAGGCAAGATGCTGCCTTTTGGTACAGTATATGCCAATGGTGGCTTGTAGCCCTTCTATACATTGTGTACAGTTAAAAACACACATAACACACACACATAAATCTGTTCATCAGTGATTGAACACATGTGAAGAGTAGTAATATACAAACATCAGCAGTGGTTTTGGGCAACCATGCAACTAGTTCCGCCAATATGATATCACTCAGAGTATTTTACTGAATATGGTACTGGATAGTGATAAGGGTAAATTGTTGACTTACCTTATAATAGCGGTAATATTGCCCCTTAGGCGGGGCAGAGGACAATGCCTAGCTGGGGAAAACTGGTAAAAAGAAGTGACTGCTAGTAAGTAGGACTACAATGTGATTTTCCTGTTCTGTGATTTTCTGATGCCGGCTCGTGCACGCTGTGTCCCTCCTCTATATTGCCAAACATTTTGCTTTAATTTTCATCATTTTTATTTAAAATATGTAACTCAGTGACTTTGACTTTTCTCAGACAACGGCCTACACAGTCATTATCATTCTCCCGATATGACTGCCAGACATCGCAGCTGGTTCACTAATGTAGCAGAGCAACGCGTTCTGTGAATTCCCAATGCCTGCTCGCTAATGCACAAGTGTTCACCCTCCCAGTAGCTCAATATTTCCAGTTGCGCCTCATCAGAAACTCCTGCATGTGCTACAAATTGAGCTGTGCACCTGTGACAAATTATCTAGCTGCACTCCACTATAAATACTCTGCCTTGCCTCAGTTGGTACCTACAGGTTGGCAGAGATCACGGGTCAATAACCGCATGGTCCACATGAGTAATTTGTATGTAATTTGTCATGTAGACAGCTCACCTGGAAAACGTGTCAGCAGAGACAATGTTGGACCCTACTTACTCCCAGCACAACGCCCGACCAAGGAATGATAACCTCAAATAAGGTGCTGTCCTAGGATGGAAGGGGGTTGGGACAAAATAATAAAACAAACAAAGACTTGCACCCTCTGAGTGGTGTCTAGCTCGCTATCTTGCTCGGTAACACCCCAAGTGCCTTCCTCTTTTGGGGTGCGTCTTCTAGGGGTGTAGAGGAGAGTAACTAAGGAGAATGAACAAAACACACTATATTTGCAGTGATACACATTGACATAGTTCAAATAACATTTGAGCAATGGAAGTACGTACACTCAAAGATGTTTATAACACAGAAAATGTGTATTCTTTTAGTTCTTGTGGGATAGAACTCCTTTTGTGAGCTTCAAATAACAGTTCACAGGTTTCCCCTGCCAGCATATTACCTCATATGCTTTTGTTATGTGACTGTTCTTCCTTTATTTATTCTCTTTTTTTAATGTTTGCAAATTGTCTCTTGAACTTCCAGCAGATAGCCTGGGGTTCTTATGTTGAGATTATTCACAAGTATGGAAATTTTTGTTTTGTAGAATTGTAGTCGGTGAGTTTTTGAAAAGAAACAAATAATAGTGCACTAACCTTGTTTTCACTTTTTTGATTTGTCCTTCCTTTCATTACAGGTTATGCCATCACAATGCTGGAATGAACAGCAGGCCGGCTCCTGAAAAGCTGCAGAGGATTCAGCGCAGTTGCTCAATGGTGGGTCTTATCTGGAATCTGAGGATCAAAGAAGTACGATGAGCTGCTCAGGGAGGTCTTTGGGAGCAGAGATGTCCCAGGGCCAGGTGAGGAAGCTTGGATAGGGGAGAAGAGGGTATGAGAGTTGGAGGGAAGAGAAGGATTCTGTTTTCAGGCAATAAAGCCAAGGACTGGGGTTTCGCTGAGTATTTATAGTTGGGCAGTTCTTTCTAGAAGGGCACGTGTTTATTTATTGTTCAATGAGTCTGGAAAGTCCCTGACTGCAGGCACATGGATAATTACCAACATGTGTATAATTGGTTGCACCTGAAACACTATGGAACTGGAAAATAGCTGACTGGAAAGTCCCTGTATTGGTAGCTGGTGAATCACTTTGGAAAATACCTAACTGGAAAGTCCCTAACTTCAGGCCCTTGGATAATTATCAAGCATTATCAAGCACATGAATAATTACAACAATTGAAAAAAGGTAATCAGAGAAGCAAGGCTTGTACAAACATGTGGAACAAAAACATGAGGTCTTTTAGCCAAGACTAGGGATAATTACAAGCACATGGATTATTGCAAGCATGAAGATAACCTAAAGGTTGGGTATAGGCAACAGTGATATCACTAGGGGTGGGCGGAATTTGCGAAAGTGACTTTCACAAATTATCGCGAAAATGTTAAAAAATCTCCGCAAACAAGCGGAAATATTGCGAAGATGCGGAAGTTTTTTTCCTGCCTGTTCGGGGTTTTTTCTGCGTGGTCGCGGCTCGCCAACTTACCCATGCGGTTACTCGCGGGCGCGGCCATCTTGTTTTCACTCTTTTCGCGGTGCATGATCGCGAGAAGAAAGACGTGATCGCGTGACCAATGACATTACTGCGGGCGCGAACTGTCGCGAGACAGCACAAATGGCTACCAGGAATCCAACATCTCGTGGAGAACGCAACCGGATCGGGGAAAATTGTCGGTGAACGCGGGAATTCAGGTAAGACGATCGCGCGTGCGCAAGAATGTATTATTTTACAGCGCGAGCAAGAAACAAATTATCGCTAAGTTGCGGAATGCGGAAATTTTGACATTTTCGCGCTCTCCGCGGAACGCGAAAATTTCAAATTATCGCAATTTCCGCGAGCGGAACGGAAATTTAGCCCAGGCCTAGATATCACACTTAACACAAATACTTAACCTAAGGTGTGTGAGATTGAGGAGCGACTGCATGATTTATAAAGCAATGGTTTGTTGAACATATGGTACATGCTTGGGTGCAGGAATTAGTGATCATAACAGTTCTTTCTGCAAAGGGTGACCCTCAGGGCGAGGTTCATGGGGGTTTCTTGCATGGAAGAGTTGTACCAATTGTGGGGCATGGACATTCCAAGCAGGTTCCCATGATTGATCATCGGGGCTGTAGCTCTTCCAATCTATTAAATAGAACAAACAACCATTTGTTATCTTTGAATTTATGATCCTCTGTACTTCGACTTCTAGGTGACAATCTATTTTTTTATTGGGGGAGGAGGTGGTATGGGTCAGGTTTGGGCATTCTAAGGTCGCAGCAGGGAGACATGAAATGCTGGGTGGCAGGGCATCTAATTTGGTTACTGCAACTTGGCCAAGACTGGGTTGATTATTTGTGTAATTGTATAGGGTCCTAAATATTGTAGTCGCAGTTTGTGTGGTTCAGAATTTATAGGTGATTAGTGGCAAACCATACTTCATACCCCACTTTGTAATGTTGTTGTTGTATACAGTGTTTGTTTGCATGCCTCGTCATATTTATCTTTATTTTTTGAAGTTGCATGTATACCACTTGTTGGATTTCGGATAATTGTTTAAAAAATCTCTGTAATGAAGGAACTGAATTTTTTGTTTTGGGCATATTTTCAGGCAACATATGTGGATTGATGCCACTCCTGCAGTAAAAAGAAGACACCTTAGTAGCTGAGTGTTCCGCGTTATTGTATGCAAACTCCACGAAAGGTAACACATTTTACCATTCTGGCGAATAAGAGGTTAACAGACATTGAAGGATTTGTTCCAGTGCTTGATTTACTGTCTGGCCATCTGTTTGTGGATGGGAAGCGGATGAGAGACGAGCATCAATATCTAAGGATTGGCACAGGTTTTGCCAAAACTTTGATACAAATTGGGGGTCTGTAGTGAAGGTAGCGATTTAGATACATACATTGCTATGTTAGCATAAGCGCGTTAGCTTTTAGAAAGGCATCTTGCCACTTTTGCTGCTTTTGCACACAACACTGACTGCAGAGACATGTTATTATTTGAGAACTGCTTGCTTGTCTTTTCTTCACATGAGAACTGTCTGTTGTTCACCTCCCTAGATGTGCGCTGCGACCTTGGTCTGAACATAATGTGCAAAACACTCTGAGCCGCTAGACAATGTATGTTTTTGAATCCAGGTTGATCGGCCCACTCTCTAGTCATAATATGCACACAGCTGCAAATACCTGAATGTCGAGAGCCTTTAATATTACAGTTTGCATGCGTTTGAAACACATTCTCGAGAAGAACGTTTCCAGGCGCAGATCAAAGCTGATCCTGTGATGTGATCCACATAAAGCTGATCTTTACGGTATGGGGTTCCCCATTGAAGCCTAGAGACCTTCTACTAGTCTAATAATATTAGTTTACTAGCGAAAGGAAGGTGGCTGTATTTCACTGTCATTTATACTGTGATTTATCCTTTCATTTTCTATGGTATTGTAACAATGCTGATGGTTTTAATTATAATCATTTGTCTTCTTATGTTAGCCAAAGTACTGCATCTTAGGACACGTAGTTTATAAAATAAACCTTTTAAACTTTAACGTGTCTCTGATTACTTTGTTGTGGATTGATATATGAATAATAGCGAACAGGTATTTCTGATTCCCACCATTCCTGAGAATACTCTAAGTCGTTTGTTCTGGGTTGTCTATACATTGGGACCTCCGAGATAATACGGATAACGAATAGGACACTGATGCTGGTCAGATAGGGGTTCTGGGTACTGAGGTGAGTTTTTGGTACACCACAATTCACTAAGGTCCTGGTTTCCTGCGCATAGTTCTATGCATGAGCAGAATCCCTGCAACATGGCGCACCTAACGTTTGGTCTTTTGATTTGAAACGCCTTAGTAGTGCTAATATTAGTCCACAACACCCTCACTCTTGTTTCCGGATAACGGGAGTGACGGATTTCACCTACCTGTTAGTAACCTAATAGGTTCATACAAGCTTGTAAATTAAAAAGGTGTTTTATGTTTCTGAACCCCAGTGCTACTGTAAAATCCATTGTTGTTCTTCTCTGTGTCCTTATGGCGGTAGAAATTGCAGCACATAGTCGTACGCCTTTGCGATGTCATTTGACGCAGTATGGGGTACCGGACGATGGGATGGCCGTAATTTTTGTGGTGAGTGTGGACGTGTCACACCCTTACGAGTTATGTTACTCTTGGGTGACGCTGCCGGCAGTGAATGCGGATGATAATACATTTCACTCGTATACTCACACACGGGTCCCAGCAAATTATACGCCATACAGGACGCTGGAGATTCCACTTTCAGCCTGGCAGCATAGCATTTGGTTTAATGGCGCCCTTCCCCATGCGGTTGCACCGGCTAGACTCAACCCTTTGTCAATTCCAGGGGCCACGTGGCCGGTGCTGGCCGGATTTACGCCACCCCCCAGCTATTTGACTATTGCAGTGGATGAATTGTGTACACTCCATGCAGCCCTCATTACAGTATATAGGGCTTTGGTGCAATACGTGGGGGCACCTGCTGTTGCGGGTCTACGAGCTGGTCATCCTGCGGTTGTTATTAGCCCAGTCATAGTTAATTCGGTGATGGGCAAGCGCCCCCAGAATAAGGATGATTTGCCTTATTGGCTTGCCGAGAAATTTGACCAACTGGAAGCAGTGTTTCCACACTCTAGGACAGTGGAGAAACACAGAATCCTCACCATAAGTTTGCCGAAAGACTTGGTCCCAGAAGTGTCCGGGGTAAGGTTTTTGCCGCGGTCTACTCGAAGAGCTTTGGCACTCCGTCTATGGCCGTGCTCCCCTTCGTTATTAAACGTGTTCAAGATAATCACGGTCCGGAGGCGGCGGTTGAGTTGGGAATTCGACTTGTCGGAGTGTTCGACGTAGTTGCCTCTCTCGTCCTTGGTAACCTCAAGGGAGATGCGGTACAATTCCAAGTGGCTAATGGCTTAGCCCGCGTCGATGAACTCGATAAGCCAAAAGAGTTGCCTAAATTTATTGCGGAGGCGTATAGAACAATTGGCCGCAGTAGTTTAGGGGTTAAACCAACTATAGTCATTCCTGACCTGATACAACAAACTAAGGTGAGCTCGTCTCTTAAAGACGATCGTCCAAATTTTCCAAAGCAAAATTGGCGACAAAAGAAACAGGAAAAGCAGCAGCAGAAATAGGGGTCTCGTCCTGCGTCTCATACACAGCCAACTAGTGACCGCACATACGATTTGCGCGATCGCACTAGTATTAAGTCACCTGATAGATTTCAGGTTACTGAACGTTCTCCTCGTTCTTCACAGAAAACATTGGCCTCGCAGTCCGGTGGAGGAGAACGTGGCAAAGGTCGGCGTGACCATCAAGGTCGTGAGCAACCCTGTCAGGCTGAAGGTAGAGGCAAGTAAGACGAGTTTGCACGTCAACGTCCCCCGTTTCAAAAGAAGAAAGTTGCTGCGATAACAGCGAGGTATGCCACAGATAGTACGGACGCAGCTTCGGAACCTGACATGGGCGATAACGCTGCTCGGCAGCGCAGCGGAGGTTACAGTAGTGCGGCAAGCACTACTTCCATATCTGGATGCGACAGCAACTGACATGTTCATTACTGTAGAAACTGTGGATACTAGAGTGGCTCCCCCTGACAGATTATATGACATAGTCCTCTTAATTGAAGGTGACATACAACGCACAATACAAGGGATTTTTGGGGATAATCTGACCTCTTCCTATGCCATTCTCTTGGCGGAGGCGGACTGGCCCCCGACTTTCATTTTAGATGCTCCTAGAGGGGAGGAGGTTATCCTCCCGTCCTTTGTGCATACTGTGCCAAAGGAGCATGCTGAAAGGTTTGCCGCGGAGTGGGCTCAGGTGCTTGCACCGGCTTTGTATCATACTCAGGTAGGCTGGGATAAATTGTCCCCCAGCCATGAGATTCCCTTACGGTCTATGCCTCAACCACAACCCCAATATCCCATGCGCCGCGAAGCTAGATCTCACGTCGTGGAAATCCTGATCAATTGGAATATCAGGGTATTATTGAAACATGTGGGTCACAAATGAATAATCCTTTATTCACAGTAACAAAGCATGATGGGTCGTACCACCTAGTTTTGGATTACCGGCACCTAAACTCTCATTGCCGGACGTGCGAGGTACAGAATACCCACAGTTCTGCCCTAGTTGATAGTCTTGTGCGTAAAAGGTTTAAAACCACACTTGACATATCAAATGGCTTTTACAGCCATAACCTGTCCTCTATTAGTAGTCAGTGGACAGCATTTACATCGGGCGGCAAGCAAAAACAATTTAGAAGATTGGCCATGGGCTATAAAAATAGCCCTTGCTGTCTTTGCCGCACGTGTGGTCTCTCTGTTAGAGAGCATTGACCCGGATGTGTACTCGTATGTTGATGATATCTATCTCACAGACGAGGAGTTGTGGCCGCATTTGTGTCGCGTTGATCGCCTTATTGTTATGTTTGCAGACTTCGGTTACAAATTCAACTTCGCGAAGTCTCACATTGCAGAGTATACAGTGTTGTTTTTGGGCTACGAGCTCAATAATGAGGGTCGAGGTTTAGCTCCTCACTTTCTGGAAAAGTGCGCATGCTTGCGTGCTCTGACAACACTGAAAAAATTACAATCGTTACTGGGCTTTCTGAATTTCGGTTGTACGTTTATTCCTGATTATGCCCAGCGTATCAAGCTGTTATATGCCTGGTACAACCTACTTTTTCCAAATCGAGCTGGCTGCCAGAGCATTCAGCCATTTTGCAATCATTACAGGCTGATCTTCTTGCTTCGAAATACTTACTGACGCGTGATAACCACACAAACCCGGTGATAAGAATTGTGCCAGGCGCAGTGAGTTTCACGTACTTAACATTCAATGAGGGCGATACAGTCCCCATTGCATACAAATCACACTTGTACACTTCGGCTGAACTGCGCTTTTCCTCAGTCGAAAAAGTTTTGACTGCTGTTCAGATGGCAATTCTTAAAGAACGAGCACTATCGCAAGGAAAACGCATGTTGGTGGTCACACCGTATCCTGCCCTAGAGGCGGTTACGAAAGCCAGTGTACCCAATTCAAAAGCTTTGCATCCACGTTGGATACAATGGGCCACTTCTCTGACATCGCCAGATGTCACTTACATCTTTGATGCTTCCTTACAGACTCAGGAGTTCTTGCAATATGAATTCGTTCATCCGGCTCCTCTGTCTTTGAGCCCGCTCGAAGATTACCATTGTGTCATTTATACTGACGGTTCGGCGCAACCGGGAAACGGGATCGAAGCACGCCTATTCAGCAGCTTGCGCAATTGTGGCAGGTACTTTCGTAAATGGTGAATTCCATTCTGATGTCGTGCATACGCAGTCATTGGGTGATTGTACCGCACAATTGGCGGAGCTACGTGCTCTGGTGCTTGCACTGGAGTTTGCTGATCCTCGAGTCACTACTCTTATTGTAAGTGACTCGTTTTACTGTGTTCAGTCATTTAACGGCAATCTTTTCTTTTGGTCTCAAAATGAATATTGTGATTCCAAAGGTAGCACAATTAAGCATAAAATGCTTTGGGTTCGAGTGGCAGAACTTAAAGAATATCTGCCTCTCGTGAATGTAATTCACACTCTTGGATACCAGCGAGTTGGTGTCCACGCTGTCGGAAACAGCTTAGCTGATGAAGCAGCGAAAACAGCAGTGGCAACGTATTTAGTAGCAGCAGTTACAAGATCCAAAAGTAAGATCGATGATGACATCTTGGCAGCTATTGCTGCTACAGAGAAGGGAGGTAATTTCCCGAGAGGGTTCCCTTCTCGTTACCATCATCACTTAAGTCCTGATAAAGTCCCATTAGTGAGAATTAACTACGTTGGTGACAGATTAATTCCCAACGCGGACTGCAGACCATCTCTGATATCAGCAACTCACGAGGGTATGGCGTCTGCCCATGCCGGTGTTGCAGCAACTGTTTCTCTGTTACAACAACGTTACTGGGGGTGCGGGTTATATAAACAAGCTCGCACTTATGTTCTTGATTGTGACATTTGCCAGCAGATTAAACCTTCAACTGCTGCGCGTCCACCACAAACTCAGTTGTAGATATCCAATATACCACTTGGGTGTGTTTATCTGGATCACTGCGGTCATTTCTCCTCTGATACTGCGTACAAGTATATCTTAGTTGCAGTGGATTCGTGCACACGTTTTCTGTGGGTATGGCCACAAAGGAGTGCTGATGACCGTACTGTCATCAGGGATTTGCGTGTCTTTGTGGGAAGTTTTGCGTGTGGTACCTTTCATTCTGATCAAGGCCCTGCGTTCGCCTCTAAGGCGTACAAAGAAGCCATGAAAAATTTGGGGGTCCAAGTCAAATTTTCGTCTCCATTCCGACCTGAGGGTAATAGTGTAGTGGAGCGGATGAACCGTGACTTAAAGCAATCCATGACAGCTAAGGTTTTAGGCACTGGTCGGAACTGGCTAGCCCATTTGTATAACGTCCAACGTGCACTTAATAATCTCCCTAGAAGGTCTCTGGGTGGGCGGACCCCATACATGATGCTCTTTGGCATAAAAATGTTTGTCCCGGACCTTGATGGTCTAGACATGGCGGAGTCTGCCGCACACTTTGACGTAGATGATCACTGTGCTGTGTTACAGACTCTACAAGAGGCTAGAGATATAGTCTCGCGAAGGAACACATGCCCTCCACATCTGATGCTGCACTCCAGATTCTGGTAGTCGGTTGGCTACCTCGAGTTGGTGACCTGGTCCGTGAGAAGGTGGAGAACAAGAAGGAGTTCGGCCCCTCTTATCGTGCCCCGGTTCCAGTGCTTGGCGTGCAGGGTACAAGAACAGTCATTTTACCTCCACTTCCTGGTCGCAAGGATAACAGGTACATCTCCATTGACAATGTCAAACTACAGCGAGTGGCCGATTCTTCTTAGTATGACTCCAGCGGTCTCTTGCACTGTGATGCTGAGAAATCTGTTTTGGCTCCGGCTCCTAACACCATGCCTGATGTTGCCATCGAGATGCATACAGTTACTGATCCTTTATTGCTACCACCGGCTGGTGGTCTACCTGAAGATACTGAGTATGCTTATCCTGCAGATGTAACATTACCTGTTTTACAATCAACCGCAGGTACACAGTCACGTTTCTCCTTTGATACTAACTCCATGACTTCCAGGGCCCGTCAAAAGTTTCTATTTTTGCTGTTTGGTTTAAGAGACATTTTTTGATTCCCCCTTGGACTTACATTTGGCTAATGCTCATATGTATTTTTTTATTTATGTCCATCGGATTTGTGGTGGTATTTTTTCGTCTTGTGAACGGACACTACCTAAAAGAAAGATCTACAATTAGACTAATTGCTCCACATCACACATCATGAAAACAGACCAGACTTTTGAGAACATTACTGCCTGGCCTGTGTTAGATGGGATTGCGTGGGATGCTGTTAAATTTCAGATTCATGGTCCAACTGAGGTTATCAATGTACCAAATGTATTTTGTGTTTCTATGGGAGATGTGGTCAAACAAAACATCCGCTCTGATGATTGGGACGTTCAGGCCATAGAAGCA
Organism: Triturus cristatus; assembly: GCF_964204655.1. Lineage (NCBI taxonomy): Eukaryota > Metazoa > Chordata > Amphibia > Caudata > Salamandridae > Triturus > Triturus cristatus. Next base: position 373,886,637 of record NC_140588.1, read on the forward strand.
CTGTTTTCTGATTTGAAATATTATGCCGCTTTTGATGCTGAAGATTTGTATTTAGACACTGCTAATTATGGAGAGTTGTTTTGCTATCAGCATTATGGCAATCATTTCTTACATAAAGCCAATACGTTTCGTAATTTTGTAAATTATACACAATGGGAACATTGTCCAACGCCAATGTTAGGCAGCTCAAGCACATTGGTGAACAAATTTGCCTATTTTACTGATTTCAGTGTTTCAAAACCTGCCGCCTTTTATTTTAAAATGGCAGCGGAGTCTGCCTTGAAGGTTAGGCTGACACACTAAATTATTATATTCCAAATCCTTTATGGATGATTTAGCGGTCAGGGGTTATGATCTGTGGAAAGATACTATTGATCATAAATCTGTCTGGGGTTCTAAACCATGGCAGGTACAAGGAACAGAAGCTTTGCATCATGCCTGCCTCATCCCGAACCACATGTTATTACTGAATTCGACTATTTTTCAGACCACCTGCTTTGGATTGGCTACTTCTAAAAAACTGAATTCCCCGTCTATTCCAGATCTGGGTGCTTACCCAAATTGGGCTAATCATACAGATCTGTCCCTTGATGCGTTGCAGTCGTACATTACTAATTCATCTTTCAATATTTCTAAGTTCAACTCTTAAGGATGGTTGACTTGGCAGACGAGTTCAGAATCCTGTCAACATCGTTTTTTGGGTCTGACGCCTGGGTATACGCAGGATCGTGTAGACCCCCGCTTTGAATCTTCTCATTCGGTTACTACCTACTCCGTTGGGAAGTTATGCCAGTCTTGGCTGCAACACTCCACCTTGGCATCTGTTAAAATTCATTTATCTAAATTACATGACAAAATAGATTTGAATGATTTTGTTAAGGGTCCTGTGGGTGGCAGGTCCAGGAGATGGGTGTATGCTATTTATAACGAGGTTTGGAAGTTATCACAAATTGAAGCTGCTTCCAGATTGAGGGCTATTGATCAAGCCAACATGGAAAAAGTGCTAGCGGTTATAGATAATAGCATTAACACCCTTTCTTCCAGAATTTACACATTAGATAATATTGTTTCATCTGTTGTTGATATCGTGCAGGATGATGTGTCTGTTTTAGATCATGGTCAGAATCAATTGCGTTCTATAATGCAGTTTGCGTGGACATTGCAAACGTTAAAGGCTGGGAAAGTCCCCTGGGACTATATGAATACTTCATCAATATTCCTTCCCTTTAATCTAACTGCGAAACAACAATTCATGTCCATGAAGGATGCAACTTACTCATTACTGCATATTGAAAAGTTAGAACCTTTGCCTTTCTCAGTGGCCGAATTGAACTCAGCTGTGTGGCTTATCCACGGGTTAATCACATTGCCATTTCCATTGTTTAAATTCAGTTTGTGCATGAAACACTATGCCCTAGGCAGATATGAACCATTGGGTACTGCTTTCCTGCATGAAGTATGGTCACTCCCAGTTACATACAGGTGCATGAGAGAAGGTAAAGAAGTTTATTTGAAAGGTGAGGAATGTTCTTCCACACCTGATCATTCTGTAGTCTATAGGCACATCCAATTGCATGGCGCGTGCAATGTGCAAGCGCCTAATTTAGCATGCGTCCTGAAAGGGTTCCAGTGCCAGTTATTACACCTTCTTTTACGTTGCTAGCTAATGGTAGTTATTTGCTTTTGAATAACAAGGCTTGCTGCGGAATGCTAGTGGGAATTCCCTACATTGTGACTGTATCACAGAGAGTAGTCTGCTGTAAAAATGTCCTTTTCCCACCCCCGCATGGGCGGCCGGATGTATCCATCTGGCCTTCCATATCAACCTTGAAGGCAGAGTTCAACAAGATGAGCAGAATAAGGGCTCTATTGTCTCGAAAAGAAGTCGCGTTGACTTCGTCCCGGGAAACATTTGTCCTTCACGTAGCTAACACCCGTACCGAGGTGCAGGCTCTTTTGAATACTGATCTCCCACTTCATTTTGGCGACCTGATTCAAACTATCTTTAACGCCTCGTCAACAACTGGCTTGGTGCATTTTTTCAAAAGTGTGGGCTCCGGCCTCGTGACCTCCTTTCAAACTATTTTTGGTGTGAAACCGGCCTTTTTTCATTCTATTTTTTCCAGCGTCTTTGGAGGACTCCCATTTATTCTCGCCCTCGTGGCTGGCGTACTGCTGTTGATCTGCGTACTGCGCAATGGCTGCACACTGTGTGTCACGCAACAGCCTGTCCCGGCTGCTCCATCTTCGTAACCGGATGCTTGAATAGTATGGAACTTTACCACTGGGAACCCTAAGCATAGCGTATGGATTATCCTTCCGGTTTGCCTACTTTACATGCGTACAACCTGTTTTTCATTGCCTAGATTGTACTTTCGAATGGGCTCTGGATTTGTGCTTGTCAAACTCAGTGTCTCCTGCCCCGGATTGTGATCGACTAACGAGTCCATTAGTGGCTCATGAGTTGGACTGTTCTGGTGTTAGGATTATGGCCTGTGGAGCGGCACATGGAGTCCTTGGTAATTGGGACATCAGAACGGCAGCGTATGACTTCTTGGCACAAAGTTATTTAGAAGAACACGCCGGTTGTCCTCTGAACGTGCTAGAGGCTCCAGTGGTCGAAGAACATGTATGTTCGTTTACCTTGCTAAATTGGATGGTGGAATCTTTTGCAACTCGTTCCAATGACTTCCTTTTGGAAGCTGTTGCTACATACTATGCTTACACGTTTATGGATTAACTTAATTATGGTCCAGTTTCCCTAGCGCAAACCAAACATTTTTTGGTGTATTCCAACATCTGGGCTTGTTGAGCCTTTCCATGATGTATGGACTTACCATTTTTCTTTTCTTTCCCTTCATTTTGGTTTTTTTTACGTTTTTTTCGAACTTTCACTGCTCTTTTTGGATTTCCAATACATGCACTTGGTTCTGCTCTGTCGAACTTTAACTCTGCGTTCCTTTTTGTATCCCTATTTGTTAGTAGTCAGATCAAGGGGGGGTGTAGTGAAGGTAGCGATTTAGATACATACATTGCTATGTTAGCATAAGCGCGTTAGCTTTTAGAAAGCCATCTTGTCACTTTTGCTGCTTTTGCACACCACACTGCAGAGACATGTTATTATTTGAGAACTGCTTGCTTGCCTTTTCTTCACATGAGAACTGTCTGTTGTTCACCTCCCTATACGTACGCTGCGACCTTGGTCTGAACATAATGTGCAAAACGCTCTGAGCCGCTAGACAATGTATGTTTTTGAATCCAGGTTGATCGGCCCACTTTCTAGTCATAATATGCACACAGCTGCAAATACCTGAATGTCGAGAGCCTTTAATATTACAGTTTGCATGCGTTTGAAACACATTCTGGAGAAGAACGTTTCCAGGCGCAGAGCAAAGCTGATCCTGTGATGTGATCCACATAAAGCTGATCTTTACGGTATGGGGCTCCCCATTGAAGCCTAGAGACCTTCTACTAGTCTAATAATATTAGTTTACTAGCGAAAGGAAGGTGGCTGTATTCCACTGTAATTTATATTATGATTTCTCCTTTCATTTTCTATGGTATTGTAACTATGCTGATGGTTTTAATTATAATCATTTGTCTGCTTATATTAGCCAAAGTACTGCATCTTAGGACACGTAGTTTATAAAATAAACCTTTTAAACTTTAACGTGTCTCTGATTACTTTGTTGTGGATTGATATATGAATAATAGCGAATAGGTATTTCTGATTCCCACCATTCCTGAGAATACTCTAAGTCGCTTGTTCTGGGTTGTCTATACATTGGGACCTCCGAGCTAATACGGATAACGAATGGGACACTGATGCTGGTCGGATAGGGGTTCTGGGTACAGAGGTGAGTTTTTGGTACACCACAATTCACTGAGGTCCTGGTTTCCTGCGAATAGTTCTGTGCATGAGCAGAATCCCTGCAACAGGTTTGTATCTGAAATAGTGATGGAAGGGAGGCCATGTAAGTATAAAATGTGATGGGTGAATAGGACTGCAAGTTTCTTGGCGGTAGGGATAAATTTTAATGGTATTAAATGCACCATTTTTTAGAATAAATCTACTACGACCCATATAGTGGTATAACCATTAGAATTTGGTAAATCAGTCACAAAGTCAAAACTGATGGTATGCCAGGGGTATGGAGGCACTGGAATAGGGTGCAACAAACCCACTGTTCGGGGCGCATACCATACCGGACAGGCTTGCACATAACTGAGCACATCCATGGATAGATTGGGTCACCAAAACCATCTTTTACAATTAGCAATAGTTGTTTTGAATTCCCGGATGCCCAGCAAGTGGTTTATCATGGCACCAATTTAAAATCTCATGTCTAAGTTCTTCAGTGGGAACATACAAATTGTTACTGTGATAGGGGAGTTCATCTTTCATCTGATTATCATCCTCTTTTAACCATTCATCTAAATTAATCTGTTGCACACCTTTATTAACCTTATCCAAAAACTGTTGTTTAGTACAAGTACCTATCACCTGTTCAGCACCTAGTATGTTTTGTGGTCGGGTATGTGTTAATTCAGACAGATCATGACCCCAACACAATGTTTTGTTCCTGGATTTTATGTAATTACAAAATAATACTCACTAAAGAACAAGAGCCATCTAATCTGTGTGGTTGTTAAGGCTTTTAGGGATCAACAAAAGAATTGTACATTTTCATGGTCTGTGTAAACTGTGACAGTATGTACTGCACCCAGTAGTGATGCAACTCTTGGAAACAGTTTTATGGCGAGCAAGTCCCTTTCTGCTATAGCATAATTTTGCTCAGCAGACAGCAGTTTCTTGGAGAAATATGCGATGGGATAAATCTGTCCTGTGGTGTGATATCATTGGGCGACAATGCCTCCCACTGCCACCTGCGAGGTTTTTGCCTCGACAAAGTGAGGTTGTGTTAGATAAGGGTGTCATAGAATTGGAGCCGAGGTGAACCTGTGCTTTAACAAACAAAATGCATCATTGGCTTCTTTAGACCACACAACAGCGACCTTTTTCTTAGCAGTTTGGTGATGGAGCTAATAATGTCTGAGAAATGAGTGATAAATCTCCTATAAAAGTTAGCATACCCCAAGATACGTTGTACTTTAATTGAGGTAGGTGCTGGCCATTCTAAGATCACCTGAACTTTCCTGTTGTCATAGTGATTCCTTCTGGTGATAACATATATCCCAGGAATTCCACTGACTGAGTACGAAAGGTGTATTTTTCCAATTTCTCAAATTAATTGTGGTCTCTCAGTCGTAACACTGATCGCACATGGGTAACATGCTTTGTCATGTTTCGAGAGTAAATTAGGATGTCATCGATATATACTATGACAAAGACATCAAGAAAGCCACGCACAACATTGTTTATAAATAACTGTAATGCTGCAGGCATTACAAAGGCCGAATGGCATGACCGTATATTCAAAGAATCCGAACTTACTTCAGAAAACGAACTTCCACTTGTCACCTCCTTTTACTCTAATAAGGTGATAGGCCCCATTGCAGGTCCAGGTTTGTATATACAGTAGATTTTTGCACCTGATGCAAGAGAACAGGGATTAACAGCAAGGAATATCTGTTTTTCACTGTTACCTTATTGAGCTCCCTATAGTCTAGGCAGCTGCATATATCACCATTCTTCTTTGGGACAAAGAAGAAGGGAGAGGAAACAAGAGAGGTGGAATGTCGAATGAAGCCTAAGGCTAACAATTCATCCAGATATTCGTTTAGATGATTAGTCTTGTTTTCTGATAGGACATAAATGCGACTACATGGTAAAATAGCCCCTGGGATTAGATCAATTTGACAGTCAAACTGCCTATCAATGGGTAGTTGAGTAACCTTCTTTTCATCAAACACATCAAGAAAATCCAAGTATTCTTTTGGAAGAGAGCTTGGGGGTCCAGAGCAACAACTGTGCATGTTTGGGGTGTGGTTAGATATTGTGCTGTTATAACAATTGGAACAACAGTATCATGATCCCAGGGTTACCCATCATAACGACCAGTCGATGAGGGGGTTATGGAGTTGTAGCCAGGGTATCCCAACAATGGCTCCAAATGTGGGTGTATCAATCAGCTCAAAAGACAATGTTTCAGTGTGCCCATTTTCACAAACCAGTGTTATGGGAACAGCTTGATAGGTAATCAATCCTGATGACATTTCAGTGCCATCAACTGCCCTTACTACTTCTGGTTTGTGTCTTTTAACTCAAGGGATATTTCAAGAACTGGCCATGGTTAAATCCAAGAAATTCCTGTTAGCTCCATAATACTGGAGTTTAGGCAGAACCTTACCTTATCGTGGGTAAAATATAATGGTGACTGCAATATTTAGACAACGTGGAATTTTACCTGTGGTATGAGCCATGTATTGTAAGGTCGAACATGCTAGTTTTTCTGATCATTTTCTGTGACAACCGCTATCTTTTTTTTAGCCTCTTTTGGTTTGGCGTCACAATCGTGGGTGAAGTGTTCTGCTTTGCTACAATAGAAGCATAAATCTAGTTTTCTATGCTGTTCCTTTCCGCTGTTAGATAATGGTACTCTTGTTCCCCCAATCTGCATGGATTCTACTGAGTCACGAGTTTTAACGCCAGTCTCCCTTCGCTCAGAGCGAACCACCAAGAGTCTTGGCTCACTTCTGGTTTGGTCACCCTTAAAATTATCTAACCTGGCTACTAGATCAATAAATTCAAACCAATTGTTAGGAGGGTCAGCAATGTGAGCCAAAGAGTCTTTTAGTTCCTCCTTAAGTCCCCTATAGAAAAGTGAAGTTCGTTTTTCTTCAGGCTATTGTGTCTCAGTAACTAATTTATGAAAGGTTGTGATATAAGTAAGTAAGTAAGTCTTTCCTTGCCATAAGTTTAGAAGCTCATTAATAGTAGTCTGAATAAAAGTGTGCTAGGCAAATAAATGTTGCATTGCATCGCAAAACTTAGTATAGTCATGCAATAATGGGTTGTTATTCTTGATAAGCGGTATTGCCCAGTTTGCGCAATTACCACCTAGGTAAGAGATGATAAATGCAATTTGAGCAGTATCAGAGGGGAAGGCTCTAGGTTTACATAGCAATTGTAGTTGACACTTGCTCCAGAATGCGTCAAATTTGGCACTATCTCCAAAAAAGCGTTCTGAAGAAGCAATTGGAATGGGGGTAGGTGTGTGCACAGTAATGTTAACCGGGTACTTTCCTTTATTCCCTGATGACTGTATTGCTATAGATTCCATGCTCCCGAAACACATGTGTTGAATGATAGGTTGTTTATCCTTGTGAGTGACCTCTGAATCTAACCAGGGCGAATGATGTGGGCAATTTCACACCAGTTCATCCCTGAGAGTTTTGTTTTCTTGACGCAGAGCCTGAACCATGCTCGGCATTTCACCAAGGGGAATGCAGATGTCACAGGGCCAGGCAAGGAATCTTGTATCAGGGAGAAGAGAGTACAAGAGTAGGAGGGAAGAGAAGGATTCTCTTTTCAGGAAATAAAGCCAAGGGCCCGACTGGGGTTTGACCGAGAATTTATAGGTGGGCAGTTCTTTCTAAAAGGGCACATGTTTATTTATTGTTCAATGGTTCTGGAAAGTCCCTGGATGCAGGCACTTGGATAATTACCAACATGTGCATGATTGGTGGCACCTGATTCACTCTGGAAAGTAGCTGACGTGAAAGTCCCTGTATTGGTGGCAGGTGAATCACTCTGGAAAGTACCTGAATGGAAAGTCCCTAAGTACAGGCACATGGATAATTATCAAGCATGTGAATAATTCACAGCAACTGAAAAAAGGTCATCAGAGAAGCAAGGCTTGTACAAATATGTGGAAAAAAACATGAGGTCTTTTAGTCAAACCTAGGGATAATTACAAGCACATAGATCTTTGCAAACATGAAGATAACCTAAAGGTTTGGTATAGGCAACAGTTATACCACACTTAGCAAAAATACTTAACCTAAGGTGTGTGAGATTGAAGAGTGACTACATGATTTATAAAGCGATGGGGTGTTGAACCTATGGTACATACTTGGGCACAGGAATTAGTAATAGTCATGCTCTATGACTTTGCATCAAATTTTAGTCCTACTTACTGGCAGTTGCTTCTTTTCACCAGTTTTCCCCACAGCTAGGCATGGCCCTCTGCCCTACCTAAGGGGCAGTGCTCCCTTTACTATAGGGTAAGTGTTAGAGTCGGGGATCTCTGGTTGGCGCAAGGTTGCCCTTGTGTCAAGCAGGAACCCTCTCCTCCACGTCAGGGCGCAGGATAACCCCTCGCGAATGACCCTTGCTCACCCTCTAGGTGCGTGGCGTGAGCAGCCAAGGCGATTCCTCAGGCGTTGTTGGTTAAGCACTCACAATTGTACACACAGTAAATACATTAATCCCCCCAGAAACGGACACCAGACTTGGATATATATAAAAATACGATTCTTTATGTAAAAATAAGGTATATATATCTCAACAGACTTATCACAAGACCAATAACGTTTTCGCTAGGCCACCAGGTTATGCAGTAGGCAAATGTTCTGGGTTTGTAGGTTTCCAAATGGATAGTTCGTAGTCTCTTTGCTTGTAGTTCCAGTACTCACAGAGATCGGTTCCTGCGAACGGGGAAATAAGGCGTTGCGGGCCCCGAGCCCGATACTGGAACTTCTTTCGTGATGTGGAGAGTCGGCACAGGTCGGTGCGACTCTCAGCTTGGGAAGTGTTCTTGGGTCCTCAATCAGCAGGTGTGGGCACGTAGGCAGGCGCGGCCAGCGACCCTTTAGCACGGCGGTGCAGGAGGGTCTCCACAGCGGAGGCGGCGCGGCCTGAGATGTCCGAGGATAGCGAAGCGGGGTCACAGGGCACAGTCAGTGCAGCTGGATGACCCGGCGGGGATCACAGTCGTCGGACGGCTTCCGGCAGGAGGGGTGATAGCGCGTTCAGCGCGCTCCAGTAGCAGGCGGTGACAGGGATGCAGGCGGCCTGGCCCGGGGACAGAGAGCGGCTCGGGACGGAGCGGGGCTCTCACGGGTTGGAGGCAGGCGAGCTTCTGAGTGTCACGGCCCTAGGAGGGGCGATGAGGGGCGCAGTCTCTTTTCCAGCGGGATGCCCACACGGCTCGAATTGGAGGATGAGCAAGAAGCACAGAGAACCCACTGTTCCTGGGGTTCAGTTCAGGGGGCAAGCTCAGATCAAGCCCTTGGAGAATGTTCAAGCACAAAGTAGCAAAGTCTTTTCAGTAAGTCTCTTCCTCTCCTCTCTCAGCAAGGCAAGCAGCAGGCCAGCTCCTCCGGCGTCTTCTTCTCCTTCTAGTCGGGCAGAGGTTCTTTGTGGTAAACAGGATTCTGATTTCTTAGGAGCCAGGCTCCTATTTTTATACCATGATTCTTTTGTTCTTTAGCGCCAGGGGGCCTAGGCCTGGCTCAGTCCAGTTCTGGAGCACTTTGTTATTGTGACTCTGCTCTTTCCTTTCAGCAGCAGGGCAGAGACATCAGCCGCCCCACAGGGGGTGGCGCCGGCTTTGTGGTGGCAGAGCACAGGTCTATTCAAGAGTCAAGGTGTACTCCTCCCACCCATCCAGGTGTAATCTCTCTACCCACCACCTGGCAGCCAACCTGTCTCTGGGGATTCCCCCACCCTGCTCCTTACTGTTGCCAGGCAGAACACATACACACAGCAGAGGCGGACTGAGATGGTCAGGTCAGTAAATACTAACTTTCTAAAAGTAGTATTTACAAACCCAGGATATTAAAATAAACTTGACTACAAGAAGTATTTTATTATTCTGAGTTCAGGCATACCAAACTTGACACTCTACCATGCTCTCTGAGTCCACTGGGGTCACAGCGTTGGCGGGATCCCAGCAGCCCATTCTGGCCTATGGAGAGCAGGTAGCCTTCAATAGTGAAAAACGACAAGGGCTGTAATTCACTACTAAGACATGCCACACACATCAGGGTATGTCCTACCTTATGCCTACAATGCACCCTGCCCTCGGGCCTACCAGAGGGGTGGCTAATATGTAGGTAAGGGAAGGTTTAGGGACTGGCAAGTGGGGGCACTTGCGCAGTCAGCGCGACGGTCCCGGACCGCGCACAGGGTCTGCGGTGGCAGACCCTAGACACACTTTACAAGGCCGCTTCCGTGGGTGGCGCAACCAGCGCTGCAAGCCCACCAGCAGCATTGGCATTCACAAGCCCTGGCACCCCTGGTGCACTTTACTGGGGACTGACAGTGAATCCAATAAACCAATCATGGACATCAATTACAGGTACACTTTACTTAGGGAGCACTTGCACTGCGGCACGGATTAGCCGTGGCGCAGTGCCCTGAGCGGACAACACCAGCAAAACAGTCGAGGCACACCATCAAAAAGTGGAAGGGAAACTCACGCCAAGGTGCCAGGTCTAACACGTGTCCCCTCCAGCTGAAATGTGGGGAGAACTACCCTTGCCCAGGGGGTTCCTCGTCACTAAGGCGGAAATACCTGGACAGACCGTCAGCGTTGGCGTGATCTGTACCAGGACGGTGTTCCACCGTAAAGTCCATACCCTGTAGGGAGATGGACCACCTCAACAGCTTCGGGTTTTCACCCCTCATTTGCATCAACCATCTGAGGGGCCTGTGGTCCGTCTGAACCCGGAAGTGAGACCCGAACAAGTAGGGTCTTAGCTTCTTCAGCGCCCAGACCACAGCAAATGCTTCTCGCTCAATTGCACTCCACCTACTTTCCCGTGGAAGTAACCTCCTACTGATGAAGGCTACGGGTTGGTCCCAGCCCTCCTCAGTCATCTGTGAGAGAACAGCCCCCACACCATGCTCTGAAGCGTCTGTCTGGACTAGGAATTCCTTGGAGAAGTCAGGGGCCAAGAGCACGGGCGCCGTGCACATGGCAGTCTTCAGGGTGTCGAAAGCTTTTTGACAGGTGTCAGTCCAAACCACGTTCCTGGGCTGCTTCTTCGAAGTCAGCTCTGTCAAGGGGGCAACGATCGTTCCATAGCCCTTGACAAACCTCCTGTAGTACCCAGTGAGCCCCAGGAAGGCCCTCACTGCGGTCTGCGTCTTGGGGGGTTCCCAAGCCAGGATGGTCTCAATTTTGGGTTGCAAGGGTGCCACCTTGCCACTCCCCACTTGGTGTCCCAAGTACACCACGGAACCCTGCCCGATCTGGCACTTGCTTGCCTTGATCGTGAGGCCTGCTCGGCGCAGCGCCATCAACACTTCCCAGAGGTGGCGCAGGTGTTCCGGCCAGGTGGCACTGAACACTGCGATGTCATCCAGGTAGGCGGCACTGAACGCATTCAGCCCAACCAGTACCTGGTTGACCAACCTCTGAAAGGTGGCAGGGGCATTCTTCATCCCACATGGCATGACTCGGAACTGGAAGTGCCCATCTGGTGTAGAGAATGCTGACCTCTCTTTGGCCCCATCGGTCAAGGCGATCTGCCAGTACCCAGACGTTAAATCAAACGTACTGAGGAACCGGGCAGCCCCCAGCCGATCAATGAGCTCATCAGCTCTGGGGATGGGGTGCGCGTCAGTCTTCGTGACTGAATTGAGTCCTCTGTAGTCCACACAGAACCGGAGTTCAGGTGTGGCTCCCGGCGCAGCAGCTTTGGGGACCAAGACCACGGGGCTGGACCAAGGACTGCTGGAGGACTCAACCACCCCTAGCGCAAGCATTTTGGAGACCTCCTCCTTAATGCAAGCTCTGACCCTGTCAGTTACCCTGTAAGCCTTGTGCTTCACAGGTAAGCTGTCTCCTGTGTCCACATCATGGACGCACCAATCTGTGACACCAGGAACCAGGGAGAATCGGTCGGAAAATTGTCCCAGCAAGTGGCGGCAATCTTCCTGTTGTTCGGGCGTCAGGGTGGGTGAGAGGTTAACTCCATCCACTGACCCATCTTTCTCCGAGGCCACTAAGAGGTCAGGAAGAGGCTCGGTCTCCTCTTCCATTCCATCATCAGTGGCCAGCAGCATGCCCACTTCGGTCCTCTCTAAGTGGGGCTTAAGGCGGTTAACATGTAGGACCCTTAAAGGGTTCCTGGGAGTCTGCATGTCCACCAAGTAGGTGATAGGACTTTTGCGCTCCACAACCTCAAATGGACCTGTCCACTTATCCTGAAGTGCACACGGCTCCACTGGGGCCAAGACCCACACCTTTTGTCCAGGTTGAAGCTCTACCAGAGTGGCATTCCGGTCGTACCACCGCTTCATCTCCTCCTGGCTGGCTTCCAGATTTGCCTCAGCAAGTTGCCTGAAACGCCGAGTCTGGTTTCGGAAGGCCAGCATGTAACTATATACATTCTGGGGAGGTTTCCTGGGAGATTGCTCCCAGCCTTCCTTTACCAAACTCAGAGGTCCTCTTACCGGGTGACCATACAGAAGCTCAAAGGGGCTGAATCCTAGAGACTTCTGTGGCACCTCTCGGTAAGCGAAGAGCAGGCATGGCAAGAGGACGTCCCACTTACGCCTCATCGGACCGTCCAGGCCCATGATCATGCCTTTGAGGGTTCGGTTGAATCTCTCAACCAACCCATTTCCTTGGGGATGGTAAGGAGTGGTGAACTTGTACGTTACCCCACACTCCTTCCACAGGGATTTCATATATGTGGATATGAAATTGGTCCCCCTGTCGCTCACCACCTCTAGAGGGAATCCCACTCGGGAGAAAATTCCCATCAGTGCCCGTCCCACCACGGGGGCCGTCACTGTCCTCAGAGGGATGGCTTCAGGGTACCGGGTGGCATGGTCCACCAAGACCAGGATGAACCTGTTGCCCAGGGCTGTCTTGGGGTCCAGAGGCCCCACAATGTCAATACCCACTCGTTGGAATGGCGTACCGACCACAGGGAAAGGTTGCAGAGGAGCCTTGTGCTTCCCTCCGCTCTTACCACTTGCCTGGCAAGTCTGACAGGTTCTGCAGTAGGAATCGGAATTCCTATGCATTTGGGGCCAGTAGAAGTGGGTGACAAGCCTGTCATAGGTCTTGTCCATCCCCAAATGTCCTGCTAACGGCACATCGTGAGCCAGCCCCAGTAGGAAGGTTCTGAACTTCTGGGGTACCACCAGCACACGGGCTGACCCAGGTTCAGCAGCCTTAGGCTCGGAATACAGGAGGTCACTCTCCCAGTACACGTAGTGTGTTTTGGCCTGAACACCATTGGCCTGGTCTGCAGCCTGTTGCCGCATACCTACGAGAGAAGGGCATTCTTTCTGCTCCTTGCAGAATTCCTCCCTGGAGGGACCTCCTTCTTGCTGCCAATGGGTCAGCTCAGGCAGATCTCCCAGTTCGGCAATCTGTTCCCCGGTAGGCTCCAGAGCATCCCCCTCAGGGTCTACTTCCTCCTGGGCCGTGGGAACTTCGGGGGCCGGTTTCCCGCGCCTCCTGCGCCTTCTCCCTAAGGCTGGTTCCTGGACCTCTCCCTCAGGCTCCAGGACCCTCTCAACACCCCTACTGGCTGCCATGGACCGGGTGGTCACGCACGCCCAGTCGGGTAGACCCACCATCCTCAGATGCGTGGTCTTCTCCACCTTTTCCCAAGGGGAACTCTCCAGGTCGTTCCCTAGCAGACAATCTACAGGCATGTCAGTTCTCACAGCGACTTGTAGAGTACCAGAGACCTCCCCCCACTCAAAGGGAACTTGAGCCATTGGACAACGACTCTCTACGTTGTCAGCATTGACAACCCTACAGTAGGCATTGGGTACAATCTGCTCTTGAGACACCAGGTGTTGCCTCACCGAGGTCACGCTGGCTCCTGTATCTCTAAGAGCCTCCACCTTCTTTCCATTGATGGTCACCACCTGCCCATATTTCTTAGTGTTAGAGGGCAGGTAGGTTACAGGGACCATCTCACTGTCTCCTAGCGAGACTAGGGTCATCTGCCCGGGACCCCCACCCTCCTGGACTGCTACTTCCTCCCCAAAGTTAACACTAGCTACTTGCCGGGGTGGAGCACCAGTGGGTGCGGTCTTACCAAACAGGCGACACTTAGGATCAGAGGCAATGTGGCCCGGATCGCCACACTTATAACAATTGAAGGGCCCCTTTGGAACAGGTCTACCTGTCGGGGCCCCGTTCTGCTGCGGGGTTGGGGGAGGCTGAGAACCCTTCTGCTGGTTCCCTTGGGAATTACTTTGGGGGCCTTTTTGGAACCCCTTCTGTTTACCCTTGTCCCCCCCACTCTTCTGCTGGGGACCCTGCCCACCTTTGGCGGAGTCTCCCACTTGACCCTTGTGGACCCTGGTGCTGAGCCAGCGGTCCGCCTCCTCAGCAAGCTTCCTCGGGTTGGACAGCTTGCTATCTATCAGGTGCTGGCGTAGCTCAGGAAAACATTGACTGGACAAGTGCTCCCATGCAATTAAATCAAGCAGCCCTTGATAATCATTCACTTTGCTACCCTTCACCCAACCATCCAGCGCTCTGCAGAAAAAGGTCACATATTCCACATACGTACTCTCAGGGATCTTCTTGGTCTCCCTGAACCTCTGTCGATATAGCTCAGGAGTTAACCCATACCTGCTCATTAAAGCTTCCTTCATATGGGGGTATGAGGTCTGGACTTCTAAGGGTAAATCTAACAGTGTGTCCCGCCCTTCAGCAAGGAACCTTCCCCACAACCCCGCTCCCCAGTCTTTCTCAGGGACCCGGTGTGAGGACATGGCCACCTCGTAGGCCCTAAACCACTGCCCTATGTCATCCTTTCTGAAATACTCCTTAACTACATCTTTGGGGATGTACACCTTGGACTCTACCTGCGCCGGTGGAGTGCTGCCACCAGAAGGAGCGGTGTCCAAACTTTTCGCCTTCAGCTCCAACTCCTTCAATCTGATATCATGATCCATTTGGCGTTGTTGTGCCTCCAGGGCCAACTTCTGCTTTTCCATTTCCATTTGTCCTGCCAACTTTGCCATCTCCATTGCATGCGCCCTGTCTGCTGCCCTGTCTGCCAGCTCCTCTGGCGACCGGACTCTGCTGGGTTCCTCAAGGTTGTCGGGTGGAACGATGTCCCCCGCATTCCGTAGGTCTCGTGACTCCTTCCAGGCTCTCAACGCCTTGGTGTACTGGGTCTTCCTCTTGCATCCAGCATGGGGGACTCTGAATTGTACACTGTAGCCTTTCAATTGCTCCATCGTGTAGCCTTCCAGTCTCTCCCAATCCACCTCATCTATTCCAGAAATCACAGAGAGTGCTCTTCCAGCGGAGTGCGAGCCAGGCATGGTTGCAGTAATGGCAGATGTCTCAACAAAGTTCAACAATTACAAACCTGTGGCTGCGTTATTTGGTCTGCTCTCACTATCTGGTGATTAATAATTCACTGTATGCAAATTACAAGTGCAAATCCGAAATCCCAACCGCTGCCAACAATGTTAGAGGAGAGGGTTCCTGCTTGACACAAGGGCAACCTTGCGCCAACCAGAGATCCCCGACTCTAACAGTAAGTAAACAATTTACCCTTATCATTACCCAGTACTATGCATACATATTGAGTAAAATACTCTTTATGAGATATCACATTGGTGGAACTAGTGGCATGGTTGCCCAACTCCACTGCTGATGTTTTTATATTACTTCCCTTCATGTGTGTTCAATCACTGATGAACAGATTTGTGTGTGTGCGTGCTATATGTTTTTTTGACTGTACACATTGTATAAGAGGGGTACCTGTAACCAATGGCATATGCTGTGCCAACGGGCAACAACTTGCCTTAAATGTATGTTCAGATGTCACCTTGCACATCAAGAGTTGAGTACCTGTCAACTGAATCTCTATGGCGTCACACGCTTAAGGCTGTCTTCCTGTTTTTCTTCTCAAGAGGTAGGATCTGGATTGTCCTGCACCTCAGCAGGTGCAGTAGAACTGATTATAATTTGATACCCTCACTGCACTACCCTGGTTTCCAATCAGTTGTAGGGTAGGTATACATACCAGGTCCTGATTAAATGCCATTGACCCTCCAGGCATTGAGGCATGAAACATGTTGATCACGCATCTCCCTTGTTGAAGCTGTCTAGGTACATCATCACCAGTGACAGCTCCCTTGTTTTTACTTTGTCAAGGGGACCACTTTATTAATAAAAGTCTCCCTAGTACCCTTTAGGCTACTATAATCACCTGCACACCACCCTACACTTATACACCTCCTCACCTGCATTCATCAATACAGCTAAGATTAAAAGAACTCTAGAGAGCCCCCACCGAGGGGCCTATCAGGCACTGCAGCGATGCCCGATGAGGAGCAGCCGTTTCAATGGTCTCCAGAAAGTAACAGGATTTTCAAAGATATTAAGCATTCGATTGAAAATGCAACTGAAATGGCCTACTTCAACCCCAAGTTACACACTGAAATAACGGTTGATTCAAGTCCAGTAGGGCTAGGGGCAATCCTTGCTCAATACAATGGGCATCCAAATGCTCAGAGACTCATTGTAGTCTATGCCAGTCGGAGACTGTTTGAAACAGAATGTGCCTACTGTCAGTGGAGAAGGAGAGTCTCGCTGTGGTGTGGGACTACAAACATTTTAATGTATTCTTCTACGTAAAGCGATTCACTGACTTCACAGTTCACCAGGCATTACTCAAAATTTTTGGGAACCGGAAGGCTAAGATGCCCCCTAACATTGAGAGGTAGGGGTTAAGACTGCAATTGTAAGACTGTGAGATTGCGCACAAACCGAGGAAGGATTAAAACCCAGGAGATTACTTTTCACAAGTACCGCTACATCATCACTGTTCGAGATCCAAGACAGCTGACGCATATCTCAACTCTATCGTGCGGCCCAGCACACCAGCGGCTTTATCAGTGGAACAAATCATTGCTGCCACCACTGCTGATAAAGTGATGATCATTGTTAAAGAACTTATTGCTACGCAATCATGGAGATGTACCTGGCCTCTTGTCGATGATAATGAATTTGAAAAGTTAAAAAATGTGCAGGACGAGTTAGCCGTTACTCAAAAAGGCGTAATACTGAGAGGCTTGTGAATAGTCTTACCTGAAAGCTTAAGACAGCGGTTCAGTGAGCTGGCCCATGAGGACACTGTGGTATTGTAGCCACCAAAAGAGCTCTATGAGAGGCAGATCAGAGAAGATGGATGGTGTGTGACATGGTATTCATTTGTTATTGAGTTACAGAGTAGAGGATGTGACATTGGACGTCAAAATCGAGCTGAGCCTCTGAGCAGCGCTGCGAGGAGGTGCACAGGCTGTGACAGGCTACGATGCAACATACCAGGCCGATGAAGGGAAGATACCAGCTTCGGCTCGGCCATCGGTCACAAGGACAGGAGGACCTAGCAGAGCAGAGCGGGAGGAAAGGTAAGGCCAGAGCGCAGTGGTAGTGGCTACTGCCCACTTGCCCGCTGAGAGTGAGCCCGGGCTCCTCGCGGAAGCGGTGCAACCAGGTCTTGTCGCAGCTTCCGGTCGGCCCGGAGAGCTCCTGCTCTGCCCCCTCTCCCCAAACCCCACCCTTTCAGCCCTCCTTAGCTTCAATGGTCTCAGTATACCTTAGTACTTAATAACCTGACCTGTGTGTTTTAGAGACCTCTGAGTGTGTTCTGAGGACATGGAAGTAGTTGAAAAGTGGAAGCAGATTGGGTAGGAGTGACAGTGCTGCAGAAGGGGAATAGAGGAGTGGAAGAACAGCGCCATGTGAAAGGCGGTTGATAAGTGATAAAGGTGAGAAAGTGGTTGAAATAAAACCCGGCAAGAAGGCCAAAGTAAATGTGGAGGTGGGGGCCCAGTACACCAAACTCTGCCCAGTTAGCTTCCTAGGATATTGTATCCACATGCCCGCCTGCATACGCCTGATGCTCCTCCTCCCTTTACACAGTCAGAGTAGTCTCGCGAAAGATGGGAGGAGGGCCAGTAATCGCATTGGGGACAGCAGTGGTATAGAGGATAAGACAACTACAGCACCCCGACTGCTACCTTCCACACCCTGCCAGCCACTCTGCGCAATATCTGCCCTAGTGATAACTCTATAGCAGAACAGGGCACAGGTGCAGAGTAGTGCAATAGTGAAAACAGCAGAGGGCTATATTCATTATTGTTGATGGTGACTAGTCCACCTACGGGGCTCATTTATGAGCCCCTGCGTCACTTTTGCGCCACCGGTGCGTCACTTTTTGTGACGCACCAGTGGCGTAAAACATGCGCCATGATGTACCATATTTACAAAGTGACGCATCTACCTAGATGCGTCACTTTGTAAACCCCTGCGCTACATTATACCTGCGTCAGGTATAATGTATGCAGGGTGGGCGTTCCCACGTAAGTAAGCATCGTAGAAGTGACGCAGTGAAATCTACGAGATTTCACTGCGCCACTTCTAGGGTGCAAATGCGTCAATATCTTGCGCCTGCCTCACAGCAGGCATAAGACTGACGCAGGCCCTTTCACATGGGGCTTGCCCCATGTGAAAGGACACATTGCTGGAGTTGCGTCACTTTTGTGACACACTCCAGCAATGCGTCACTTTTGCCCCTACAGATACGTCAGAAATACTGACGTATCTGTGACTCCTTGCAACATGATGCGTCATACTGTAAATATGACGCATCATTGGAGTCGCAGGGAGGGCGCAGTGAAAAGTGACGCATCACTGTTTTCACGCAGTGATGCGTCACTTTTCATAAATGAGGCCCACATGTTTATTTCTGCTTCTGGGGCAGAGCAGTTGCACACCCTGGGAAAAGCGCTCTGTCCACGAGTCAGGATTTGTTTTGAGAGAGCAGGTAAGGCTTTGCTCTGTTAGCAAAATCTGAGAGAAATTGATCGGTTATCTGAAATTGTTCACTATGTTGACACTCTGACTCTATATTGAACGACCTATACTTGATTGAGTCCACCCTAAAGCATGAAAGGGAGAGGCGAAAAGGAAGAGATGGAATTTTTCGGCTAGTCATCTGATGTTGGTGCCTTTGTCCTTACAATTTTTCTAAATTTTTGATCAGGAGTTGTATCTGAATAGGTCACTCCTACTGGGTTGTTTTTCACATATCCCCGACCTTCAAATGGTGCAGAGTAGTGACCTTGCTTTGGTTCAAGTTTTAGATCACAGTAGTGACGGAGGGACTAGAGTGAAATTCTGTTCCAAGGGGATTTCCAACCTAATAATGTTGAGCAGTGATAAATTGCGATGTTGTTGTATTGATGTTCTTGTTCCAAAGTAGGAAAGAGCTTTTTAAAAAGTTTACACATAATTCTAATTGTCTTGAAGCCCAGGTCAACTGCCATTCTGGCCACCCTCGCATAGAAATCCCTCATTCGGAGAGTGAAATGATAATGCGGGTCTCTTCTGGAAAAGGAGGTAGGAGCGTATCTCTGTTCGCAGAGAGAGAGAACAAACACTGACTATAGATGAGGAAGATCGGAAATGGAGCTGGGTGGAGGGGCTCTCAATTCTAATAGCTCTACGGGCTGAGGTTTAAGAATTGTTCCTAAAAAGGATCTTAAATTAATCTCTTGGAATGCAGTCGGCTTACACACTGATAAAAATAAAGTGGCAGGTCTGAAAGAACTGAATGCTGATATAGTATGCATTCAAGAATCTTAGATTGAAGAATATACTGTGTTTAGCCGCCCTGCACTCCCAGTGAATAGACAACATGCAAAAGGAGGCATAGCCGTATGGTTGAGAACTAACTTTAGGTGGTTGTATAAAGATATTTTCTATGTTTCTAGTTTAATTCAAGTGGTCAAGTTAGATATTACGAAGAATCATTAATGTATTGGCACACTATTCATTGTAAACACTTGCATCCCCCAGACTGCTCTCATGCTTACCTACTGAAGGACTTGATTTTATTTCCACTTTTAAGTCAAGAGACCCAAAAAGAAACTATAACAATTCCACTATCTTTGTTTTCAAATAATAGTTGGGTAGATCAAAGCAGCTGGATTTTATCAGAAGGCTTGAGAAACACAGATTTAATAATTGCTAATGGGAAAATGGGAAATGATATCCCAGCAAACGTTACGCATAAATAGACTTCTGGTGGTTCTATTATTGATTATTTAATTGTTTCAGCTGACACTTTTAATAGGTTTTCTCATATGGAAGTTCAAGAAAATTCCTATAATGATCATATGCTAATCTCCTGTAAAATTGAAGTGACCTTAACAGAAGTAGGCCTGTGGAATTTTGAAGAAACATCTGTAGGGTTTAAAAAATCAAATGGTAGAATATACTGGAATACCAAAGCATCTCTACAATTAAAAGCGACACAGACAATATTTATAGGAGATCAGCAGCAAACAATATTGGGAGCACAGCAGCCTTCTCAGCCAGACCCATTGGTATCACATGGACGTTGTATAAATACATTGGTTTCGGCCTGTAAAGGCAATCATTTACCCTCTTGGCGGAGACCACACCCAGATCCAGTAATACTTTGAAACAGGGAAATAAATTAATTAGTGAGGGCTCAATTCCAGAATTTCTGTCTTGATCAAAGCAAATTAATTAATCATGTAAAGAGGAAAAGATCAAGTAAAAAACGCTTCCTAAGGTAAGAAAAGGAAGATTATAATTGGGTTCAGTTAAAAGAGGCGGCCTCTAGGAATGATGCTAAACGGTATTGGGAAATAATCTTGGCTAGTTGTGGTTCTAGGGTAAAATCCCTCCAAATTCCCATAAAAGAAGATTGGAAATCTTATCTTGAAGAACTCTATTCAGCTAACTTTAATCCAGTTTGGTCATCTTCCCCTATATCCGAAACATCTAGACCACAGGAGTCTTGCTATGCTCCTTTGAGGTGTGAGATATTGCGACTCATTAAGAGAATGAGAGCCTCTGCAGCAATGGGTCCTGATGAAATATCCATGTCACTAATTAAAAAAGAGTTTATGTCCCGAAACAGGAAGCAGAAGCAACATGAGACATGTGATGTGTTAAGAGGGACTTTGTATTGATGGGACGTTCTGCTTCTAGTTAAAACCCTCAGGCATGCGGGGAACTTGTGATCAAACTGTGCTTTATCTCTAGCTAACTGATGATCTTGGCATGCATTTGTTTTGTTATTTGAGCTCGGCGGAGCTACAAAGATTGTACCCTTTTGTAAACTAAATAAAAAGATTTTGACAACAAAAAGAGCCTATGTTGTGGGCTTCATATCCTATTTCCCTTTTTGCTTACTGCTATCAGCAGGGGAAGACTCCCTCCTCCTTGCCTGGTAGGATTTTAATTCAACACTTTAAAAAGGGACTTAGACATCTACCTAGTAACTACTGGCAAATAGCTTTACTAGATGCGGTAAGGAAAGTACTTGCTTGCAGTATTGTGGATCACCTTACTGATTGGATGATGGTGGAGAAAACGTCTCCCATCGAACAAGCAGGATTTAGAAAAACACTGCACTTTGTATTATATCTGTATGCTGAAATTGATTGAGGAGAAATTTACTTTATTTTGAGGGTCAACTGTCTATGTGGCATTTATAGATTTTTCAATAGCCTTTGATATGGTAGACCGGTCATTACTCTGGTAAAAACTACAAAAATGGGAGTGCCTGCCCCCCTTTTATCACTTGTTAATGCCTTGCACTCTCATATGTGGTGTCAGGTGCCTACTAAGGGGAGATCAAGGATTCTCTGCCGTGATACCAACAAAAAATGGCCTGAAGCAAGGCTGTTTGCTGACCCCAGTGCTCTTCTCTGTGTATGTTGCAGATATACCCAAATGCTTTGCTTCTCAGATGAGGGATGTGCCAAAGATAGGTGGCCGTCTCTTTTCTTGTCTGATGTACGCAGACGATATTGTAATTATGGATTTAACTCCAATGGGTTGAATAAAAAACTAATGTCACTTCAGAAATATACAGCGGTACAAGATTTGAAGATAAGTTTTTCTAAAAGTAAAATCTTGATTTTAAAATGTTGAAAGAGTGGAAAGAATAGCAAATTTGTTTGGAGAGTCGGTTAAGAGAAATTTGAGATTGCAAATTCTTATCTTTACCTGGGGAAACTGATAACTGGCAATACAAAGGATAAATCCCACATTGAACATTACTCTTGCAAAGCTGTCTCACATGCAAATGGGCTACGTGCATTCTATAATGAAATGGGTCGAAGGCATTTTTTGCATATGATATCTGTTTTTAAAGTGAAAGTCCCTCCAACACTATTGTGTGCCTTTTGAATCTATCTAAGTAGGAAAATGGAACTTCCTTTATAAGATAGAAGGCCGAATTTTGTGTAAAGTATTTAATTTAATACATTGGTCCCGACCCCAGCTATTAGCTCACAATTTGGCCTGATATGCTCATTTATCAAAGGACTAGCTAAAGTAATTCGGTGAAGCTGAGGAACTGTGAATCGAATACTATAAAGGGGTTCTTGAATCAGGGCATATCTGGTGCGGAAGCAGATAAATACCATATTGTTGGCCCATGGTAACTATTACTACCAAGAATAAAAATAGTGGGTTTATTTGCATACTTCCGATATAGCTGTCAGTGATTTTATCTTCTCCAGAATAATTTTGCACATAACGTTTGCTGCTATGGGGGGGGGGAGTGCTTTTTTTTAAATATAAAATTTGATCTTTTCAAGAAATAGTTTTAATTATAACTAAATTACATATGAAAGCCTGTTCACTATCTTGGCCCAGGGTAACAGTTTTAGCATGAATGTAAATTTTGGGGCTATATGAAGACTTTGCTATGACTGTTGACTATGAAGTAGGAAAACGCTAGCTAAAATATAAATCTTGTTATCGAACAGGAGGTTGGTGTTATGGGACTGTGAACAAAGCCACGAGACCACGTTGTGAGAGGGTATGGCTAGGAGAATGACAGAGAGCAGAGCACAGACATAGCAGCAGAACACTGGAAAATGAATGATAGGCTGATGTCACTGTTAGCTGGGCCCATGGTCAGCAAACAGGTGGGGGGCTGTGCCTGTAAAAGAGGCCTGGCTGCACTCAGGGGAACAGAGCAGAAAATAAGAATAGCAGGAGATGACTGAAAAACAGGCAGAAGATCTGACAGCCAAGTCAAGCATTGCACACTGCACTGCCAAATAGACCGTGATGATTTTTTCTCAAGTCTAGCCTTGCTGTGTCAGTTTATTTATGCTCTGTAGCCATGACTATTGCTGCAGCCTGACCTCTTTTGCCCCTGAGGGAAGTTGGCAAAAGAGAGGGGAAAGACTTTCTCCACAGAGAAAAATATTTTCCAATTGGAGAAAAAACATAATATTGTACAATTTCACATAGGATCCTATTCCTCTCTGAGGAGTTCTCCACTAGGATAACTTTGAACAGCAGCTATATGGGTCCACTCCAAAGCACCTTCCCTTCCCAAGAATCGACCTGGAAATCTGCACCTGGAAAAGCTTTCCAGGCACGCTACTGGGAAGGCAGGTGAATAGCAAAAAGTTGGTATTCTACGTCTGAGTCCTGTTATTGTTTGGAGGAAAAACCATTTCACTGGCCCCGCATTGTTCCAGCTGTCTTGAATTGAAATAGTTTAGAAATTATCTAAGTAAATACTCACATATAAGTATTGATAGTGAATTATACATATGTTAGGGGTTTGCTATGGTCCTCTTCCATACCCCATTATTACTATCGGGAGGAAAGATACTTTGAGTAAAAAGCATTTCCTCCATCTCTCTTAATTAGTAAATAATTTATAAATTATACTGATACACACATATAAATAATGATAGTGAATTATACATATTGTATAGCGACTTTATAGTTCTCCTCCATGCCCTATTAATGTTGAAAGAAAATATACTTTTATCAATCAAGTTTTCTTCCAGCTGTCTTGATTAGTAAATAGTTTATAGGTTACATTGATTAATAGCGACATCAAGGTATTGACAGTGAACTATACATATGTTATTGATATTTTGTAGGTTTCTTCAATACCACATCATTATCCAGAGGAAAGATGCTTTCCCTAGTCACAATTTCTTCCAGCTGTCTTGCTTGGTAAATTGCGCAAAATGTATACTAATAAATACCCACCTATAAGTACTGACAATTAACTAAATATATTTTTGGACAGTTTTTGGTTTCTTCCATACTCTATTATTATCCAGAGGGAAATACTTTCACTCGTCGTTTTATTCCAGATGCCTTGATTAGTAAATGTATTGATGAATAACCAAGTACAATTATTAACAATAAACCATACATATTAACCAACAATGATATTTCAACCAACGCTGCACTAAATATTTTCCTTTTTTTCAGTTAATGTGCAAAGATGTATGCAAGGTCGAAGTTTGGTGCTATAGTGTTCAAATTCCTTACCTTTTCCTCATCTGTTTGCATGACTTTATGAAACTGCTGTTTCCAGCTGTCAATCTCAGCCAGCCTTTGGGTACTGAGGTCTTTGTTTACTGTGGCCTGTTGGTGCAATAGGAGGTTCTCCTTCATTACTACGTCCATATGCTGCTTCAAGTTCTCTGTCTCTGCATGCTCATTCTCAAAGTTTGCCTTAAACATCTTCACTTCGGACAAAAGGCAAGAAAACTTGGACTCAAACTGTTCCTTTTCTGCTACCCTGTTGACAGTCTCTTGCCGCAGTTCCTCCTGCAAGTCTTGTAACTGCTTTTCCCCACGTTTTTCCTTTTCCCTGAGTCGCTGTATCTCCATCATAGAAGTTTTCATCTCATTTTCCAGCTTTGTATTAATATGTTGCAGTTCTTCAATTTCCTCTTTCTTCTTACTGATGGTATATTTCATTTCTAAGCACTGATTCATTGTTTTAATCCTCTCATCCTCCTCTGCCTTTTGCTTCTCCTGCAAAAGGCTGCAATCTTTCCTCAGTTCATCGAGTTCTTTTTTCAAAGCATCACCTGTTGCCTCAGACTCAGTTTTGGTCATCAGTGATATTTTATTGTATTGCAGATCCATAATTTGAGTTTGCTGCCTTTTCTTGTCCTGTTCTAACATCTTAATGGTCTCGTTCAACTCCATGGTTGTTTGCTTCAGCTGTAGTTTTTCATTGGCAAGCTGTGCATTTTTTGTTTGGTACATATTAAGAATTGTTTCATATGCACTTAGACAGTGGTTTGCTTCTTTTAGTTTTTCTATGTCATCCTGAAGGTTAGCTACCTGAATACTTAAGACGCTGTTTGAACGTGTTGGCACAGTTCCTTTATTACCTCTGTCGTCTGAATGCATTTTCTGGTGGGATATGACAACCATATTCTGCTGCTGGGTATCTGGGAAGTTACCATGTGCTTCAGAGTAATTCACTTCAACCTGTTTTGAAACAAAGAAAAAAAGTCAAGCAGTTAATAGTCATAAATTTAAGGACCCAAAATAATGTAGTTAAATCTACCTATTTCAAAGCTCTCAGCAACACGTTTGCTTCAAGTCACGTTGTTACCTGATATTATTCAATATATTTTCTACTTTTACAGCTGAGTCTGAAATAATAAACAGCTATATCGCTCCAGTTTCAATAATTAACTTGATTAAGAGAGGGTGGAAGTATTCTTTACTCACATTGAAAGAGGGGGGCCGTGGCAGAGACGACTGCAGGAGCAATCGAACAGAATCGAGCTCCGTCCTTACCGACGCTGCAATATTCCTGACATTCACAGGGAACTGGTACCCCATTACAATACCCCAGCCATTGTGGCTGCGCCTGGGTATCCAGAGACCAAAACAGAGATTTGGAGCAGGCTCCCTGCCGCGTCAACAAGGTAGGGCAGAGCTGAACTGTCCGCACTGAGGCCCGAGACGACGTGAGCATACCACCCTGCTCCCGGGAAGTGACTTGGAAGCCAGAGGCATTTTAAGGCATGGGCAAAGTCTGGCCCAGGGCCCCAGCCTTTCAGGGTGGCCCCTGATAGAGTCAGCTCTGTTCTACAGACAGTCTTTCCCTGGCGACACTGAATAATTCTTAAACAAATTGTTTTAAATACTGTTTTCCTTAAAATTATTTTTAATGTGGTGATGTGAGAGTCTATTACAAACATTTTGAACAGAAATAATTCTGTGTTCATGTTTAATGCAACATCCAGAAAGTTTCTTTTAGCTCAAAACAGGACCTCACACATGAGAAATAAGAGGGTGTCACAGAGATTATTTGCAGCAATATTACACATCTGTATCCCTGCATATTAGATGTAAACACATTTAAAATGTCTATGAGTGTGCCTGTGCAGTGTTAGTGACCTGGCCAGACAGGGCATGAAAGTGCTCAATTTGATAATAAATTCAAAGCTATTCCGACCAGGGGCCCCCAAAATACCTTTGGCCCTGGGCCCCCCAACTCCTTAAGATGTCCCTGTTGGAAGCTACTCACCGTGAGCGGCAAGACATGCAGCATGGGGCTGATCCGATGCAGCCGGGGCCCGCAGAGGGAGCGCCTGGGCATATTGTGACGAGAGAGGGCTGTGCTTGTGACCTGTTACTGATGAAGTGATACCAGCGCCTCCCTTCTTGCTATGATCACCACAAGCCCTGAGACAAATGCTGCTTTCATTGCATGTCCCCCACTAGGGGTGAAAACATTTTGCTATCGGCTCCCCCTTTGACGAATTCGAGAAGGCTGCTCCATAGGGCAGAACGCCTGAGGCCAATTGTTACTGAAGGGCCTTCCCTGCCGTATCTTCTAGTGACAGAGCCTGAATTTAGGGGCTGCAAAACCCCTGCTGCCTCTGTTGTGGATCATGATTACTAATGGGAACCCGCCACTGCTACCCCCAGCCTTGGTACAGATGTGTACGGAAGGAATGTACTGAGTGTCCCCCACTCCCCCCCCCCCCCCACGGAAGATTGGACATCCTCCGTACAGTCACCTTCCAAAATTACAGTAAAGCGAGTCACTTCTCCAATCCAACAGTTTGCTGCTACTCCCTTACAGGAACATCGCTGCAGGTCACTGTAGGAGATAGCGGCGAGTCACACTTTCTGAATGTGAATGTTCCCGTTGTATCCCTACTTGGGAGTGAGCGACCAATGAGGGGGTGATCCTAACTGAGGGTGCTCCCTGGAAGAACTCAAGACTAATTGCTGCTCTCTACCCATGGACACCCATTGTTGCTGGGGGAGCGCACACTGGAGTAGCTACCTTTTGACCCCTTGGATGCCTTTGTGGAGAGTAGACAGCCAAGTGGCACTCGAACCCTACTTACAAACTGTTGCCACCCTTGAACTATAAGCATGTACATTCTAATACAGTGTGCAGCCTATCACCTCCTCACAGAGAGTCCCACATACCAAGTTCAGGGACAGTCGCAGCCCCATCAACTGTCATGCCAGAGGCCTTGCTTTCCCTATGGCACTACGCCACTGCATGGCGCGGCCAAGTTACTGGGTGTTCTTAGCAACAGACCGCTGTAGCTGATTTTGTGAGTTTCTCTTCCTGCTCCTCAGCTGCTCCTGTCGACATCATGATGATACATCCTAAAGGTCTCAAATTAAGGGACGTCCAGCAGAATCCTTTCCCATTTGAACCAGGGACTACCCCAGCAGGAATACCTCTTAACTCTAACATTGTGTTAAAGGACTCTAACACCAAGTTTGCTGATACTCCTTGCTGTTGTGCATGGTCTAGAGATGATGCTTGAACCAAAGCTTGGCATTTTCAAAGATAGATATGGGACATATGTGGGAGGAGCATAACAAACTGAAAGCAAAGGAGTCCACGCACAAGGTGACCATAGCAGAGATTCAACCTGTTGTGTTGGAAACAGAGACCAAGATGGCGGCCCTGCAGCTGGAAGTGGACCTCTTGAAATGTAAGACGGAGGACGTGGAAGGACGGTCACACCGGAACAACATTCAAGTAGTGGGCCTGCCTGAGAAGATTGAAGGGCAGAGTATGGGCCTATACTTGGAACAGGGGTTGACAAAGACAGTCCTCAGGGGCAGAACCTGCACCGCCTTCTCGGTGGAACAGGTGCATCAGGTCCCAACCCAGGCCCCCATCTCCCGGGGCATCACCGTGCCCTGTGGTGGCACCCCAGCTCAACTACAGGGTCAGGGACATTATCCTACAGATTGTCCACACAAAAGATTCTTGGCACGTTGAGAATCAAGCGGTCACAATCTTCCCAGACTATACAGTGGATGTGCAGAAATGAAGGGCATCCTACTACATGGTGAAACAAAGTATGCACCGATTTCCTCAGCAAAACTTAAAGTAATGGAGGGAGACAGTGGGCTAAGTTTCCAAAGAGCTCAAGAAACATGGGACTGGCTGGAATCCAAAGGAGAACACTGCCCTTTTGGACCTCCCTGACACTAAGGAGGGTTGGATGACTGCAAGGAACAGATGCTAGTCGACCCGCAAGACCCGCTCACGCCCATCACTAGAACAGCCTGCACAGGAGAGGGCTCATTTGATGGCTGACTTGACATGAGTGGAATCTCCTGGCTCTGGCATCGGCACCATGGGGCACTGATCGCTTCAGAGATGCTCTCAATGAATGGTTCCCTGCCAAACTAGATCCTACGGTTACCCCGCTGGCGGCTGATCTCCTTTGAAGACATTGTTGTTCATATATCCTTTTACATGGTTGGGGGGTGTAGATGTTGAGGTTGCTGATGTTATGACTGTTTTGTATTACACCATAATGCCTTAGATGTACTGTGGTGGCGGGGTGGGACGGGTCTCACCCTGTACAGGGCGTCAGGTGACACAATGGGCTCTAATGACACACACTATGGTTGCCATGTATTATCCCACACCAACCACATGACTTTTTTTATACACCTTAGACACACTGGGCCTGATTCACAAAGGTAAAGTGAGAGAAAAGAAAGTCTAACTTTATGACTTTTCGGTATTCACAAAGAGCATTTACTACTCGTAAATGCCCTTCATGAATACCAACAGTCGTAAAGTTCAGCTTTTGGTATTCACAAAGGGCATTTACGAATAGTAAATGCCGTTTGTGAATACCAAAAGTCATAAAGTTATACTTTCGTCTCACTTTACCATTGTGAATCGGGCTTTCGGTAAGGTTAGTGGCTGAATGAAGCACTATTGCACGACGGTCTGTGGCTTTAGGGATTTGTTTAGGTTTAATTACCCACATGTGTGACTGCAAGAGTTGATACTACCCCCTTGGTCTTCACATGGGGGGTAGCCCAGAGGACACACGTTTATTCACTCATGGTATTCGAGTAATATAGGCTACTCACATAGAAAGGGAGAGGCATGGGCTCATATGCCATGCAACACCGGATCTATGCTTACTTGAGGAGGTGGCAGGTACACTTTGCATGTCTCCAGGAGACGCACCATACTGCACTGGAACTCAGACTAGGTAGGCGCTTTAGGGGTGGGGAGTGTGGCACAACACGCTTCAGGAATTCGAGATGAGTGCTGGTATGGGTTACCCTAGGAGTGCCATTTACGGTGATTCACAAGAAAGCAGACCTGGAGGGCCGCTATACAATAGTGGAAGGAGTACTGGATGTGCTGCCTTTCACCCTGGTGGTGGTCTACGCCTCAATGTCAGGACAGGTAGCCTTCTTTATGACTTTGACGCCTGCTTTGGTGGCAGACCCAGCAAACCCTGTGATCTGGTGTGGGGGTTTTAATGGAGTACTAGACCTGACAGCAGATAGATCCACCCCCCCATCAGGGGCACAATCCTACACTGTCTCGCAACACCTGAATACCTCGGCCCGGGACATGTAGGAAGGGGACTCTGGTGACTTTTGCACTCACTCAACATGGAGTTCTCCCACTACTCTGCGGTTCATGTGCTGTACTTGAGACTGGACATGATCTTTGGCCCCCCAGCAGTACTTGTGCGCAGACTATCTGGGACCCACCATCTCGGATCACAATCCCTTGTTGATCTTGATTGGATGGGGCAGGACCACACAAAAGATTCCTACCTGGTGCTTGATGGGTACCAGATTGAATTCTAAGAACACTATTGCACCCAGTTAGCCCCTTGGCTACTGGGGGTATACGAGGCAGCGGAGAGCACTGGGACCTTACCGACTTCCATGAGGGAAGCAGGAATCGTTGTCTTTCCTAAACCTGGATGTGATCCTTTAAACGTTAATTTGCATCGTCATCTGTCCCTCCTAAACCTCGACTACAAGGTTCTTGGCAAAGTCCTCACCAATCACCTGACTGTGGTGTCCTCTTCTGGGTTTATACATGGGCGCAATATGTTTATTAACTTATGGCGGTTGTTCCACACTACGGATTGGGCAAGACATACGGGAATGGTGGGTTGGGCCGCCTCCCTTGACAGAAAAAACGTTCGACACCTTGGGATGGTCTTACCTTATGGAGGTCCTGATACATAAGGAGTTTGGAGAGCCCTTCCGTAGGAGGGTGTCACTGCTATACTCTAGGCCAGTTTCCCGAGTATGCACAGCGGAAGTGATATCAGACCCATTCCTGGTGGCTTGGGGCACTAGCCAGGGCTGTCCACTGTATCCATTGTTGTTCGCTCTGGTGATGGGGCCCTTAGCATGCATGATGCGAGACCGCGCACCACAGTGGGGCCTTGTGACACTAGGATGCCCCCAGATTGTGGCTCTATATGCTGATGACACATTGCTTTACTTAAATGCAGACCACATGGTGTTACCAGGGGCCATGGCAGTGTTAGACAATTTTGGGCGGACGTTGGGACTTCATATTAACTGGGATAAATCCTGCCTATTCCCCTTGTCCTCAATACCCGATGACCATTAAGTTGATGTGTCACTTTGATTCCATTAGGTATTTGGGGGAGCAAATATACTATGAAGCACATGCTCTCATGGAAGGAAACCTAGGGAACGCGATGTCCTCTGTCCACCGCTCGCTTCCCTTTTGTAATGGATTACCACTGTCATCGATGGGCCAAATCGCCATCATAAAAATCTTAGTACTACCCGGGTTACTGTACTTTTTTTAGACCATCCTGCTGATTATAAGGAAGGCATTCTTTAAGGGCCTGTGAGGAGTCCTCACGAGTTTGATATTGGATACAGGCCGACGGCGGGTGGCACCTAGTAAACTATCTGCGCCCTTGGAGGAGGAAGGTTTTAGCCCTCCCGACTATGAAGTCAACTATGAAAAGGCCCAACTACAGTGGCTGATGCAGTGGCTAGTAGGTGCACCATTATTTGAGTTTGCAAAGATTCTAGATGAGCTAGTGGGATGATCCTTTTTAAATAGGCTCTTGGAAACTGCCCCCTCTAGGAACTCAGACAGTGTACTATTGCGGACAGCCCTCCATGTCCGGAAAAAATACTCCTGCAGGGCTCGCGCTCCATGCCATATGCACCCGGTTTACTGATCTGTACACCTCCTGAATGTGCAAGACTGAGGAGCACATCCCCAAGATGTACTGGGAGGAAGTGGGGATCGAGTCCTGGGTAGACATGGTAACTGAGGAGGGATTCCGTACCTTTGTAGCCCTGTCACTTGATCATGAACTGGGACTGGACCAATTCCTACTGTCTTCGGCCCTCAGGCACGTAATGAGGAGAATGTGGGGGTCTGACTGGGTATGACTTCCTTTAGGGGTACCACTGGAGGCGGTTCTGGGGGGGGGTAACTCCACCAATGCCATCACATGCCTATCCTCTGCGCTGCGACAGTGGCCTGGTGGAACGACTGTAGAACTACAAGATTGGTGGACACTGGCACTTGGAATAGACATCCCAAGCAAACAATGGGACCAATGTCTACAAGCAGTTAGACAGGTGACACGCAATGTGCAGTTTCGCCTTATTCAATTTCAATATCTGCATCATGCCTACCTCACCCCACAGATGATTGGTAGGATTTCCTGGGTGCACCTACAATGTGTCCCCGGTGCGGTGAGACGGTAGCGGATTTTCCACACATGGTGTGGTCGTGTGTAGTACAGTGCCCCTTTTGGGTACAGGTCACGCGGACTGTTTTGGAGGTCACAAGCTGCTTATTCCCACTAGGCTCCCTGTCAGATGCTGACTTGATGTGGAACACATCACCAAAATAACAAAGGGTTGCTGCGATTCCAGAATCTGGCATTGATTTTGGCTAAATGTTGCATCCCCATGGTCTGGAAATCTGCTGCAGGGCCTCCACTGAAACGATGGCTAACAGATATGTGTAAGTGGGTGTGGCCGAGCTAGTGGTCCACAGACGATTGCGCACGAGAGGAGAAGGGGGTGGACCCATTGGGAAACTGGGACCCCTACCTAGGGAAACTAGAG
Source organism: Triturus cristatus (assembly GCF_964204655.1). Classification (NCBI taxonomy): domain Eukaryota; kingdom Metazoa; phylum Chordata; class Amphibia; order Caudata; family Salamandridae; genus Triturus; species Triturus cristatus. The sequence continues at coordinate 373,918,772 of NC_140588.1, forward strand.
GCGTGAAAAGATGGACACACACTTTGTGGGCACTGTCCCTGATCTTATCTAGGTGGAGAAGGCAGGGACATCACCTGTCTTGGATCACAACTGACCACCAGGGTTTCAGTGAGAACGGATGAGTATAGGTACTGACCGGACACAGAGAGGCACCACTGGGGTCACTTGCTTTGGGGTACTCCATTTACTACATGAGTATCATACGAGGCCCACGGGCGACACAGATTGTAGGGTTGAATGGGATTATTTACAAAGATAGACATAGAGGGAGGTGGAGTTACACAGTTGAGTTTTCCTTTTTTAATCTTTTTTTGCCATATTATTGCCTTCATCATGAGCTGTAAATGTACTTGCAAAGGTTACCCTTTTGATGGAGAGGAGATGCTATTCTGCTTGGCATTGGCACTTTATGTATTAAAAGCAGGGTCTGATGGCTCTCCTGGGACAAGGGAGCTACGTAATACGGGGGCACAAAGCCAGCCTGCTGTATTAGAAGTAGAAGGTGATATGGACAATTGTATTTGAGCTGTATCTGACATACTTCCTCCGATACGGAGTGTGCTTATTGGTTAGATGTGGTTCTGTCAACAAAGTGCAACAAAAAAGCAATAAAGATATTTAAAACAAATAACTCAGATTGAAAATGAATTAACCTGGAGTGTAGAAAAAAGCAAAACAATATCAGTTCTACTCTCAAAAAGTACCTATTTTGACAGATGCCGCAACACGTGATAAAGATCCAGCATGTACTCAAAATAATTATTGAAGTGCATTGTTCTTGATTACTGCCTTAATAAAGTTAGTCATTATGTTTATTGATTGATTTACCACGTTCCAATTTTACATTGGAAAATTGACAGTTTACATTAAAAAAAACCCATCATAAACAGCTTCTATTAGTGCCACATTTATCAAGATAATGACCAAATTCATGATCACTTAAAAAAGTCACATTTATGATAAAAACTTAAACAGAATTTTGAACTGGTAGAACAAGTCAATTTAATAAACTCCATGCAAATAGACAAGAACAAATAATATTTTTTAGTTTAATTTTGTTTGAAATTTGATATTGATCATGGAACAAGGCTGAAATATTGTATGAATAAAATATCATTATAAAAATTATTTAGAATAGACTAGCAATAAAAATATAGATGACTTAAACATAAAACATTTGCAGCCATCATACACTGTTGAAAATAGACAAGCAAATAATATTTTTCAGTTTCAGGTTATTTGAGGTTTGATATTGATCATGGAGTGGGATTGAAAAATTGCATGATTAAAAGACTTTTACAAAAATCATTTAGAATAAACAATCAATACATATATAAAGGACTTGAAAAACAAAAAAAAACTTGGTGTCATCATAAACTGTTGGTTGAAAGACTGTGCATCCTATTCTGGTCTTACCTTAATGCGTTGAAATATCAGTCAAAAGTATGTGTGTCTGAGGGTTAACTTCATGGGACAGACAAAAACATATCTAACATCCTGTATCGCTTTTTACTTATGGGCTACATATGAACTTATCAGGTCATAGGCCTTCCCACTTTCCTATGTTATTGAGCAATGGAAGCCCCCATATTATTAGATTTAGAAAAAATCGACGTAACAGATGCTCTTGAAGTATTAGCAGGTATTTTTGCATTGTTCATATTACTGCTACATTAGAGACCACATTCAAACTCCCAGTTCTAAGACAGAAAATTCTATCTTCTTTAAAACTGAGTTGCCCCAGCTGTTTTAATTGTGGCTTTCTATAATCTGTGGGTTCTAAAACCAAATTCTCTAACAGTAACATGAGGATTTAAAACTGTGGTGTAAGGTTTTTCATTAGCCTGGACAATTTAACTTTATAATAATAAAGCCCACAATAACAAGCTCAAGATGGAGATCTTTACATTGAAAGACTATTTTAAACAGGGGCTTAATGACTTTAAGATTTCCCCTCTGCTCTGTTTAAGGAGGACAATCTTGAGAAGGGCACACGTTCTACCTCATACAAAAGGATGGAGAGAACTCTCGCCTCACAGACCTGGAGCAAATGTTCAACATGCTTTATTCACAATGAATTATAAAACCTATTTAAACCTCTACCCTGAAGTATTGCCTTTTGCGATACATGATCCTCGTGAAGATAAGATTGGAGATGTGGGAAATTTACTACGCCTAAGTATGTGCAATTGATTACGTTTTTTCAGTTTTTCCATCCCATTTTTGGTGCACGTATAATTCATTACTCTTCTCAGAAGATTCCATCCTTATTATGATATGTAGGCATAACCTGGAATTTGTACCGTTTCAAAATCCCAAGAATCTCCTATATCTTGCACAATCACCAAACCCCTTGTGTGTGACGTCACAAAGATTTAATTGCTGAAGTAGTGAGTGCATTAATAATGTAAATTCACAATCCTCAAATCCCTCCACATTTCCTTTATATATAAGATAAATAAATCCAGACCTCTAATAAATTCTATCTTCTCATGTAAATTAGATAGGCCAATCAAATTCTAGGATGCTACTCTGAAATAAAGACTGAAATTCTCTCAGATTTTGCTCAGAGTTCAGTCTGCTACTTAGAATCTCAGGAAGCGAAACTTATATCCTAATATTGTCTGCTGGGTGGTTGGCATCCTCTGTTCCTTTTGCACACTACGTACTTCATGCACTTTAATTGGCAAGGAACCTTACCTCAAAACGGATTATAATGAGACGCTGATTTGCTATATTGTGACAGAGTTTTGAAACAAATGTACTGCGTTTTTACTCTGCTGTTTCTATTCTTTTATGGACTCATTTTAAACTGAATAAAGATTTTTTGATTGATTAATTGATTGATTGGTAAAGGAGATCTAGGAGCATATTTATGTTCTTCAGGACCCTTCCAGTCTAAGACGTAGTTCCTTTGTTCCTAGCCTGGATGCGGCTGATAAATATTTCGAATCACTGGGCAGATGGCTACCAAAGGCACCTGACTGTTGTTTTCTTGTGGAACCTTGCATGACATCACAGAATGAATAAAACGGGGCAACACATTAATCTATCTAACGTGAAAGTGATCACTATTCAACAGCAGATGATGTACAATTGCCAGAAGACAGAATTCCATCCTTGTTATTGAGGGATGTGCCCCTTTACTACTGAATAGCTGTAGTAATAGCAAATCTTTAGTACTGATTGCAAAACAGATATTGAATAAAACAGATCGAAAAGCTTGGCCCTAAAGTAGCAACATACCTCAGAGAAGAGATCTATACTTTCTTATTCAAGGCATTAAGTACTGTGGGAGGGGTGGCAACTGTGGAATTCTACATATCAATTTATGAAGTTTATTTTGTAATATACTGCAATAGTAATAATTGTTAGCATCTTTTTTTATTGGTCCTCTATAGCCTTATACTAATTCACATGTGTCCTATTCATCATCTGAGCAGCAGTAAAGGCTTTGTACATTCGTATCCACTGACTAAACTTGGGAACATTTGGGGAGAGCTAGCATTAGATTCTCAACTGCTTGGAAAGGCAACACTCTGCCTCTCTGTGCTGCAATAGCGCTACTTATTTACTTGTTTTGCATACGAAACATGTTTTAGACCTTAAGTAGACTTATAGCTATTTTCTTCCACATACATATGTATATATAATCTATTTTCTCAGGTCATGAATAAGGGAATTCTAACAAAGCTGGGTTAAGGAACCATGGAGAGTCAAGGGTTTGAGGACATATGTCTCCTCTTTCTCCTAAGGTACTCTACACAAAGTTTTTGTAAGAAATCGGTTTATTAATTGGGGTGGGGTGTCAGGGACTGTCAGGGACTGTCTGGGACACAGTCAGGGACTTGGGCAAAGACTGGTGACTGGGTAGAAAACGTAAGCAGAACGAGAGTACAGCGCTGACCAGGATCACACAGGAAGTCAGAGGAGAAAAGAGATCCAAAGGGGAAGCCTGCTCAAAGGAACAAGATCGCTAAGACTCAGGAAGGATAGGCACTCATGAGGCGATTTAGCAGTCAGAATAACTATACCCGAACGGACGTGCAAGACATATATATATATACACAACAAAATTAACAATAAAGGGAATATGGGGTAAAGCACTTGGGAGATCCACACAGTAAAACTGAAGCTCAGTAAGCTTCACATCCACAATTGCTGTTACAAATACTGACTGCAAATACCCACATATAGGATGTGTATGCAAAGGCAGGGTCTGTGGAGCTGATACCTATGATGATGTTATAAATGTAACTCAAAGACAATACTCACAGTGAACAAGAAATACTACCTAGGTAGTCAGCTGTGCCCACGGATCCTGGCGATCAAACAGGAACATGAACGGCAATAACAGCAAGGAGGTAGAACTAAACACAATCACAATAGACAAGGAGCTAGCAAGGAGGATTGCTTAACAGGAAAAGAAGGAAATCACAGGGCACACTTGGCGGAAAGCAAGTAACAAACATAAGGTAATAAGGTAATAAAAGCAAGACAGCAACTAAGGACTGAAACAGAGGTAATGGGAAGAAAAGCAAGAACTGGGACAAAGGAAACACAGGAGAGTGGATTCAGTAGTGCATTAAATAGTTCTAATTCAGGAATCAAAGAAACAAGGACTAGCTAAGGATCAGGAGTAAAGGTAGCATTGCATGATGTGCTAGTTCAGGAACAAGGAATAGCAATAGCTCTGGAATCAAGTCATTCAGGAAGCACTGCAAGCAGTGCTAATTGAGGAACAATGAATAGCTATAGCTAAGTACTACTGGCAGGCAGTGCTAGTTCTGGAAACAGGAAATAACTACAGCTCATGAAACAAGGAGTCAAGAGAGCACTGCAAGGAACAAGAAATACCTGCAGCTCAGGAACAGGAACAAAGAATAACTATAGCTCAGGAACTCAGGAAACAAGGCAGCACTACAGGCAATGCTAATTCAGGCACAAGGAACAGCTATAGTTCAGGAATTCTGTAAACAAGGATAACAAAAGTTCAGGAAACAAGGGTCGGTCTCACCAGTACACAGTTACAATGACCAACCTTGGCCTGAAGGGAGCTGTGGCTTAAAATAGCTCACAGTAATCACATGCATCAGGTGTGAGCAGACTAGCAGTGAGTGGAATTCCTCCACCCATCCGTTGCCTGCATGGGTGCAGAGAATTCTAGGTAACAGAGTGTCAAACATGAGCAGGCTGGCTTCAAGCACGAGCAAGCTGGCTTTCACAAAACCCGGCATGGATTGGGAATGGATGGCAATTTGCAAGTAGAATCCAAATGACTGGAAGTCAGTATACGCATTAAGGGGAGGGTCTGGAAGCCTATTAGAACACTGGAGAGCCACACAATTTAGCCCCCTGTTGGTGGGCACGAGAATGTAGGGTGCAAGTCGTGACAGGGGGATGAGGCAGGATGGTGAAACCCTACCCAAGCAACAACTCAAATCCTTGTCAGGGTAAACCACAAAAGTCACTACATTAACCTGTGCTTGACCTGCTGGTAGGTTAGCAAGAGCAGCATCTCTAACACCACTTTAAAGATTTCAGGACCTAAAGCACCACTTGGGGGTTAGAACCTTTTATGTACCCCAAACTAGGCCTAAGTAGCAAATGCCCTTTCACCTACTTTGCTCTGAATAACCGTTCTAGCACTGACCTTTTACCCAGTTATATGCTAAATAAATGTCGATCGGTTTCCTTGAAACTAGCCTAATTTATTATGCATGGGGATTCTTAGAAAAGTCCCCTGCACATGACGTACATAACAGGATTAATATACTCTGTATAAAAGTCATTGTAATCTTCATCCTAGGGCGAAATAACTCATTTACATAATTGCAGGTATTGATTTAGGCTCATTTCCATAATCATACTCACAACATATCGATTGTGGTCGGAACTCCTTAGGCTATCTTTATGGTATAAAAGAACCATACCTTCCCAAGATAGGTAGAAGAGAAGTTTTCATGCTGACACAAGAAACTGAGGTCCCTGCATGCCGAAGCTCCAGCACGCAGTGGTCTGACATCCCTTGCGGGGTGTCCAACTCGAGACCAAGATGGGGTCCTTTGTTCTCTCCCATTAGGTAATGGGTTTGACTCTTTCCTAGGGGATTCTTGGCTTTATATCCACATACATGTTAGGTGCACTTAGGTATACTTAGGTAGGGTCAGAATCGTAGGAGTACGCTTGATTACTGTCATGTATATATGCCTGCGTATATTCACTGTGTTAACACCATGGTAGAATTCTACCTTTTATTTAGACTGTTGGTGATTTTAATCTTATACATTTGCTTCCGTCTAATGATTGTCTGATGATTGTCGCAGCAAACATGTTTTATACTAAAATGACGCTGATTCAATAAATGCTTTTTGAAAAGGTCCCCATTGTTAATTCTGTTTATCTCTCTGAGACTAAGTGCGTACGATTGACTGAGCGAAAAGTACTGTACTGTTTCCACGATCCTTGAAGAATCAAGGGTTGTCATGTTCGATAGTTGGAAGAAACTATTCGCTTCTTGGTAAGGTTCAGTTCAGTTCAAAAAGGCTTTATTCGATTGATTAAGAACAATCATAAAAGCAAGCAGTTAAAAGTATATGCACAATTAATATATTAAAAACAAATATTACATAAAAATCCAATTAAACAAATCAGTATTTACACTGATAGAAACCCTTATTACATTAAAAAGAATCAATTAAATAGGCACACTTTTCCTAAAACTCAAAACTTTTTTCAGGAAAACTGTTATCCTTAAGACACTATTCTTGTTATCTAGGGATTGTAATGCCAAAAAGGCAGGACGGCATTGTCGGAGCCCATACTGTTTTAAGATGGGTATCAAAAGCAGACGCCTTACAGAAGAATAGAATTTTCAGAAAAGGGTAACATGAATCGTAGATTGGGGGGGAGATATTATCACAAGGGCAAAGCTGGAGGTCTCGTGACCAGTCATTCATAATAGGAAAAGAGACTAGTCTATGGAAGACCCTCAGCCTAAATCGAGTTCATAGGAACCTATTGTAAGCACCGGAAACAAAAATTAAATAGGGTTGAATGTTAAAAGTAGTTAAAACCAGTTGATTGTGCAGGACTGTGGGCTTTAAAATCTCAGATGACATTCTGAGATTATCCAATAGCAAGAAACCCTCTTTTCTCAATTCCTTCCTAGTTACTGTCATGATGGTGGTAGGATTGGTAAAATAATCTAAGTGGTCAAGATCTTTAAAAAAGTTGTAAACATATCTTAGCCATGGAATCCTCATGACACCTTCCAATTTTAAGATATCTAAAAGTATATCACTATTCAATTTGGCCTCCTCTTTCTTCCACAGCCTGTGCCATAATAGCACAGGCTCCAATCTAATTAAATCGGAGATTTAGGGAAGACCAAGCTCTGCATGGCAGATGCATGCTGAGGTACCTCTCGGGACAGCTAAGATGTATTTTAGGAAGGAATTTTTAACTAACGGAATAGGGGAGAGGTCAACAAACCCCCAAACCCCACTCCCATAAGCTGCAGTAGAAACACCCTTTGCCTTATATATTTTAATAAGTTCCTCTGGTGGTGTTTTCCCCAGTTTCCTGGCAAAGGTGATAAGGGCAGATGTAGTACGTATAAATGCCAATTTTTTGGATGCTACAGCTTGTGTCCAGGTATCGTTATGCGCAAAGAGAATGCCCAGATAAGAGAATTTATTTGTAGCCCCAATCTTTTGTCCTGCAACAAACATGTTTCTATTTGTTTTAAAACCCCTGCCACAGCGCATAATAAAAGTTTTGGAAGAATTTACCCTTAGTCCTAAGTCTTTCATAAAGAAGGAAAAACTATCCAAAACGCGCTGAAGGCCCACTTGTGTGCGAGACATCAGCACGGCGTCATCTGCATACAAGAGGGCTGGAATTGTGCGGCCGGCTACTTGGGGAAAGTCTTGGTTATCTTTAAGCAGAGCTTCCTCAAGTCCATTTATATACAAGTTAAAAAGGAATGGAGCCAGAACACAACCCTGCCTGACTCCGCTCCTAATTGGGAAAGCAGCCGCACACTCGCCCTTCAGACCGTAACGCACACGTGCCTTAGCATCGCTATAAAAGCGCTTAAGAAAATAAATAATACTTACATCCACCCCCAGGGCTTCCAGTAATTTCCATAATTTAGAGTAGACCACACAAACAAAAGCGGATGTGAGAACCACAAATGCTAAAAATAGGTTCCCTTTCTTGGCCCTCGTGTATTTCCCCACCAGAGGGAAAGGTTCAAGCCCTGCTCTGCCGTCCCCACACCGGCCCGAAAGCCATATTGCATGTCCGATAGAATAGAGTTCTTGTCAGCCCAATCCTGAAGACGTTCCAGAATAACTCTGCCCGCTACCGTCGTTGTGGCATCCAACAAGGAGATTGGTCTGTAACACCCCGGGTCTTGCCTATCCCCCTTTTTGAAGATGGGCACAATTGTAGATTCCACCCAAGTAGGTAAGAAATCAGTACTTCAGCTAGCATTGAGCACCTGCACCAGTAGGGTCCCCCACAGAGGAATGATTGACTTTAGCATATCCAGGGGGACCCTATCTGGGCCAGGAGTCTTACCACCCTGACTAGCGTGTAGAGCCCTCTCTACTTCCTTTAAGGTAAACATTAGTTCCTTATAATGTGGGGAATAATTTGAACCATGGACCACCTGGGCGCAATTTTCCCTCATAACAGGGGGTTTATCACCGCTATATACATGAGCAAAGTGCTTGATCCACCGTTCCTCAGTTATGGCTATCTCTATTGTTGGGCCAGGCTCCTTAGATGAAAAAGGTGCCCTAATTACCTTCCAGAAAGCCGCATTATCCTTAGCTACTGAGGCTGAATGCAATGCCTCCCATGCCTCCTTCCTCATTGTAATTTTTCTATCCCTAATCGCCTGTTTATATACCCCTCTTGCTTTCCTAATATCAGAGGTATTTCTCGGGTTTTTATGCAGTTCTTTTTTTAACTGGGAGTAGGCTTGGGTACACCTCGAGTCAAACCATCCATTCTGGGGTCTATTACTCTTTTGTTTCCTAATGAGAGACTCTCTAATTACATTGGTTATTACTGAGAAGGATGCTAATATGGTTGCAGGAGCGACTTTCTCTCCCAGGCATATCTCTATATCTGATTTACATTTACCAACAACTAGTATAATCAGCGCTTCTTGATCTACCATAGCCCATCTGAGGGAGTATCCGTTGGTGCTCCCGATGGTTATATTCTCTAACAATCTATCATTATAATTGGCTCCAAACATTTTACTAGAGGGTAATGTTATAGACAGACAGAGAGGGTAATGGTCACTGAGTGAGTTCTCAGAGACATAAAAGGAGTGGAGGCTTTGTGCGTGGTAACTGGATACCAAAACATAATCAATGGTGGAACAGCATCCCCTACCATTATATGTCCAGGGCAGGGGTGCTGGTGATGAACACAATTCATTTACAAAGCCTAGGTCAAAGCTAAATATAAATTCGATTAGCTGTTCTCCCAGGGCAGTATGACTAAAGTGAGATGAACATACACCTTCTTCAGATAGTGCTCCACACAATTTGTCCCCAGCATTCTCACACAATGTACAGTTAAAGTACCCCACCAAGATTAACGTGTAATCTTTCCTTTTACTTTTACCCAATAATGTCAACGATTGGGACATATTTTTAATGGCAGTACCCACTAAACCTGGGGGGATATTATTATAGAAATTAACCAAAGCTATGGAAGAAGTTGTATCTAGGTCCAACACCACTAATTGGTGATAATCATCATTAGCGAGCTTCGTTATTTTCTTTAGGTTCAAGCAATTAGATATATATACGCACAGCCCACCCTTTGCTCTACCACTCCGACCGTCAACAGCTGGGACATGATAAGTTCTGAACCCATTTAGGTGGATTGCTTCCTTGGTCCATGTCTCCGGAAAGCAGAGAACCTCATATTGTTCAATAAAATCCCACCATAATTGGATATTTAATTTTGAGCGCAATCCAGCAATATTCCACAAAACAATGTGACATAGAGTAGGTTTACCAACAATAGTGTGATTATGGCAAGGAGATGCTGCCCTTGGTAAATCCTCATTTACACATACAGATAAAGGCAAACCATTAGGCATGCCCTGGGAGCCAAACAGAGACTTATTTCTTAAATCCCTAAGCCCTTTAACCCCGTCACTCATAGGTTCTGTTGTGACCTCCTCTAGATAGCCAGATGGGGAAAGAGCATTGGAAGTACTCTGAGTATCAACCTGTGTCTCCTTGCTTATGTCCCTGAACCCACAAGGCACAACTCTGTTGCTTCCCACATGATGATTAGCATCAGCATCGTCTTTATCCATTAAAGTCGGACTAGAGTTGACCCCGATATCGTGTACAGTTGTGCTGTGCAGTCATCCCAAGGAGAAGTCAGTCAATGTCTTCCAAGGAACGCAAGGCATCAAAACGATTGTGTGTTGGGATAGGGTATCTAAACTGCCTAATTCCCAAAGAGTTATTTCCTGCAGACTGGGGGCCTTGCATCATTGAGGGGTCTGGTGGACGGTAAAAATATCCCAATGGTAATATGTTTACATCATTGGGATTAACAGGCCCGTTGTAGCTCCTCTCTAAGATTGTACGCACTAAGAGTGGCTACCCAAAAGTGATCACAACACAATCTCCATGTAATGATTTCGCAGAAGTGCCAACCCACCCAATCCTTCGTACCATTTTAAAATCCAAAAAGAGAGGATTTTTTAAACCTGTCCTTAAGGTAAGAAAATGGAGTGACTTATTCCTTAACGATGACCAGTGTTCGAAAGCATTATGAGGTAAGGGAGGAACATTAGACAAAACAACCGTGTAAGGAGTGGCTTCCGGGGGTAAGTTTAAGTTTTGCAATACATTATGAAAATTATCTTGATGACCTTGCTGATTTATACCATTTGCTACCACAACAACCTTTAGACAGTAGCAGAGATATATGATTAGCAGAATTATGAAAGTAAAGGGATGGTACAGTTCTACCATTTTGCAGTAATCATGAATATATACAAGTACACAAAATACATGATAATAAGTGCGTACTCCTACGATGCCTCCCTAACTAGATGTACCTAAATGTTATGCCAAGAGTCCCCTCTAGGATCCAGTCCACCCCATTACATGAGAACTAGAGAATGTGAGACTCCATCCTATTCTTGAGTTGGACACCCCATGAGGCATGTTAGACCACTGCTAGCTGGAGCGTCTGCATGCAGGAACCTCAGCGCCTCTGGTCTGTGTGTCAGCCGGGAAGTCATGGTCTCCTCTATCTCTCTAAGCAAGACATGATGTATATATACCCGTAGGTCTCCCCAGGGGTCCTACCTTGCTGTGTTACTGTGTCGGCCTAAAGGATGACGTTGGCCCTGAACTTTATACAGAGATATTATACATGAGATGTCAGTCCTGCTGTTAGTCCTGCTGTGCTTCTAAGAAGTCTCACGCATAATGTATGAGATTCGAACTAGGGAAAAACCCGCGTTCTGAATGCAGTGTCATATCTAGGTAAAATGTCAGTGCCTAAGAACCGTTATGGATGCAATGTAGGGAAGAATCTAGGTGAAAGGCTGTGATGTGACCTGTGCCTATATAAGGTACCTAAATGGAACATAACATCCACTCCTCTTCTGACTGGACGACATATGTAGTCTATAGCGTACTATTAGCCTAACTAGATATAGGGATGCTCAAAGTTCATAAAACATATGTTTTGGTAAAATGTTTAACACGTCTAAAAATCTTCTAAAAAATCTGTAAAAATGTTAAAATAAAAAATATTAGCAAACTATTGCTCTAAAAGTGTCCGTAGTTATGGTCCAAACCACTATAAGCATTAGAAAGCCCTTTATGCCCAATAAATGAAAGTAATGTCAATGTCAATTTTGTTTTGAGTTCCAAATTTGAGCTTATTTAAAAAAGGGCACATTTTTTTCCAACACACGACGAGCCAAAATTAGTTAAATGTTCATGTGTCCTGGCTGGTAGATGCAACATTTTCGCTGCTTGCTTCCACAGTGTACGCCCGCTGTAGCACCTCGCAAAGCACGTCAATTGAGCGCAGATGATGTTCCACGCTGTGCACAGCAGGTGCTGGGGCAGACAGTGTGCCATTCAAAGCCTGGGTGTCAGTGGAGGAGCTGGTGTCCATACCAAGAGGTGCAGTTACTACCTGAGGTGGCTCAAGGAATGCCGCCATCAACATTGGAATACGCTGGGGACATTGCAGAGCATGGGCCATTATCAAGTCCAGTAGAGCATTCACATCCAGTTGTGCACATGATGGGAGTGTCAAACAAAGGTCTAACACGCATTCTTCTCTGCAAAACAGGCATCGGAGGACAGGTAAGATGCAGTCCATCCAGACTGGTCGAAATGACAAGAACCTAAATGCACTTAGTTCTCTTAGACGAGGCATGCCTAGATGTTGTACCATGCGGTCACGGTATTTCCGCTCCAGGAGTGCTTTTTCCATCTCCTTGGTGACTGGGATGTCTATTGCGTAGCAGATAGAATACAATCAGGATACCTGCTATTAGAAACAGGATTAGCCGAAGTCCTCCAAAGATGCTTCCGAATACAGAGTGTATGAAGTTTGGTAGAACTTCAAGTACCATCTGAAAGGTGCCTAGAAGTCCTGAACCTATGGACTTTTAAATAGGTGGACAGTGCTCGTATCAGACATGTTAAAGATACGATTTACCATTTCTATGAATTGGAAGGGGAAGTTTATATGAATAAGCGCCTGTATCTCTGCTGAAGACCTTGCGATCTGGAGATCAAAAGTCTCTCGAGCGGAGGTTAAGGGCACAGACTTCTGTAAGAGCACGACTTTCATTCTGCTTAGAGTATCAAACCGTATTAAAGAAACAATCAGTGAAGGCCATAACATCGCCTCCCTGACTATGTGTCGGTGGAAACAATATTTGCATACAACAAGTAACCCTGGAGCTCACGGTTACCAGATATGCGATGCCCGGAAGCATTCCGCAGCAGCCTTGATCGTTCAGCATCAAATAACTCCCATTTGAAAGTAGCCCGAATGCTGGAGTAATCACTGCAGCTGGGGAACCCGTTAGATGACAGGACACATTTGCTACAGAACCATTACAAGCCCGTGCAGCATTATATCCTGACATATGAGTGATACACTTAAAGCGTTCTTGCAGTTAGTACCACTTAGAAACACTTCTCGATCCCCACTCCAGCCTCGAAATCTGTATGGTAATTCCTAAGATTTCTTATTGTATTCCTTACCGATTTTTTCATATCTGCCTGCCTGCTTTTGTTCTAGGCAATATTGAAACTGAAAAGTAGTGACGGGTAGAGTTATGTTGCCATGGATTAGCCATTCTGTGGATGGTGATTCTGCCACTGTAAATGGTAATCTATCCAGTTTTTCTTTTGCTCCCCTTTGAGCCATTTCTATCTGTTTATCTGTTAGATTGTATTCAGAAATCAGAGAAGTGTTGTTGATAAAACGCCATGGCACGTAGCCTGCACGCAAAGATTGTTGTAATATGGCCAAATCTTGTTCTAGGATGTCTATCGCGGAAGTTACAATGTTGCCTAAGGAATATATCCTGGAGGTCAATGTTGTTAACCCATTGTCTACCACTGCGAGAGATTTTTCTAGATTTATATGGTCTATTTCCTGTAGTCTCTCTGCGGCCTCTTGTTGGAATATTTTCCATATTTCATTGTAGGCAGCATAAATGCCAGCATATATGAAACATTTCTGACGTGGTTTCCTGGGACCTAGTAAAAAATCCCTAAGATCCATATCCTGTGTGAGTAAAGATAAGTGTTGTTTCACCTGTGTGAGTGTTGAGGTTTTTAGCCAATCGAGGCACAACTTCCCAAAACTGTATGACGTCACTACCCCTGGATTTTGTCTCTGTATATAGCGCGGATCTGGCCTATTGATTGTGAACCCTTCGGTTTTACCCATGAATCTTTCCTGACAACCATTGGTGTCTGTGGGCCAAATCAACCATTTCTTCCAATCGAGGTCTGATCTGTTATATTGTAAAATGTCATCTATCGTAATCCCTTCCTGTGCCGTTTCGTTACCCTCGGTGTGTGAAGGTGTTGGCAGTCGAGGTGTGTTCAAATCCTTATTCTTGGCTAGTCCAAGGCAAAATGTCTGTTGCACTGTCTCATTCAAAAACATGAATTGCTGAGGGATGAGGCATGCTTTAAATAAAGCTTCTATCCCCTGCACTTGCCATTCTCTAGTACCCCAGACTGATTTAAAGTCTATAGTGTCTTTCCATAAGTCGTAACCCTGTTCAGACAACTGGGCAATAAAGGATGCAGAGTAAATCTGTTTGGTGTTTGTTAACATATTTTTCTGTGCTGATGTAGGTGCAACCTTATAACAATATGAGGTTCGGTCAGACATATTAAACCCTGAAAAATATGGAAACTTTTCTGCAAACATTTTTGAACTGCCTTTTGGCGGTGTTGGACAATGTTCCCACTGGTGGTATGTGAACACATTTCTAGGATTAGATGATTTATGCAGAAAGTGATGACCATAATGTTGTTAACAATACATGCTTTCGAAGTCTGATGTGCCTTCAAATGTTTCACTATTAGAAAACGTAGCAGATTTTTCCAAATCAGACAACATGTTATTTACAGTCTCAAAATCCCAATCATTGGAAAATGTACTTGAGGTAATGATATCACCTAATGATATTTTAAATGAATATGGAATTTTTAAAAGTTTGGTCGGGCCGAATATGTCGAAATCAACCTTGTCCCACACTATACCATCAGTATAGGAACTACTGTAATGTTCTCTGATGAAAAGTCTCTTTGTTCTCGAGATGATTGATGTGGTTTCAAAATTACATTCACATTTTGGACTGCAGAGCTTTGCCGAATATATTGTCCATGAATAAGCATTATTAAAAACTATTGCTAAGCCTAGCCAGAAAAGAAAGAAAAGTACCCCGGTAATTATCCATAGTTCTAACTACGGTGATACCAGGTAAGTCTTTTTAAGAAAGTTCAGAAAGTCTTTAACTTGCTGCTTGTGTGATTTTTGGCCTGGCGTCGTTTCTGGTTCACTTGGATCCAAAGAAAACATATCAAAGTTTATGAAATAGCCAGAAGCAGTTCGATCAATTGTTGGAATTGCATCAGGATTTGTTTAAATCGTAGTTTGCTCTTGTTGAGGCATGTTGACTTAGACATCTGTATTTGGTCCTATAGCAATTTGTCTGTCATTTTGTTGAGTTTGATTTTGAAGTTGAACTTCAGGTTCAAGGGGAATGATTTCCATAGCATTGTTGCATAGTCCTTCCTTCCGTATAGGGGACTCTTCGAACGTGATGAGTCTTTCCGTTTGAACTTCTTGAATTGTAGCGAGAGGAGGGCGTCTGCTACTTTGGAGTCCACGAGGCCTACTACTTAGTATTGGCCACATAGTGTGGTTTGATTAGGTCGATTGAGACAAATCTTTTCTCCTTTTTTCCGGCAAGAGGCGGTAGAAGTACAGTTCTTGTTCCTTCAACTGCTAGGACCTGTACAGGTTTTCTGTAAAATGGGCCAAATTCTTTATTGTCTACTATTTTCTCTCTGACCAGATCCCCGACTTTTGGGATGCAGACAGGTCTTGCCGTGACTGATTTGACTTCCCCAGTGGCGGTCTGCTTCAGGTAGACATTACTTTGTTGTGTCCTGGATTCATTTAGATCCTGTAAAACAGCTGAACGATCATGGATATCAAATGGTTTTTCATCTATCACTGCGCCTTCACAATCAAGATCAGGTACCCACATTCTTGCCCCAAACAGGACCTCATATGGTGGGACCCCCTCAGAGAACCTTTTGGCATATTGTTAAGGGCCCGCTGGACTCCATACAGATTTTCTACCCAGCTCTCACCCATGCCTAATACTCTAGCTGGTAAAAACTGCTTTAAGTCTTGGTTTTTCCCCTCCACGACCGAATTTCCCTCGGTATGGTATGGAGAGGAGTACCGCAATGCTACACCCAATCCTCTCATGGCCTCCTTATAAGCCCGAGAGCTAAACGCAGGGCCCTGGTCAGAATGTAATCTGCCGATTGCATATGTCCCTATGAAAACTTGCAGATCTTTTATAACAGTTTGAGCATCAGCCGAGCGCTGGGGCCAAACCCGTAGGAATCTTGAGCAGGAATCCACTGCTACCATGATATATCTGTAAGCCCCATCTCTTTTTAAGGGGCGGCAGTGGTCTAGGTAAACACACGATAGTGGTTTGTCAGATATAAACAATGGTGTCTGCGCTGGACGTGCTACAGTGGAACCTTTCATCTGCTGGCAGATGTTGCATTTCAAGACATAGTCCTTAGTCTGCTTTATTAATCCAGGCCACCAATAGTATTGTTTCAACAAAGAAACAGTTGCGTAACTACTCTCAGAGGAACGAGAGGA
This sequence comes from Triturus cristatus, assembly GCF_964204655.1. Lineage (NCBI taxonomy): Eukaryota > Metazoa > Chordata > Amphibia > Caudata > Salamandridae > Triturus > Triturus cristatus. The sequence goes on from NC_140588.1 coordinate 373,935,236, forward strand.
ACATGTATCAGTATCCTGATACCTGTCAGGTTTCCTAATATTATGCCTAAGGTTATACCTCTTTTCGGAGGGGTCCTGTAGAGGAGATCTACCTCGGGATTGAGATCTGTTCTCTTCAAAGTTTTGTTGTTTTTTATTATCCTGCTTCTTTTTATTTGAAGCAGGCGTCTGCTTGGAAGTGTCCTTTTCAGGACTGCCCATCAGTTGTGGTTTTAAAGCTTTTCCACCCAAACTGTTTCTGACTAATTCTGCATACACAGTTTCAATTATTTTGGGTAGTTTGTGTTCCTGTTCTAAATGACTGAACTCCCTTAGGCATTGGTGGATTGCCACCGAAGGTGCTTCCACTTTAATATTAGCTAGTATTATGGCTGATACCTGGGCATAGTTACCTAGTAACTTCATCCCTAAGTTCAGAGCAGGATCTGCTCCGTACTCGTTCTGTATTTGTCTTAATACATCTGGCATCACTGCTAATGAAGGAATATCATGAGTTCTGGTATATATGGCAACAAAGACTGTACCCCCAGTGGTACATTCTTCTACTTGTGGTGTTATCCCCTTGGACAAGCAGATTGTTAGCATTCTGTGTTTTTCATACGGAGTAGTATTTGGGAATACTGCCTCGAGCTGTGTTATTTTCTGAGCTACCCAGAATGGCATTTGTTCATGTTTAGAGGTCATTTTACCCATCACTGCGTGTAATGTTTGTGGTGTGATTTTAGTTGCTGTACCCTGAGCTTGAGTTCCATTTGCTGCAACTATTGCTGGTTGGACTGTTAATGCCCTCATGATGAATTGCGTCAAGTTTCTGTTTATTTTTATCAAATCTTTATGTTGTGAGTAAGTCTCCCTGTGGCATTGTGTCAGTGTCAGGATATGGTGTGTAGGCCACTAATATAGGCCATGCTGCCCCTTCTCCTCCGAGCGGGCCGAGTCTTACTCTTCTTCTTATGTGGGGTAGGGCACCTTTAAACCAGTATGAATGTTCCTGGTACGTGAGTGGAACGTCAATGTCCTCGAATGGACAATAATACACAGGTGCGTCTCCTTCTATGTATGAGTGAAATGTCTTTGTTCTTGCCTGTGCTGCTGGGAATGCAACCCACAAATAAAATACCTCTGTTTTGTTTGATTCATGTACTTCAATCACGAAAACTATTAAGCCACCCCTAGCTGATAAACCATTTTCTAACAGTTTCAGGGTGACTGTATGTCTGAATTTTTCTGCAATCAGAATTGCATCTGCATCTTCTTCTACGGCTGAGATATGTAGATCTACTCTTTCGTTGTCTCTGTCCTCAGTCATTTTTGTAAAAAATAAGTTTTTCCAAGGGAACTAAGATAAGGTATTTATGCACAATTTAGGAATAAGGTGTCCTTCAAGCTTGATTAACCAACAGCCAATAAATAGGATTTTTCGCCTACTCAGCTGTGGCGGAGTTTGTGCCCACCCACTCCAGACGTCTCTGGTGTTTTGTGAGTAGGGGCCTCTGAGAATAGCCTGACTGAACTACTCAGATTCTACTGTTAAATAAGTACCCAACCAACGTTGGCGACGCCATGTCGTGTAAATTCTATATTACCTATACAGGATCTACCCGTTTTGGATAACATAAACTGTGGGATTGGTGGTGGACTGATTCCGTGCACCCCACCGGATACGTTAGCCTGTCTGTATCAGCTAGCTCACAGTGCCACTAGAATCTCCTCTTATCAGCGTGAGAAAATAGTTTCTGGCAACCTCAGAACATGACAACCCTGATCCCCCACGGATCGTGGAAACAATATACTACTTTTTGCTCAGTCACTCGTGCTCACTTAGTTTGTCTCAGAGATGCACAGAATAAACAGTCTGGGCGTTTCAATAAGAATTTATTGAACAGTTGTTATTCTAGTGTAGAATAGATGAGCTGCAACAACCATTAGTAGCAGAGATATATGATTAGCAGTATTACGAAAGTAAAGGGATGGGACAGTTCCACCATTTTACAGTAATCATGAATATATACAAGTACATAAAATACATGATAATAAGTGCATACTCCTACGATGCCTCCCTAACTAGATGTACCTAAATGTACCTAGCATCTGTGTAGGTGTTATGCCAAGAATCCCGCTAGGATCCAGTCCACCCCATTACCTTAGAATTAGAGAATGTGGGACCCAGTCCTGGTCTCGAGTTTGACACCCCGCGTGGGATGTTAGACCACTGCTAGCTGGAGTGTCTGCATGCAGGAACCTCTGCGTCTCTGGTCAGTGTGTCAGCCGGGAAGTCACGGTCTCCTTTGTCTCTCTAAGCAAGACATGATGTATATATGCCCGTAGGTCCTCCCAGGGGTCCTACCTTGCTGTGTTACTGTGTCGGCCTAAAGGATGACATTGGCCTTGAACTTTAGACATAGATATTAGGAGATGTCAGTCCTGCTGTTAGTCCTGTTGTGCTTCTAATAAGCCTCATGCATAATGTATGAGATTCGAACTAGGGAAAACCTGCAACTAGCGAAATTCCGCATTCTGAATGCAGTATCTAGGTAGAAGGTCAGTGACTAAGAACCATTATGTATGTAATGTAGGGAAGAATATAGGTGAAAGGTTGTGATGTGACCTGCACCTATATAAGGTACCTATATGGAATATAACAGAAGCAGGTATTTGACAGCATTCTCGGCTCTCAATGCCAATACTGTAGACTCCCTTAAGGTTATAAGAATAGCCCCGGGTTGTTCTTGGCAAGAGTAACAGAGTTACTTCAAAATTGTGATGAGGAGGCATTGTCCTACATAGAGGATATTTATCTGACGGACGAAGAGTTATTGGAACACTTGAACAGGGTGAACAACATAATTTTGGGGTTTGCCTCTATGGGCTATAAATGTAACTTTAAAAAATCAAACATTGCCCACCCCAATGCCCCATTTTTGGGATATGAGCTATCAAGTGAAGGAAAAAGCCTGGCAGCTAAATGTAAAAAAAATGTGTGCTGCTCCAACCTCTAAAAACTCTGAGAGGTTTACAATTAATTTTAAGATTCCTAAATTTTGGCAGGCATACATTTTGGATTACACAGGAAGGGTTAAACCTTTCTACGACCCAATCAGACCTATTTTTCAGTCCAATATTGGACACAGGAACACACAGAAATTCTCAGTTCCGTACAAGCTGTCATGATAGCTTCCAAACATTTGCACACGTGTAAATACCACAAATTTGGTGATCTGCCTAGTCGCGGGTCAATCAGGGTACACTTACCATACCTTCTATGAAGGAAAATTGGTATCCATTGCATACATATCACATTTGTACACGAACGCTGAAATGCGTTTTGCATCCATAGGAAAAATACTGACAGCAGTACAAACTGCTGTAGTGAGAGAAAGAGCACCGGCTCAGGTGAAACGCATAATTGTCGTGACTCCAGTACCAACCTTAGTGGCTGTTACCAAAGCAAGCGTTCCAAAAGCGAAATCACTGCATCCGCGATGGATATAATGGGCTAATTTTCTCACTGCAACAGATGTAGACTACAAAATTGATTCTACATTAAAAACACAAGCATTCCTGCAGTACGAACAAGAATATCGTCCCCCGAATTAAATAATGCCTCTAGATCAGTATGAATACATCATTTACACTGACGGATCTGCCCAGCCTGCCATAGAAAGTAAACAGCAATAGAGTGCAGCATGTGCGATTGGGAAGGGTTGTATGCGGGACGACAAGTTTCATTCTAGTAATACACAGATGCAGTCTCTAGGAGATTGCACAGCTAGCAGAACTAAAATGCCTGACACTGGCACTAAAAAATACGGATCGGGAATTCCCCACACTCATTGTGTGCAATTGTTATATTGTGTCCAGTCATACAATGAAAATCTCCACTATTGGGGTCAGAATGGGTTTAGAGATTCCAAAGTTTGCACAATAAAGCACAAGATGCCGTGGGAATAGCGGCACAGCTAAAAAAATACTTGCCACGGGCTCATCAAATTTACACATTGAATCATCAGCGTGTTGGCGTGCATGTTGAAGAGAATTCACTGGCTGATGAAGCCGCCAAGGTGACAGTGCGAACTGCTGACGTTGCTGCAATCACTCATTCTAGTATGAGGCTAGATGGACAGATAATGATGGCTGTGAATGCTGCGCGCAATAACAGCTCAGCCTTGCTAAAAGGTTTTCCACTCAAGTACCCCTACAAGTTAGATGCACAAAACATTGCGTATACTCAAATTCCAGGAATGGTGGATAGAGTAATACCAAACATGGATTACAGATTAGGATTCATTCTAACTGCACACGGGGTCTGGGTTCAGCACACGCAGGTATTGCTGCAACTGTTTCATTACTAAAGCAGCGTTATTGGTGGCCAGGTCTCACTAAACAGACTAAGGGTTATGTTCTTAAGTGGGACATCTGTCAGCAGATGAAAGGTTCCACCACAAACACCACTACTGATATCAGACAGACCTCTCACGTGTGCCTATTTGGACTACAGCAGCCCCTTACAATCGGATGGGGCTTACATGTACATCTTGGTGGCAGTGCATTCATGCTTTAGATTCCTTTGAGTATGGCCTCAGCACTCGGCTGACGCCTGAACCGTTATAAGGGATTTGCGAGTCTTCATAGGGACATACACAATTAGCACATTACATTTTGACCATAGCCCTGAGTTCAGCTCACGGGCTTAGAAAGAAGCCATGGGATGTTTGGGTGTAGCATAGCGATACTCCTCTCCGTTTCATCCTGAGGGAAATTCGATTGTGGAGAAGAAGAACCGAGACTTAAAGTAATCCTTAGCAGCTAGGGTATTAGGCCCGGGTGGCAGTTGGGCCAGTCACCTCTTTGCAGTCCAGAGGCCACTTAACAACATGCCAAGAGGTTCCCGGTTGGGGGGCGGTACTCCATACGAAGTCCTGTTTGGGATTAGAATGTGGGTACCTGACCTTGACTGTGGCAGCACAGTGGCGGATGAGAAACCATTTGACATCAATGATCGTTTGGCTGTTTTACAGGAACTCAATGAATTCTGGGCATTACAAAGCAACGTCCAAGTAAAACGCACCACCACTGGAGAGGTGAAAGCTGTTCCGGCAAGATCTGTCTGGGTCCCGAAGATTGGGGACCTGGTCAGAGAAAAGATTGTGGACAAAAAATAATTTGGGCCACCTTACGCTCTGTGTACCCGTACTGGCTGTCTAATGAACAAGAACAGTACTTTTTCCGTCCCTTGCTGGCAAGAAAGAAAAGAGATTTGTCCTGATTGATCTGATCAAACCACACGATGTGGCCAATACTCAATAGTAGGTCGTGTTGGCTCCTTGGTAGCACCAGATCTCCTCTCACTACCATACAGGAAGTTCAGATGCAAAGATTAATTACGTTTGAAGATTCTACTCCACGAAGTGAAGGAGTTACCAACAACGGAATGCAACTTGTACCTGTTGAAATTGAACAACTTCAATCTACAAATGAAACACAGATCTCAATTTGGCCTAGCACCGACATCTATCTGAATATGTCTTAAACGGAGGCATCTGCCAGTTACACAAAACCTGCTGAGATTGAACTGCGTCTGGTTACTTAATTGATTTTGACAATTTCTCATTGGATCCAAGTGAACCTGAGTTACCGCTACTGCCTGTTTCCCAAGAATAACAAATTTGTGATTTCTACCTTTAGCTGAAAAAGACTTACTTTGTTTTTCCCAGGCTACAGCTCTGGATTACAATTGGTCTGCTGTTCCTAGTCCTTTGGATTGGCATAGTGACTGTCTTCTTCCTTCTCCTGAATGGACATTACCTCACAGAACGCTCTGCAGTACAACACGTGAACCTGGTCCTGAAACCGCATGCATCATCACACCGTGAACAGAGAGACCTGTCCTTAATGAACATTACAGCAGTTCCAATTCCTAAAGGAATAGTTTGGAACAAAGTTTCCTATGATGTATATGGTCCTACTGAATGTTTAAGAATACCACACTTGTTTAAAATTTCTCTTAGTGATAGCACCACCTCTAGTACTCTCTCTGACGATTGGGACATTGAAACTGTGTATACTATACTATCTGATTTACAACAATCTGTTGCATTTTCAAATGATGAATTGTATGATGGTACATCAAATTTTGACACCATGTTTTGTTACCAACACTAAGGTCACCATTTATTGCACAAGGCAAGTATCCCACGTAATGTTTTCACTTACCATCAATGGGAACATTGCCCAACACCGCCAAGAGGTAGTTCAACAACATTTGCACAGAAGTTTGCTTATTTTTCTGGGTTTAACACATCAGACCCAACTTATTATTATAAGGTTTCAACTACACCTGCGAAGAAAAATATGCTCACTAACACTAAACAGATATACTCTGCTTCCTTTATTGCTGAGCTGTCTGTACAGAGTTTCGACTTTTGGAAAGACACTATAGACACAAAATCTGTCAGGGAGACTACAAAATGGCAAGTTCAGTGAACTGAGGCGTTATTTAGAGCATGCCTCATACCACATCAAATGATTTTCCTAAACGACACAGTGCAACAGGCTTCCTGTCTTGGGCTAGCCAAGATTACACATTTGAACTTACGTTAGATTCCCTCACTTACACACTTTAAAGGATGGCAAAATTATACACAACACAGTGAGTATACATTAGATGCCATTCTACACAATGGTTCGTACAATTCATCTGAGCCCAATCGGAAGGGAAGGTTGGTTTGGCCTAGAGACACAAATAGATGTCAGTCACGATTCAGGGGTACCACCGAAGGTTTTAGTATCCATAGGCCAGACCAACGCTATGTACACTCGGGCGGTGACATCATACAGTGGCGGGAAGCTATGCCTTAAGTGGATAAAGACCTCGACACTATCCCAGGTGAAATGATACTTATCTCTTTTCTCAGACAACATGTATCTTAGGGATTTTTTGTTAGGTTTCCAGAACCCTCGTCGCAAGCGCTTTTTGTAGGCCATTTACAACGAGCTCTAGAAAGTCTCTCAACAGGAGGCTGCTGAGAGATTGATAGGGTTAACCTAGGAAATGTTTCGGCGGTGTTCGACAATGGTATGACCAGACTATCATGTAGAATTTATTTACTGGGCAACATTGTGTCTTCTGCTATAGATATAATGGAACAGGATTTGTCTATTCTCCAACATGGAAAATCGCAATTGCGATCCACTATATAATTAAGCTGGATGCTACAATCATAGCGTTCTGGCCACGTGCTCTGGTGTTGTGTCAATAGCACAACTCTGTTCTCTTAATACAATCTAACAGAAAGACAGATGGGTATGGCATGCAGAGATGCAAAATATACCATGTTGCACATTGAAAAATTGGACCAATTACCTTCCATCGTGGCTGAGTCACCTTTCACAGAATGGTTAATCCATGGCTATATCACACTGCCAGTAAAGACATTCCAGATTCAATACTGTCTACAACATCACCAGGTAGGCTGATATGAAGCACTAGGAGAGGAATACATCTACGAGCACTGGGAATGGCCGTACAGATATAGATGCAGGAATGGGGAAACCAACGTTTTTCTCAGTGGTTCAACCTGTGAAAGTACCTTAAGTGGTTCATTAGTTTGCAAAGACATTTTGCTTCAGGGAGCCTGTAATTCTTCAGTTGCTCACTTGCCATATCACTTGAAGGGTTCCCCAGCTGCCATGATTCAACCGGTGTTTGAGTTGCTTTAAAATTGGAGCTATTTGAAGCTGAATGATCAAGGCTGTTGTGGGATGATACCATGCATCACATATCTAGTCATAGTAAGTTTCAGGGTTACTTGTTGTATGCAAGTACTTTTTCCACCACATACACAGTTAGGTAGGCAACTCTATGGCCTTCATTGAATGTTTCCTGTATGCAGTTTGATTCTCTGAACAGGCTGAAAGCCATGCTTTTGCAGAAAGATGCAACCTTAACTGCAGCCCGAGAGACTTTTGATCTCCAGGTTGCAAGGTCTTCATCTGAGATACAAGCACTAGTCCGTACAAACTTCCTGTTCCACTTCAGGGAAATGGTTCATCGTATCTTTAACATATCTGATACGAGGGGGATCATGCACCTATTTAAAAGCATAGGTTCTGGACTATTGAGCACCTTTTAGACAATCTTCTGTGCTAAGTTATTCCAGCATTAATACACTTTACATTGGGAAGCGTTTTTGGAGTGCTTCCGTGGGTCCTATTACTTGTAGTGGGTGTCCTGGTTTTAATTTTCCTGCTACGTAATGGACGACCCCAATTCCTCGAGAGATGGAAAAAGCACTACTGGTGCGAGATTGCCGTGAACCCATGGTACTCCATCTGGGCACACCTCAGCTTTGGGAGCTAAGCGAGTATTGGTTCCTATAGTTTAGACCAGTCTGGGTTGACTGCATCTTGTCTGTACATCTTGTCTGTCTGTAGATAAAGTCACTTCAGTGTATGAATCTATTAAGATTAATGATATCACCCATGCTATAGCAAAGCATACCAAGCAAGGCCTGGATACCTCAATTTCCAACACTGGTTTTTGTTTCTCCAAACCCCCCCCCCCCCTCAGTAGAACAGATCAGCCAGGTCGTGAAGACAATTAGGTCCGGGGACCCAACAGACCCTTGCCCACCTAAGGTGATGCACATGTTTCCAGAATGCTAAATGAACAACTAAGTCTTGTGTTCACAGAGATAATCCAGTCAGGCCACTTTCCAGACGCTTGGAAAACAGCCTCAGTCCTCCCACATCTAAAGAAAGCTAATTTGGACCCGAAAGAACCTAGTAGTTACCGTCCAATCTCAAGAATTCCATTTTCAGCCAAAGTTTTTGAGAAACTGCTTAATAAACAACTGACAGATTTTATATCATCCAGAAACTTTCTGGACCAATCACAATATGGGTTCAGGGAGGAGCATGGAACAGACACAGCCTTGGTCATGGCAGCAGAGGGACTCAGGAGTATACTAAATGCAGGAGGGAAGGCCGTCTTGATTTTATTAAGATTTATCGGCGGCTTTCGACACCGTGAATCACGAAACACTTTACACCCGTCTAGTAGAATTGAAGATCCAAGACTCTGCGCTCACGCTGATGTCATCATTCCTAGTGGATAGAACCTTTTCAGTCAAATTGGGAGATTTTGTATCCAAATCCTTTAAGCTGTCTTGTGGAGTACCTCAGGGCTCCTCCTTGAGCCCCACTCTTTTCAAAATCTATGTGGCTTCTCTGGCTTTGATCATTAGGCAGTGTGGGTTTTTGCCGGTTTCGTATGCCGACGACACCCAGGTATTGGTGTCCTTTTCAAGTAATGTGGAGGAAACAGCCGACCGCTTTAATGATTGTATGATGCTGGTTAATCAATGGATGCAGATTAATTGCCTGAAACTGAACGGTGATAAAACCAAAGTCATGGTATTTATATGCAGACTTTTGGTCTCCTAGATGGTGGCCTGCCAGTCTGGACGATTTCCCAAACCCAGTGTGCAAAGTTAAAAATATGGGATTCATATTTGATGACAAACTGACATTTAACGCCCAGATAAACAACCTCTCCTCAACCATCTGGTACATCATAAAAATTATCAGAAGAATACGCCCATTCATTCCCCTTGACTCACATGAAACACTAGTTACGGCACTGGCCCTGTCCAGATTGGATTATGGCAATGCTCTGTATGAGGGGATCCAAGCCCAGCATTTAACAAAACTCCAGCATCTACAGAATGCAGCAGCAAGGTTAGTGCTGGATATTCCGAGATCTGAGCCAGTCGCCCACAGATTGAGAGCCCTCCATTGGTCGCCGATGGAAAAAAGGCTCATGTTCAAATCATTATGTTATGTTATGTTATGTTAGGGGCATTTGTATTGCGCACAGCTGCCCCAGCTAAGGGGCGTCCTGGAGCATGACAAGGTAATCATAGCCGCACCTAACAACAGCAGAGGGAGAAAACAGGGAACACTGAGGGAAAAATTAAAATAATGCGGTTTTTAGAGCTTTACGAAATGCCAAAAGGTCGTCCACCAGGCGAATTTCCAACGGGAGAGAATTCCACAGCACTGCTGCTTTCACCCGAAAGGACCGACCTCCCACACGACTAAGCTTAAACCTCGGGACCACCACAAGTGCTTGGCCCACTGATCTCAGAGAGCGAGTTGGTACATAAAAAGACAAAAGATTTTGAAGAATCCGGGGGGCTAAGCCCTTCAGGATCTTAAAGGCCAGGCATAAAACTTTAAAATTAATTCTATTTTTCACTGGCAACCAATGCAAGGAGCGGAGAGTCCTGGAAACAGAGCAAGACCTGGGCAAGCAAACTATGGCTCTGGCTGCTGCATTCTGAACGCGTTGGAGGCGGCTGATTTCCGCCTGATTTGCACCTATCAGGAGGGAGCTGGCATAGTCCAAGCGTGAGATTACAGTCGCCTGAACCACCAGCTGCCTCGTTGGAGGGTCGAAAAACTTCAAGACGGATCTCAAACCGCGAAGAACCCCATAACAGCAAGCCGCAGTTTTCTTAGAATGCCCCACGAAATTGAGGGCAGGCTCCAGCCATACTCCCAAATTTCTCAACTCCGTGACCGGAGTTGGAACCGGCCCAAGCTCCGGTGGCCACCATCTATCTCCCCACAGTTCCCGCCCCTTCCCGACGACCATAACCTCAGTCTTTTTGGCGTTGAGCTGGAGACAATTTACATTCATCCAACTCGCCACCGCCCTCAGTCCACTATAAGGCTCTTCATGGTACAGAACCGCAGTTTTTGAGAACATACCTGAAATAGTATGTGCCGGCAAGAAGCTTGAGATCAGCTTACACAAAACTGTTACAAGTTCCAAAGTTTAAGCAGGTTAGTTGGGGGGGAGAAGCTTTCTGTTGCGGGCAGCCAAAACCTGGAACCTTCTCCCTATCACGATAAAAAACAGCACTTCACTTTTGTCTTTTAGAAAAGCCTTAAAAACTTGGATCTTCAACTGTTAAGTCAGCATACCATCATATCAGTAATCCTCTGCCCATATGACTCTAGCGCTAAGAGGCCTCCGGGCATTCGCGTGCTTCATAAATATATAAATCAAATCAAATGTATAGATGCCTGCATATATTCACTGTTTTAGCACCATGGTAGAATGCTTCCTTTTATTTACTCTGTTGCTGCTTGTAATCTTATACATTTGCTTCTGTCTAATGATTGTCCCACTGTGAGCTAGCTGGTCTAAAGGCTAACACATCCTTTGGGGGTGTCTGGAATCAGTCTGAACACCAATCCCTCAGTTAATGTTGTCTAAACGCGCAAATCCAATGAACTTTTAGGAACTGCACAAGAGGCCCATTCTAGCAGATGCCAGGTGCAGGGTTCAAGGTCTCTGGAGCTTGTTGTGTCTCTGTAGCTAATGCAGGAGGCCAGCCAACTAGCCCTTGGAGTCATTCTGGTAGTCCTGGGTTCAAGCAGCATGACAAGCCTCTAACAGCATGAAAGTCCTCAGGGGAGCAAGGCAGACCTCAAGCAGCAGGGCAGTCCTGTGGGGGTCCAGGCTGTCCTTCTAAGGTCTTCCCCAGGTTTAGGAGTGTACTGAAGAATTGTTCAGAGGGTCTAATATTTATACCTGGTGACAGCCTTTGAAGTGGTAAAATCTTCTAGGCTACCCCTACAACTAGTTCTGGAAATGTCTTTCTTTCCTCTGTCAAGTCTCCAAGAAGTCTGGGGTAACAAAAGACTAGTGTCAGGTTCCTTTGTGTGTGTGCTAGAGGCTGTCCTTTGAAATGTAAGTGGGACTGGGACCATCTCCACCCCCAGCAATCTAGTTAGGATAGCCCATTCTGCCTATACTCAGTCTCTTTTGTCTGTCTGACAGTAATACACAAACCCTAACAGCACAGCCATTCACAGTCTTGTGACCCAGGACACTGGCAGAGGCACAAAAATGGTTAAGTCAGGAAAATACCAACTTTCTGAAAGGGTTGCCTTCAGAATTGTGACTTAAAATCTGACTTCACCATTAAAGAGGAATTTAAATTATAATTCATTTGAATCTAAACATGACATTTCTACCTGCTTCGAATCCAAAGTTACTACTTATTAAATCTAATAAGGTAACCCAATATTATCTTTTGGGAGAGGTAGGCTTTACCATTGTGAAAAAGGATTTTAGGAGTTTTTCACTACCAGGATATGCAACTTAATAACACATGTCCTACTTTTTAAATACAATGCACCCTGTCCTGTGGGCATTTTAGGGCCTATTTTAGGAGTGACTTACATATGTTGAAAAGGAAGGATTTGGCCTGGCAAAAGGTTTATTTTATGAGGTCAACACCAAGGATGTTAGGTCTAACAGTTTTGATCCTGGGAGCCTCTATTGTCCACTTGGAAGAGGAATTGTTGCCAATTCCTTCCCCTGTCGGATTGCAGCAATCCATATTTCTAGGGATTTCTTATTTTTGCAATCTTCAAAGACCCGATTCATTATTTTTTCGAGAACTTAGTATTGGTTCCAGATTTCAAATCTGTAGAGTTCTCAAAGATGCACTAGAATTTTGAAGAATTTTAGTTCACCTGAGGAAGATCAGAGGGGTACTGTGACCATTCTGACTCATCAACTTTCAACATAGACCATTTCAAGAGATTTCTTAGTACGTAGAACTTCTCACTTGCCTTTTGGGGGATGTGTTTAAGTTCAGCGTTACCCTTGGATTTAATAGTTATTTCACGAAAGGTATATACTTCTGAGTGTTCACTTAGAGCTAGGTCCCAGCAGTTATCATTTAATTGAGGGAAATTATCTCAACAGTAGTCAGAGTTGAAATCTCATGAAGATTTGAACTAAAGTTTGAGAACTTAGGTTAAAGTTGGTGCCAAAATAGTTTTTAATAGATCAGAAAGAATATTTAATGTGATCTCAGTTGCACACTGCTTTCTCCACCATACCTAATAAGGAGGACAAAACTTGGTTTAAGGGATTCATTGCAACAGATAGCTCCATAAAGTCCCCAGGAAGCTGTGGGGGAGGTAACAGATAGGGAAATGGGGTCTGAGAGCAGAGAGACTAAGAGGGGACGGGAGTTAAACCATTTGATTTCGTATACCAAGACACTGTTAGATCAGTTCCTTATGGGAACCCTGCTGTGGGGCTCAGGGTGCACTGATTCCTAAAGTGGGAATATAAGAGAGAGTAAAATAAAGAAGATAAGGCTCTCAGGTACTGGGACATTTTGAATGCTGACGTACTTTTAAAAAACAAAATGTGAACACAAGGTCAATGTGTGAGGCATGAGATGATGGTTAAAATTTAATAACATGATCAGTTGACCATTGTAAGCTAGCATATGTATACATTTCCACTATAAGAAAGAGTGCACCCTGAGCCCCAAGCCAGGGTTCCCGAGTTGAGGCTCCTCACCTGATCACTGTGGGTAAGCCCAATTTTATTTCGAGTTTCTGAATGAACGTTTGGTCAGGATTGATTTTTAACGCACTGCACTAGGTTGCCAGAAATTCAACTTGTCCTAGGTGAATTGTGTATGAACATGAAAAATGCTTTGGTCCATCACATATACTGAGGTAATCGGTGGTACAACTTGAGAACTGCTACGTTCACCTGAAATAATACCTAGCTGTTTTTTAATTTCCCTACAGATTGACTGACAGTGGATTCGCTCTGGATTTGACGATGGACCACTGTTTGTTCTTTTATATCTACACATTACTACGTTTTTGATCAGTAGCACTTTACTCACTGGTCCTAATGAGTGCCAACACACCTCTGTTGGGGGTAAATTAGCAGAAACATGTTGACCTGTTTTTTTTTTTTGCGTTTTGTTTATACATCCTGTGTTACACAATAATTGTCTTGCATTTAGTCATTACATCTCTTTAAAACAAGTAATACAGAAATTGAGGCTAGTACATAACATTATTAGTATCTGCATAGCTGTTGGGGAGAGAGTGCAGCATACCTGCTGTTAATCTACCAAACTCTGTACACTCCACCCATTGTATTCTGTAGTAGATCAGGTTGTACTTCCTATATAAGTCCCTCAAGCAATGTGATGTGCTTCCCCTTTATACTGGGGTAACTGCGCTTCAACGGGAAGTGTTATGTCGTCATCTGAGAGCCGGATATAATAGAGAATAGATTAAGAAATGATAATAAAAACAACCAAACTACTTGGCTTAACTGGTGCAGGGGTAGATTGCAAACAAGTGTTGGAGAAGCTTGTGGTGATGGGGGGTTCGTTCATCTTTTAGCCCGCACCATGGCAGGCATGGTCCCTAGACGGGTCTCTCCTGTCTATATGGCACTAACATTCCCCTATTGCAGGGGGGAGAGGTAGAGGGGCCACCACCACCCACCAGATCCGACGAGTTCAGTTACGTATTGTCCCAGCTGTTCTCCCTATCCTAACATGTGGAAGACTCACTGTTTTCAATTGCACTACTGGGAGGGCTCGGGTGTTCCCAAGTATGTAATGTATCCTTCCATGGCTCCACTTATGGGTGTTGTCGTAGTCCCCTCAACTCCTCTCCATGCAGCGCTCTCCCCTCAGCCCCAGCCCAGTTGGTCACCTCTTAACTCCAAATATTTAGTTGTGGTCCAGTGGCTAATTTCCCCATCATCTCTATCCGCCTTTTAGCGAGCGTCAGAGCCAGGTCTACAAAGCTGTTTCCCACTTTGCGCTTGGGTGAGCGGGGGAGGAGTCCCAGTAGGCAGACCTCTGCAGTGGGACCGAATGTACACCCCAGAGCGATATTAATTTTAGACAGCACTTCATGCCAAAAGGTGCATAGGTTCTCTCAGTTCCAGATCATATGCATGAAGTCTGCATCTTCCTGATTGCATCTGGGACAATTTCTCGGTCCCCCCACCCCCCCTCCGAAGGCAGCAAAGATACGATGCGATGTCAGGTAATTATAGTTAAACTGGACATATTTCAACCCCGTATTACGTGATATTTTCTTAGGAGACTCCAGCACTCTACTCAACTCCTTGTCAGTATGTTCCCTGTTCAAAACCCTCTCCCATTTCCCCTGCCGTTTCTGTAGTGGGGTCCTGGAGGCCTCAAGTAGCGATGCTTAGAACCCTTTAACTTGGTGCCCAGCTGTTCCCAGAGTGATCAATGAGTGTAACACCACATGCGTTTGTCTCTTCTCTACCCAGGCCTCACAACTGCCCAAACACCTGCACCAATATCTTGCATGTAAGGAACTGACCCGGTGGTAGACCATACCCCTCTACCAGTTCCGCAAAAAGAAGTAGAGTTTCCTCCTGGTACCTGCCTCTGTCCAAGGTAACATTTGTTCGGCTGCAATGATTGACTGCGGTTCTCCGTGTGGTAGCCCCACCAAGGGTAGCATCGGTGAATACTTCGGGATATCTGGCAATTTTTTCATGCAGTGTTTCCAGCATTGCAGTGCTGTAATCTGCAGCGTCGAATCATAGGGAACCCGGGTTGTAAGATCTAAGAGTTTTGTCAACAAACGTCAAGGACATTGGTTGGGTTGAATCAGAAAAGTCCTCTCTATGTTCACTCCCTCCAGCCATTGGGCCAACCATTGTAATTGGGCAGAGCTCAAAATCCGATACCCCTAATCCTCCCTCTGTCATGGAGCGTTGCAGAGTTTTAAGCGATACTCTATATCTCCCATTGCCCCAGATTAGGTCTCGCACCAATGAGTCTAAGTCGGAACCATCCAGCAGGCATTAATACTGGTAGGTTTGGCAAAATAATACAAATGGCGGGGCAACATGACCATTTTAGTTAGGGAGTCTCTAGCCAATATCGAGAGCCGCAGTGTGCACCAGAACGTCACGTTGATCTAAGTGCTTTATCTAGGGTACCTTCCCTCAAGTCCGCTTGCGAATGGAAAACCTGGATACCCAGGTATCTGAATGTGTCTGGCGCCCAGTTGAGGTCTGCAGACAAGTGGGCAGTGGTCCACCCACAGGGAACAGGTACGTTTTACGCTTATCAACCCGCAAGCCTGACAGACTCCCAAAAACCTCTAAGAGCTGTAGTTAGTATCTGCGCCTTTTTCGGTGTCACACCAATAGACTGATAGGTCGTGCGCATAGAGAGAGATGATGTATGTTTTTTCCCTTATTGTCAGTCCCATACCCTCCCCTCCCTGACGGAATAACTCAGCTAGGGGCTCTATCGCCATTGCAAATAAAAGTGGCGACATTGGGCAGCCTTGGCGGGTGCCCCGCACCATCTTGTATTGTGAGGAAATATTATTACTTGTCTTGACCCTCTCTGTAGGGCGTGTGTATAATAGTTGCACCCACTTCATCCAGCCCTCCCCTAGGCCCAGGTGCCCCATGACCTTGAGCAGGTAATCCCACCTCACTGTGTCAAAGGCCTTTTCCAGGTCAATTGACAAAATTGCGGACTGTCAAAGGGTCCGTGCCTCTGAGTGGTAGAGCACTGAATATATCCTATGTATTGATCAAGCGTCAGTCTAGTATGAAACATATTCGCTGCGACAATCAAAAGACAGGAGCAGACAAATGTGATCACCAGCACTAATATCGTAAATAGTAGATACATTCCTACCATAGTGCTAATAAGATAAATAAAAGCAGATTATGTAAAACAATAGCATTGGCGTACTCCTACGATGCGTAGCCTACCTAAATGTACCTAGCCTAGATATGTAGGTGAAGCATGTGTATGTAAGGGCTAGGATAAATCCTAATGGAGCCAAGAATCCCCCGGGGAAGTGCTAACCCCTCATCTGATGGTTTAGGATGAAGGACCCCGTATTTGCATCGAGGATAACACCCCGCGATGGATGCCAGGTCTCTGCCTGTCGAAGGATCAGCCTGCATAATCTCGGTCCAGCCTGGAAGGAATTCTCCTCTATTTTGTAAGATGTAGTGAGGGTCTTTTATACTAAAGTGGTTACTCCAGGGTTTCTTCTAGAATTGATATGTTTTGAAAACATTTGCTAATCCTTTGCTAATCCTTTTCTAAACAAAAATGATCATGCACCGCTGGCTGTTGGCCATTGATGAAAAAAGTGGTGACCCTTATACAGAATAAATCTGCTGTGCCTGGGGACATGTTTATGTCCGTCAGGGGAAGGGGTTAAGATAGGGTACAGAGAGCCTGGCATCGATTCGTCGAATAGACAGAAGTTGGCTAACAGGTAAAAGGTCACCTGTGTAGGACCGTTATGTTGTGTGGATAGGACAAAATGTATGCAATCGGTATGTACATGATGGGACTATCCTAAAGGACATGACAGCATGTCTTGGAGGTGTGTGCGTGCCTGTTGTTAACTGTCAGGTTTCCTGCACCTTGTCTCTGTTTCATGATAGAGAACTACCACTCCCATAATGCATTGAGAGAGGTACCGGGTTGTATGCTTTCCCATGCTGCATTGGGCTACTGTCAGGTTACCAAGATGACTTATAAACTGCCTGCCCCCGTTCTCAGGTCCTTGGCTTTCTTTCATGCTAGGACCATGCCCTTCCCTTTGTTTGAATACGCACGGTGTTCACTCTTTTGTTCAGATCAGCGTTACTGCTTTCCTCCTGTCACTTGTTATATGGATAGAGATATCCAGGATCCTGGAACTGCTTGTGAGCACATTGAGGATTTCTCTGTTGTTGCCGGTAATCCCACCATTGAGCGCGAGGACGCTCTGTGTTGCCTTCCCTTCTCCCGCCATTGAGCACAAGGACACACTGTGTTCCCTTCCCTTCTCCCGCCATTGAGCGCAAGGACGCGCTGTCTTCCCTTCTCCCGCCATTGAGAGCGAGGACACGCTGTGTTCCCTTCCCTTCTCCCGTCATTGAGTGCGAGGATGCGCTGTGCTCACTTCTCTTCTCCCGAGGACTGAACTACTGAGACCGGGTTAGTTTGCTTCAAAAGCGCAAGGTAGCGCTGTTGCATTTTTGTTTTGTGGTTTTCCGCTGCTGACGAGCAGTGTGTCTTTCATCTTTCATTCTTTTGTTTTTTTTATTGCGAAGACGGAACGAAGCGGATACACTGTTGCCGCTTGCTTCCGTTCGCACCGATTTTCACTGCCGTGCGCTCTATGCTGGAAATAGAGTGTGTTTGCCATTTGGCCTCCTGTGGAAAAATTATTGTGTATAAGTGCTATTGATGGAAGTCTGCCCCGGTGCTTCCATTTCTGTATCTTGAGATTCTGACTGTTGGCATGAGGATATTGGTTCTTCTGCCTAGGGATCGGTTACCCGACACCTGTATGTCCTCTCCCTGTATGTTATCTAACGCCTGCAATACCCCCTCCATGGTCAACTGGTCCTGGTGGAGATCCCTTCGTGCATCTATGGTTTGCCCCACGCAGTGGCACCGCACCACCACCTTAAAAGCCTCCCATTCAATCAGTGCTGAGGAGGTGTGTGCATTAAAAAAAAAAACCTTCAACAAGGGAGTGCAGGGAATCACTCAATGGTATGTCCTCTAGGGACAGGGGACTGAGTCTCCATATAGGGATTGGGGGTGGGGGGTCTGTTCGCTTGGGGTCTATATGACATCAGTAACGGACTATGATCAGAAAAGGTCCACCCTAGATATTCGGTATGGGTAATGGAACTGCTAAGAGTAGGTGAGCACCAGAAGGCATCTAGTGGTGTATGGAGCTGATGCATTGGTGAGTAAAAAGAGTATTCCTGAGCTCCCCCATGTTGGACACTCCAGATATCTTTCAGTCCAAAATGACTCATCCATTCCCTTAGTCCAGCAACTATTTGGTGAGCCTGGGCCCCCAGTAAGGGAGGTTGGGAGCAGTCCAGCATCACATCAGTCACGCAGTTAAAATCTCCACCCAGTATCACCTGTCCCCCCATCATTTCCGCCATGCGGGCGGAAAGATCAGTCATAAATGCCATTTGGTCTTGGTTGGGTGTATATATAAAGCCTAAGGTGATGTCCCGCGCCAGTAATCTTCACAAAAGGAAGCCATACCTGCCCTCCTTATCTATTACAGTGTGTATTTGTTCCAAGGGTACCCCTGATCTGATCCAAATCAGCGCCCCACAGGCATACACCGAGAAGGAAGTAGCAAAAAACTGTCCTCCCCTGCGCAGTTTCTCCACCTCTCCCTGAAGCAAATGTGTCTCTTGTAAAATAGCTATTTGTACTCCCCTTCTCTTCAGATAGTTATGTGTATTATGGTGCTTAGACATGGACCCCATCCCTTTAATATTCCACGTGAGGAACTTCAGTGGTTGGCAGTGTGTCAGCATCCTAGTTTAATCAGTTTAAACATTTTGGAGCTAGCAAATGTCAGCTCACAGTTTATATTCAACCATTTGGATTTTCAAAAATATAGATGTGCAACAACCAATTTACAAAACAATTAATATTTATTCAATTGATAAAAGACGCAACATGGTTCAGAAAAATGGAGAGGGTCATAAAAGGAAGAAAGGTTGTTCCAAGGGGAACGTGTAAAGGAGTGCTCAAGGGTGTCAAAAAATTCTAACTATAGGGGGACATAGAGTTTTAAAGACTGTACATAGAACTGATACTGAATAAACAGTTTGTTGTAGCCTGGCCAATCACAAGATAAAGTTTGGCAAATCACATCAGAAACCAGAAGATTTTTTCTAGGTTGGAATGGGGGTGACAGGAAATTGTGGTCCAGGTGCACATGGGGGGATTTTGTCGACGTTTCGATCTGACTTGGCGGCAAAGAGGGGTAATTCAAACCTCAGCCATGCGGATCTTCCTCAGGACAGGGAGAGGGAGAGGGCGACTCTCATCAACCGTGTTAGGCACCCGAAGTGTCCAGGGGGTGAGGCATCAAGTATATTCTGTATATGACCTCAATCATAGTTGTGAAACATCACTTATTGAGGTTATGGTGGGAATGGCATCAGTACCCGCAATAATGCTGCGCTGAGTGCGCACAGGCAGCGGATCTGGTCGCTAAATTGGTTAGGGCCACAGCCTAATGAATAGAGTTTGTGGTGCTTCAAAAAACCAGTTTCCTCACTCCAAGACAGTCGCAGCCTGTGATAAGTGATGATTCACAACTAAGATTGAGGTCATATACAGAATATAGTTGACCCCCCCGCCCCCATCCTACCACTGTCTCCATATAAAGGAAAGAACATTCCCCTTTCTGGATTGTAAATATGCCAAACCCCACACAGGAAAAAGAAAAATTAAGAAAAGGATCCCAACATGGACCAACTCCCCAATTCCAGAGCAGTGTGGCAATGACCGCCCACCCAAACCCTTCATACATCTTCAAGGACTAATCAAGGCCCAAGCCAGCTACGGTGAGGTTCTTCAGGAGGCCGTGACCTCACTAATTGATTCACAAGTGTGTGTGGGGTGCAAGGTATTGTGCTACGCACTAGCCTTAGAATTAGTTCAAACTAAACAACTTTATGCATCAGTTCAGTGCGGTGCTGCCATCTCTAAAGGGGTCAAGGCACGGGACCATGTCTATTCTCCACAGTACTCATGGCTATATAAGCTCATCTGCAGTCTTCGGGGTTACCTGCAGCTTGTTGAGGCTAACTGCTCTGGAAGAGTCTGAGTCCGAACCTTCTGTACCCCTCACAGAGCGCGATACTGCCTCCGATAGAGACCCTCCCTTGCGCACTATCTCGGCCACTGCCTGTAATGCCGCCGCTCTCGCTCGCTCTGTTTGGGAGGGAATGGTTTCTTCGAGGAGCTTCGCGTAGGCCACCTCTTGGGCCGTGTTCTGGATCGTCGGCCCTGGGGGGCCTGGGCCGGTCTCTGCACCACCTGGTCTTATATTCCCCCAACCATTCCCACGCCGTTGGAGGGTTCTCGCAGAAATTAGTTTTGCCGTCCAGTACTATGCGGGGCCGAGCAGGAAAGATAAGGGAGTATTGGAGGCCTTCTGCCCTCAAATCTTTCTTAACCTCCAGGAAGGAGGAGTGTTTTCGCTGGACATGGATGGTGTAATCAGGGAATATAGAAATCATGCCGTTATTTACCTCAAGGGGACATCCGACCGGGCCGTGTGCAACAAGATGTCTCTGTCCCTATAATGCAGGAGCCTGACCACTACGGGTCTTGGAGGCCGGCCCGGGGCTGGCTGGTGCACCGGAACTCGGTGTGCTCTCTCAAGGGTGTAAAACTGCATTAGGCATTCTGACGCAATGATTGTGTAGAGCCAGGGTTCCAGGTAGGCAATCATGTCTCCATTTTCGACCCCCCTCCAGCAGACCAAGAATTTGCATATTATTTCTTCGACTGCGTCCTTCTCCATCTTCTGCCCTATGTTCTAGCGTACGGACCCTGTCTGTGAGTTCTGCCACCTGCCTGGTCAATGCCTGGTGAGCTGGGGACAGCTCCTCAAGGCTCGACTCCACTACTTGTACCCTTTCATTGAGCTTCTGATGGTCTGTTCGCAACCACCGATACCATGCTTATATCTTGGTGCAGTCTCGCTTTGGTGTTTGAGATTGCCTCTAGGATCTTAGATAATTGTTGCTGTATGGGGTCATCTAGCTGTTTGGATTAACCTGTGCATGCTCTCACAATTCCTCTTAAGGTTCTGAAGCAGTCCCTGCTTGCTTTATTCTGGTCTTGCCCATCTTCACCACTCAAATGTGTTACCGGGGTATGATGAAATTAGGGCCTCCTGGAACTGCCCCCTACAGGGGTGCATGCTTCTGGGACCCAGGTACATTGGAGGGCGCTGTACTTCACCTAGCCGTCCGCACTCGGGGGGGGGGGTGGCTGACAGGAGTCAGATATGTACCATTATGGTAGGGTAAAGTCATTTCAATGCACTCTGCCCCTGTCCCCAGGTGGCTCTGGGATCTCAAAAGTCAGGCCACTCCCAGACCACAGCCAATCTCGCCAGTGCAGTTCTGCTGTCTCCAGCAAGGTCGCCCTGAGAGACCTGGTCTCAGTGTCAAACTCGCACCCCACAGCACAACCAGCAGGCACTCTGCAAGGGCACTTGTTAAGTTTCCAACTTTTCAACTCAGTAGAGTTCTCCCAGTCCTTCTTCTTGGCGATCACCAGGTCCCGACCTGAGCCCAGGTGACCCACCTTCCACATAAACCCACTCTCCACCGTAGTGGGCCACCCCTCTGCAAGCGTCTCGCCCTACAGCCACATCAGCCGTTGCCCCTGGGTCCGATCCCATTGACCCGGGTCTCCGCCTCACGTCAGGGTCAGGAAGGTCCTGGGGGGGATCACGCCCCCTCACCAAGGGTCACTCTACCTCCACTCCGGTAGGTTCAGCAGTGCTCAACCAAGTTCTATGGGCTCAGGGCCCGACTGGGAGGCCACCGTCAGATCTCGCTGTCACTCTCCTGTGCCAGTCCCCGGCCGGGGCTCAGCCGTCTCCACATGATGCAGGGACCACAACGCTGCTGGTCACATCCAGTCCACACATTCAGGCGCCACCTCGCTGCACTCATCGGCCACTGCAGGTCCACATCAAGCACAGCCCGCTCCCGCCATGGATAGTTCTCTGCTGCGCCCCGCCGCAGCTATAAACGCCGCGCTCCCTTGGCAGGGGGGTCGCAGGCACGGACTGAGTAAGACGACTCTCCGGTCCGACCCTCAGCTTCACATCCACCACCTCAGGCCTCCAAGGCTCGGGCCCAGGACCCGTTCGGCTTCCGGAGGCTCGGGAACAATGCAGCCTCCTCTCTGCCTCGGGCCCCCACAGGTTCCAGCAACCCCCTCCAGGATCAGCACACAGCGCTTCAGTATGCCAGGATTAGGATTGTGTCGGTTATAGCCTGATAAATGGTAGGCTGGTGCGGAGCCACCAGCTCACACGTCCACCATCATTGGCTGTCAAGTCATGCCCCCACATGTTGACCTTCTGTTGTGACATAATAAAGCAGGACAGTTGTTTTTAACCCTGACTCAGATGTGCACTAAACAAAATTATTTGCACACCCTGTAGCCAGTTTTAACCACTATCACTAGCCCGCACTGCTTACCTCATCACGTGTTAGCGCACCATAGGTACCTACCATCTCTCTATAAAATATCTGCAGAGCTCACGGTGAGGGATGTGTAGCCTGCACCGTGATCAGATGTCAAGGTGCGAGGAGATTCCTGATGATCAAGCATGCCACCTTTGGTGGGTGAGGGAAATTGTCCTTAAAAAAAATATCCCCCTTCAGTTAGGTGTTTGCCCTAGTTTTCTTCTCCCTCTTTTCTCTCTCGCTTCAAGACCCAGGTACTTATTTTCTGATTCAGCAATCATCCATTTACCAGATAATTATTGCAAGATGTACAAAGCATTTTTTGTGGTTGGAAACATTTTGATACTGAGATTGTGACAGCAAAACTGCTTTCTGCTATGTACTAAACCCATATTATGGTTTGGTAACAGGGTACCCAAATTGCAAAATGGGTTTAAACTGGCATGTTTAGGGCGTACCTTCCAAATAGTGTTTTGTTATGGTATATTCACTGTTTTGCAGCCTAAAACTAGTCACAAAATATTGACATTTTAGCAACTCTAAACATGGGGTGGTAAGCCATTCACAAAAGGGAAGGGTCTCTCTTGGACCTACTCCCTTTCTTAATGTAAAGTTTTTTTATTAGGGAGTAGACAGTGCTCTCCAACTTTTTTTTTCAAACAATTTTTTTGCATTTGTAGAGATAGTGAGCAATTCAACACCCCAGTTCATAAAAGAAATGGAAAAAGGACGTGATTCTGACAGACCAATGATAACATCGACATCAGCCCTCAGCAGGCCACCATACCTGTTATTTCTACTAAATGTAGTGAGTCACAATTTGTAACCTACCTCATGAATACTGATGAGGATGAGGAATGTTGGATTGCAACCTACTATGATTAGGAATTTTGTGAACTGACCTAATTGTACATAGGTCAATTTGCAAAATTCCCTGCTGGTTGCAAAAATACTGGTCGCAATTTGTAACTAGTGTTTTGCAATCAGTGTTCCATACACCTGCCCCTCTGTCCTCTTATATG
This sequence comes from Triturus cristatus, assembly GCF_964204655.1. Taxonomy (NCBI): domain Eukaryota; kingdom Metazoa; phylum Chordata; class Amphibia; order Caudata; family Salamandridae; genus Triturus; species Triturus cristatus. The sequence continues at coordinate 373,959,164 of NC_140588.1, forward strand.
ACCATAACCTGCTTTTTTTTAAATACACCGCCTGAAATCAGGAATATCGAAGTATTCTAATGTGAATGCAAGCACCTCATTCCAGCCATCACCCATCATGATGGTAGTAGTATGTACCTACTCAGAATAGTCTTCCCAAAAGATAGGTCTTACCTGAGCCACAGTGGGCTTGTGTTTCTTTGAAAAAAATTCTTTTGAAACTGGATAGTGGCTGGTTTCGCAGAGGAAAAATGTGTCAGCCAGCAGCCTCAAAGTTTTCTCTGAAATATGGTCCAGACTAAGCTACGCCAGGCAGATTCTTTTGGTCTAAAAGGAGGGCAGATCTTGAAGAGAAGGAAAGTATTCAGATGAGGAGGAATAAATCAGTGCACAGGGATGAAGCAATGGAAACCCAGGAATGAAACGGAGTGAATTCCAAATCCAAATATTTCTCCTGCAGATACACTGTTTTACTATTAAGCAATCTAGTAACATCTGCTACCTTCAAGCAGTCTATTGAGTTTTTAGCTATGTTAACTTTCTCCTTATGTATTTGTCTATCAGCAACTAAAGAGCTACTTCCTGCAGTGGGGCTGGAAAACAAACACACCTGTAACTACATTATTGACAAGAAGCAAATCCTGTCGATCTAGATAATAAGTTGGTCTAAGGTTATTTCAAAAACGTTTTCACAATATGAAATTTACTTGACAATTGTACCACGATGTACAAACACATGCATATAACTTACCTTTTTGGCTGGAGAAAATCCACTATTAACGTCTGCTTTGATGTCATGATGAAATAAATTATTCCGGACTTGTTCCTTTATCTCTTTAGATGATTGGATCAAGGATTTTATAAAGGTGATGTGTTTATCTAGATATTCTTGGGAATTCATTTTCTCCATCTCTCCAGTAGCATTGACAATTTTACCACGGTTCCCACTGCCCACCTGTGGAAAGACAAATGCTTCCAATGTATGCTGCTAATGGGTCATAGCTCGACATACTACGTAGCAGACAAAGAAAAAGAAAAGGGCATGGTAACTGTACAAGTGACTGTTGTGAGGAAATGCTCTTTTTTGCAGGCCCCCCCCCCCACACTTTTGCCCTACTGTTGTTCGATTTAGTGCTGGTGTAATGATTCCGCAGTGCACGGAGCCCTGCTGACCAGTGCATGTGCCCTAACTCTTGAAAGTGTATGCTTAATTGTCATTACCAATTGGTATACGTTTTTTTTCCCAGAGTTTTATATAGCGCAAACTTGATCGGAAGGTTTCAGGTATCAGAGCGCTTTACATGAGCACCAGTTGCATTACACAGGGACACAATCATTTTTGTTAGGCACGGGGAGATCAAGTGATTTGCCCAAAATCACAGGATGTTGAGCGCCCCTGCAGAGACTCGAAACCTGTGCCGAGGTCGACCGCTCTAGCCCTAAGGCCACATCCTGCCTAAGTTAACTAAGCATCATTAGTATACAGTACCAGGGGTACCCAGAGCCTGTAAGCTAAGTGTGCCTCTTGGAATGTAGCACTGACTGTGCCACCATGAGTGTGAGCCTTTTTTAAACTGCTATTTAAACTTACAGTACAGCCCAACCTTTCCTTTGAAAAAAAATAATATATATATATATATGTATATATATATTCAATGAAAAAACCATAGGTTTCAGGGGTGTTATAGTTAGCTGGACTTTTCACTTGTACAAAACCATTGAAATTCCCCCGTTATAGTTAGTTCAGCTAACTATAACTCGCGCGCCCGCAATGCACTGCTGATGACGTCACATATTACATCACTCATGACATGGTCAGTGAACATCACTCATGACATCACTGATGACATCTCAAATGACATCACTCATGACATCACTGATGACATCATCCAGTGAATGTGTGTTTTTCTGAAAATTAAATATGTTTTGAATATGTATATCTCAAGGTCGATGGAAGAATAAATGGGTATATAAGTGTCTAAATGGATGATTTGTTTTTGAAAAATTGATTGTGTAACTGACTGATTAAGTGTATCATAGTGAATACATGGCTTAGTGAGTAATGTTTAAATATGTAAATATCTGTATCAGTCTCTCACTTTGTGTATAAGTGGCAGCATGGGTTGGTGAGTAGCTACATGGGTGTCTATATAGGTTATTAGTTGGTTTTTTGAGTATCAGTCTGAGTGTCTGCATGGTTCGGTGGGGGTATTACGTAGTGCATAGGTGCATGAATGAGTGACTCACTGTTTGTATGTGTTGAACACAGTATGTGTGCAGGACTGTATGGGTGGATGAGTGTGTGTATGGGTGTGTTAGTGAGTGAATGACTGTCTCAATAGTGTCTTTATGAGTAACTACATATGTTTTAAACTAGTATATGTGACTATTGGTGTATATATGTGAGTATATGTGAGAGTGAGAGATTGAAAGAGTTCCTGTATGAATAAGTATGTGTTTCTATAAGTGATTGTTTAAAAGACTAAGTATGTGTAAGTTTCCGTAGAATTAAGTGTGGTTGTGTGTGTATAACTGTATATGCAAGTAAATGTATGTTTGATTCTTTATTAGCATAAGTGACTATGTGTGTGAGTAACTCTATGGATGAGTGGCATTGTGTAACAGGATGTATAGGTGTATGAGTACATATGATGAGTGAGTACATGTATGAGTGACTGTATAGGACTGTTGGTGAATGAGTGGATGTGTATGTGGATCTTAGAATTACTGAAGAGGTTGTTGTAACTGGTATTGGTATGTCCATTGTTTTGAAAATTTTAGTCTCTATTTTTGAATGTGTGTATCAAAGGTTATATTAGGGTGAGAGGAGGTCTGCCACTCTATCACAAGGATTATGTCATCAGTGATGTCATTTGAGATGTCATCAGTGATGTCATGAGTGATGTCACTGACCATGTCATGAGTGATGTAATATGTGACGTCATCAGCAGTGCATTGCGGGCGCGCGAGTTATAGTTAGCTGAGCTAACTATAACGGGGGAATTTCAATGGTTTTGTACAAGTGAAAAGTCCAGCTAACTATAACACCCCTGAAACCTATGGTTTTTTCAGTGAATTTCTGAGGTTTGTTAAATGATAATTCCTAACTATAACGTGCCTAAAACCTATGGTTTTTTCTTTGAATTTCAAAGGTTTTTTAAATGCTAATTTCTAACTATGCCTACAGAGAGAGGACATGTGGAGAAAGAAGAAAAAATGCACAGAAAGAAACAAAAGAAGTGCAGAAAGAAGCAACAGAAGTCCTCAAAGACGAAGAAAAGTGCAGGAAGAAGGATAACATGCAGAAAGAACAAAAAGAAGAGCAGAAAGAAGCCTTGTTGCAAAATCATCCTGTACCCTCAACTTTTTCAGACGGATACTGGTGGTAACTGAGTCTGACTAACCAGTCCTAGAGCCAGTGCTATGTTAAAAGACACTTAGAATACAGTGAAAACACCTACATACACTAGGGAACATTATGCGTTGGGGTCCCCCTGTGATTAGCATGACCTCCTCTGTCAGCCCCTAGTATATAATAGGGCATGGGGATTAAAACTACCTGTTAAAACAGGCCACAGGGCGTTTTTGCACACGTTAACTCAGGCCCCGTCCCCTCCCTTCAGCACTGTGTAAACACGCCCTGTGTCCGTTTTTAGTTGGGAGATTAAGTTCATTTGAATCCTGAGGGTCCCTAGGGTCCAACTAGCCCACTAGGTACCTCCAGTAAGTGCCACAGAGCTGCGTTGCAGAGAGGTGTAAAAAGTGGCACGGCCTGGACCACCTCTCTGCAATGCAGCTCAGTGGCGCTTACTGGAAGCACTTGGTGGGCTAGTTAGCCCCCAGGGGCCCTCAGTATTGAAGGGAAATTATATCCCCAATTCAAAACGACAGATACTATAACCACTCCTGAGGCGGAAGCCGGGAGAGTTTGTCTCGCACGTAGCTTGATTTTATTTTGTATTGTTGTGCTTTTAAATCTCACTGTTACACTCACCTGTGGCACTTTACCCCCCGAAAGCTGCTGGAATCGCCCTTGCACAGCGGATCTTATCGCTGCTCGGGAAGGGAAAAACATCGTTGCCATCGCGCGCCAAACATCCGGGCCACGCCCACTTACTGAGGCCACGCCCACTCCGACCTTCAAACCTTTTTAGTCGCGCTGATTTGCGAGCGCGCTACAGATACTCTAACCACTCCTGAGGCGGAAGCCGGGAGAGTTTGTCTCGCACGTAGCTTGATTTTATTTTGTATTGTTGTGCTTTTAAATCTCACTGTTACACTCACCTGTGGCACTTTACCCCCCGAAAGCTGCTGGAATCGCCCTTGCACAGCGGATCTTATCGCTGCTCGGGAAGGGAAAAACATCGCTGCCATCGCGCGCCAAACATCCGGGCCACGCCCACTTCCTGAGGCCACGCCCCCCTCCTCCCTATATTAATGTGCCTTCCTCGGACGCGCAGCGGACGAGCGCAGCGGGCGCGCCGTATGCGCGCCGACCGCGCCAGGTCGGGCCCAGGGCCCTCCACCCCTGGAGGTCACGCTTCTGGATCAAGGGTCTACTCGTCTGATCTATTATTCTCCATGCGACCCCCTGTTAAGCAAAGTTGCAAGATCCTACCAAATGACAGGCAAAACTCCATTTCGTGTTCATACTGCAATTTCCATCTCGACGTCCCCCAGCTCTGTCGGCCCATTTGCCAAGGCCATAAGCCGAAGCATACGTGGCTTCTCGGAAGCCTAAACTGCAGATCCCTTGGCAAACATAAAAGAAATATATACGACCTTTTGTCCGACAACTCACTGGATGCCCTATTTCTCACTGAGACGTGGCTACACGCCAGCTCAGGCCCTGACATAGCTGAAGCCCTTCCGCCCAACTATGCCATTGTCAGACAAGATCGACCCACTGGAGTAGGGGGCGGCATAGCAGTAATTTTTAAAAAATCGTTGCAATGCACCCTTGAACACGTTTCCCTAAACGCCTGTGAGATGGCTCTTTTTAAACTTCTACTTTATCCGAATTTTTCCTTCACGGGTCTCCTGATTTATCGACCACCCGGCCCGCTGCAATCCTGGGCCACGCAACTGGTGGACTGGGTCGCCTCGGTCAGAGTAAACTATAGTAATTTATCCATTATTGGAGACCTAAATATACACTTAGATGACTATCTGAATAAATCCGGCAAAAATTTAATTCACGATCTGGCTGCCATGAACCTCACCTTGTGGAACTCTGGAGCTACACATAAAGGTGGTCACCTATTGGATCCAATTTTTTCCAGTTTTTCCCTGTCACTTTGCCTTCCAGCCGTGCCCCTACACTGGTCAGATCACTTTCTTATTTACTTTAGTGTGTCTGACCATCTGACGTTCAGTCCCTCCGGCAGGATAGGGCAGTCCGGCAAAAGGAACTGGAAGAAACTGGACATAACTAATTTTATGTCTGTATTAGATTCTGCTCCTTTGGAAGAATTATTTAACACTAAGGACATAGAGATTGTAGCCACAAATATAAACAAATGGCTACTTGGAGCTCTAAACATCTGTCTCCCGTTGGCATGCACAAAATTTACATCTCACAATGCTCCTGCGCCTTGGTACAACGAGGAACTGAAGGTAGCTAAATCCAAGTGTAAACGCTTGGAACGCCTTTGGAGGACAGACTACTCCCCTGTAGCCTGCATGACTTACCGAAAAGAACTCAAACTCTATCATAAAGCATGTTCCACGGCTAGAGCTACCTATGTGGCGAAATCTATTTCAGATGCCACCAACAAATCCAAAATTTTGTTTAATCTTGTAAGAGAATTAGCGGGCTCAAATGCTTCAGCCAAACCCCCTTCATTAAATAACGCCCAATGTGAAGAATTGGCGCGTTTCTTTACAGATAAGATCGATACAATTCACCAGGACATAGTAAAACAACATCAGACCCAAGCAGGGTTAGATCGGGAACTTGACCCGAAGATGGATGTCATCTCTCCTGCGCCTTATTTGTCTTACGAGCCACTTACAGTCTGGCCTGAGATGAATAACCAGGGTCACCAAGACATTTTAGGGAAAGTTAAATCTGGTTCTCCCAGCGACCCCCTCCCAATCTCTGTACTTAGACTTTTTGACACCCCTCAACTTTCCATCATCTGCCAAGCTCTAAATCTATCCCTTTCCACAGCAAAGGTTCCAGCCATGTGGAAACATGCCATGGTGTCACCCCTCCTTAAGAAACCATCTGCGGATCCGAAAATCCTGGCTAATTTCCGCCCAATATCCCTCTTACCCGCTTTCTCCAAAATTATGGAGAAACATGTCCACACACACCTTGCTAGGTTTTCGGAGGCAAACAACATACTACATCCCTCCCAATCGGGTTTCCGCCCTGGCTTTTCAACGGAGACAACTCTGCTTGGTGTGATGGAAAATCTTCGCCTCCTAGTCGATAGAGGTGACTCCGCTGCGCTGATCTTACTTGACCTCAGCGCAGCGTTCGATACCATCTCCCATGACATTTTGTTAAACTCACTTTCCACCATGGGCATTCGGGGCAAAGCATTAGACTGGATATCATCTTTCCTAACTCTCAGGACGTTTCAAATCACCTCCAGTACTGCGACCTCAAATGTCCACCCATCCCCTCACGGTGTCCCTCAGGGCTCGGTGTTAAGCCCTCTGCTCTTTAACTTATACGTTACTCCGCTTGCCCAGATCGCTGAAGCTGCAGGTCTAAACATGTTTACCTATGCTGACGATTCCCAGATCATATTTTCACTCTCAAATGGAGATCATGACTCCTCCTCCCTTCTGCAGTCTGGCCTTAGGAACATCTCCACCTGGATGAGTAAAAACATGCTCAAACTTAACGGTAGCAAAACGGAGGTTTTGACTTTGGGCCCAAATCAAAACCTCTGGAACTTAAGACACTGGCCATCCGAAATGGGCTCCCTACCCACGCCGTCACAAAAAGTTCGCAATCTAGGCATTATCATTGACAACGGCCTAACCATGGAGCCCCAAGTCATTAACCTGACAGCCACCTGTTTCACCATCTTGAGGTGGCTTAGGAAAATCATTTGGATGCTACCTGACGACACTCAAAAGTCCGTTGTCAATGCATTAATCACCTCCCGTTTAGACTACGGAAATGTTCTTTACCTGGGGTCTTCACAAGCAATCATGCGTCGCCTGCAATTGGTGCAGAACGCTGCAGCAAGACTGCTCTGCAAGTGCAATAGAAGGGAACATATGTCCAGTCATCTTAAGGCTCTCCATTGGCTACCTATCGCAAATAGGGTCAAATTTAAAACACTCAGCCTTATGCACAGAATCAAATGGGGCAATGCCCCCAGTTATCTGCAAGCCCTTGTGCGTGCTTACACTCCGGCTCGCTGTCTGAGATCTTCATATCAAGGTCTTTTCTGTGTACCCAAAGTTCGCCTTGCGAGGATGGGGGGCAGATCTTTTTCCCTACTGGGTCCCAAGCTTTGGAACTCACTTCCTCAGCATCTACGTCTGGAAATCAGCCATACCCGCTTCCGCAAAGCCATCAAGACCTGGCTCTTCTGCCAGTAATTTGCTCCAGCCCCTCCTTTGAGTTTTTAGATCTGCTCAAGTGGTTAATATCTTTTAGCGCCGGGAAACCCTTTTTGGGTAGCTGTCGCGCTTTAAAAAATCTAATAAATAAATAATAAATAAATAAATAAATAAAACGTGCCATAGTGCGTGTTTGCACACGTCACCTCAGGCCCCGTCCCCTCCCTTCACCACTGTGTAAACGCGCCCTGTGGCTGTTCTAAGTTGAGAGATTAAGTCCCCTTGAATCCTAAGGGTCCCTAGGGTCAAACTAGACCACTAGGTACCTCCAGTAAGCGCCACAGAGCTGCGTTGCAGAGAGGTGTAAAAAGGGGCTTGGCCTCAGAACACCTGTCTGCAGCGCAGCTCCCTGGCGCATACTGGAGATGCCTGTTGGGGGCGCGTTTGCAGAGTGCTGCACGGAGGGGGCATGGCCTCCGGCACGATGCCAGTCTTTTATTTATTTTAATTTTTTAAGAAGGGGGGCTCTGTGGTTCCCCTTCTTATTCTAATTTATTGGCCCTGATGACCCCATCCCCCAGGGCCTGTCTCCTAATTATATTTTTTTGACCCCAATCCCCAGGGCCGGCCACTGTTTTTTATTATTATTAAAAATATATATATTTATAGACACACCTAGGACATGCTGGACAAACCGTACGTACCTATCACCATGACGATTTGCGTGATATTCATTAAAAGGCGACTATGCATACAATGAATCCATGTGGAATGTATTTACACCACTAGTGAAGCTCTGACATGTCTGATGCCCTACCGTGCCTAATCCCGGTAGACACCCTTGTCGTTTATTTATACAAACATGGGTAGCTATTGACGGGCACATTTAATACACATGCACACCGAGCCATTCAAAGGGGATTCAACAAAAATTCGACCAAAACTATGTAAGAAACCCCCTCACGGTTAATAAAACACACATCCACTGCCGTATGTGTAATACTTTTTATTTTACTCTCTGGAAAAGGGACGAACATCACTTGAGAGTCACAGCGCGCTCCTGACAGAGCCCAATGCTGTGTTACACCCACCATTGCCTGCCGAGTGCCACACACCTCTGTGTTGTATTCCACTAGCTAGTGCATATGCTATGACACTCTCTAGCCCATGTGCACTGTAACACCACCCCGTGAATATGTCATGCCACACTTGTCTTCGCACGGGTTCTATTGCCCCATCTAACGTGCCTTCCTCGATGACTATGTTATGACGCACAGTGCTATGCCATACATATTACAATCTGGGATCCATATCTTTGTCACAGTGCATATGCAACGTTACACTCCCCAGCACATATTTTATATTACAACTTTAGAGACTAGTTAGGTCACACAACACTGCCCTGTGCATATTACACTCCAAGGCGCATATCGCATAGCACGCGCTAGTGCCTGTGCTATCTCGCGCTCTCCAATGAATCTGTCATTGCGCACAATGTATTGCATATTATATTTCACGCCCGGTTCATCTTATATCACACTTTTTGGTGCATAGTTTATACCATACACTATATTTAGTTTTCATTTTCAATCGTGCTCTCAGGACTATGTTCTATATAACACTGTGTTCACCTACCCTTTTCACAGGCATTAAATTTTGCGATAGGGGGTGGAGGGTCAGGGGGTGTTTCTGCCAAGTGAGCCCGGAGTCACAGTCACAAACGTCCTCTTCTTCCTGAATAAAAGTGAGATTATGCTGCATACTTGTTCATATTTTAAGTAGTTCGCACAGACACAATGTTTTAAAAACAATAAAGTTCCTAATACCCGCCTTCTCTGAACAGTTAGCTTGCTGCCCCATCCCCCTCCTCCCTATCCTCTGTTGTGTGAATCCATGGACTAGCCTCCTCCCTCCTGCCATGCATGGTCTGATGTGCTGCCACTGCCCTCAATTTAGTATGATGTACCAGTCCACTCCTCCTGCCCTCCATTGCCCAATTCTATGCCCCATCATTGACCTCCTGCTTAAACTCTGTGCTTAGCTTGCTGCCCCTATTCTCCTTCCCCCTGCCCTCCGATGTCTTTGTGCATGCCCCTGCTCCATCCTTTTTGCCCACCATGTTCCATGGACCTGCCACTCCTATCTACTCTGAGTGTTCTGTTGAGCTGCCACTCCCCTCCCACCTGCCTAGCATTGTCAGGTGACTGTAACCTGTCCCTGCCACCTCCACCCTGCCTGTCCACATGCCATGCCCCTATCCTCGTCCTCCTGTCCTACATGGTCCATTGTACTGCCACACCCTTCTGCCCTCCCTGGTCTGTTATGCTGCAACTGCTCCTCCTGCCTGCCCCGTGTGGTCTGTATTGAGGCCCCTTCCCCTGAACTTTCTTGTCTGTGCACAGGTCCTGACCCTCCCTTCTATCTTCCTTTTTTTTTGAATTTTTTTTTTATTATTGAATCATCATCAATCTTAACAACTGTAATAATACATATTTCAAGACTTGGATTAATCATATAACACAGAGAAAGGTAAATGAAGGAGAGAAAACAAAAACGCAGATGAAAGTGAAGGATACCGAAGCATGGCACATATCTAGAAACAAACAAAAATTCAACCCAGTCTTAATGATGAAATCAGTATACCAATCTTTCAATCCGTCAGGTATCGTTTATCATTCCATCTTTGATTGCCATTCAGCTATTGGTGCCCAGATTTGATTTCCCAATTTTTTAAACTTCCTTCCCCTTTTATCATAGAGTGCTTTTTCTAAAGTATATATAGCCAGGATGCGCGATAACCACTGATGAAACGTAGGTGGATTTGGATCTTTCGATAGAGATGCTATACACAGTCGACTTACAGTCATAGCCAGAAATAAAAATTCATAACATGCTACGTCAGTGCCGTCTTTAACCACTCCTAATACCATGACTTCATTTGTTAATCTGATAGAGATCCCAAGTGCCCTATCCATGAATTGTTCTATCAGTTGTTTATACAGATCTAGCTTAGGGCATGCAGAAAACATATGGATAGTGTCTGCCTGCGTACTCTGACATCTTGGACAGGTTATACCACTTGTTCGGCCCCAGCAAGCTATTCTATAAGGGGTATGATATAATTCAAAAAGGGTCTTGTAATATTGAGTTTGCAAGTTTGCTACTCTTAAAATTGTGTTAGCAAGTTTTAACGATTTTTCAGGTTCGGTCTTTTCTAAATTTAACTTTCTTCTCCATTTCTCATAAGTGTTTACTTGATCATCCTTTTTATACAGACAGATTACTTTATATAACTGAGTTATTGTACAGCTCCCTTCGCTTCTGATCAGCTCCATTATTTCTTCTTTCTTAAAATGCATATTACCTGCTTGTTTTTTGGATAATACTGATCTAATCTGCAAGTATTTGAAGAAGTCTTTACTCTCTATTTTATATTCTCGTTGTATTTTTTCAAAAACCATCATACCCGTACTATCGATGAGATCTCCGATAACTTTGACCCCTAGATTATCCCAGCGTTTCATTACTGGGTCGTGGAACACTCCTGGCATAGCCGGATTCTTATAAAGAGGGGTATAAAAATTCATTCTTCCCATAGCTATCTTTTTCCGGACCATCGACCATACTGACCAAGCTCCCCCCAGAGTCTTAAACCTGTTTTTTTTTATAATAGTTTGGGTCATAGCACAATAACGATCCTTTAGATCCCTCCAGTATCAATTCGTAGATATCTGGGATATCACCATTATCTCTCCACCTGTCTTTTATACTCCCTCCCAATAATCCCTTTATGTACTGCAGAGCTGCAGCAAGATAATAAGCCTTGAAGTCCGGGGTTGCTAACCCTCCCCTTTCTCTTGATAGGGAGAGAAATGTAATAGCCCTGCGTGTTTTGCCTTTTGCCCATATAAATCGATTAGCAATCCCATCGAGTTCTTTAAACCATGCATTGCCAAATTTTAAAGGGATAGTGCGAAATAAATACAATACTTTAGGCAGAAAATTCATTTTAATTACGTTGGATCGGCCTATCGTTGTTAAGTGTAAATTATTTATTTTGTCTAAACTTTCCTTAGCTTTCTTTATCACAGGGCCTAGATTTTCTTCCACTATCTTAGTTATTTCTGCTGTTATGGTGATTCCAAGGTAGGTTGCACCCTTTGTTACTCTACTGTCAGTTGACACAGCATATTCGTTTACCACTATCTGGGTCTTCCCTGCGTTTAATTTATACCCCAATAAGGACCCGAAAGACCTTGCTTCCCTCTCTATTTCTCCTAATGCTGTTGTAGGATCAGATGTAGTGATGGCAAGATCATCCGCATACCCCAATATTTTAGTAACATATCCATTTAAAATTATCGGAGGAATACTTCTATTTAGCTCTATTCTTCTTATAAATGGATCTATATAAAAGGCAAAAAGTAGTGGAGAGCAGGGGCAGCCTTGTCTCGTCCCTCGTTTGATCTTTATTAAATCGCTCTCTACCCCCATTACTCTCAGCCTGATAGTGGGTTTTTTATATAGAACGTTCAATGCCTCGATGCAGCCACTTCCCAATTTTGCTTTATGAAGTACTGTCCAAAGGAAATCCCACGAGACCCTATCAAACGCTTTCTCAGCATCTAGTAGTATCAAGGCCATAGGGTCCCGTGAGACTGCCGTACCATCGAACAAAGTGCAGACTCTCCTTATATGATCTGCCGTTCCTCTTCCGGGTATAAATCCATGTTGTCGAGGGGAGACGATCTTGCCGACAATCATACTCAGCCTATTAGCTAAAATCTTAGAGTAAATTTTAGAGTCACTATTCAAGAGGCTTATTGGCCTATACGACCCAGGGTCTTCAGAGGGTTTATTTTTCTTAAGAAAAACTACCATAGTTGCCTCCCCCCAAGTACTAGGTGGTGTTGCCCCCCTTTGTACAGCGGCCATTAGCTTGAGGATATCTGACTGTAAAATATGAAGAAATTTTTTATAAAACTCCATTGGGATTGAATCCGGTCCGACTGCTTTTCCGGCGGGGAGTTCTTTGACCGCTGTCTGTATTTCTTCTACAGTAAAGCCTAATTCTAAATCATTTTTATCCTCTATTGACAGTCCCTCGACTAGGGCTGACTCTAAGTAACGCTCTATCTCTGCATCGTCAGGTTTAAGATCATTGGAGTATATCGCTTGATAAAAATCGTGCATGACTGTACAAATCTCTTTAGGCGTTGTAGCGATAGCACCTGTGTTAGATATCAATTTTTTTATATCTCCTTTCGTGATTGCTTGACGAGTTCTGATCGCTAAGAGTCTTCCAATTTGCTCACTAAACTCGTATTGAACTTGTCTCCAGGCCAAATATTTCCCAGTGGCTTTTGTTGCAAATATTTCCCCTACTGCAGATTTGGCTATCGATAATCTCTGTTCTATCTCTAACAGGTCTGATTTTTTCACGCTGATTGCCTTAGTTAATTCTTCTTCTAGGGCGGCAACGGCTCTGATCTTTCCATGGATCTCTTCCCTATCCATTCTATTCCGTTTAACAGAGAAACTAGTGGTCTCTCCCCTGATGCCCGCTTTCATAGTGTCCCATACCACCGCTAATGAAGCGGAGCCTCTGTTTCTCTCTAGAAACTCCCTGAGCCAATCTTCCATATGTTTGATATAATTACTATCTAATAGCAATGCTCTCTCGAAAGTCCAGCTTCTTCTTTCCTTTTGGACATTAGGCCATGCTATATCTAGAGTTAGAGTATTATGATCTGACATCACCCTTGGCAGTCTAGATATTGTAGTGATAGTGATTAGCGAGGGTGATGTTAGAAAATAATCTAGTCGTGCCGCCCTCTTATGTGGTATTGAATAATAGGTGCTGCCACCCCACGGAGGATTATCCTGCTCCCACCTGTCGATCAATCCATTGTCTCGCATTAATTGGATCAGAGCTCTGTGGCTTTTTCTTTTCCTTCCAATAAATTTATCAGGTTTGTTTGGCCATAGGCCGTCTAGCCCATTTAGATTCAGATCCCCACACAGAATGATTGGCAAGGGCCAGCTGGTTAATTGGGCATTAATATTGTTTATCATCTCTGGATCATCTTCTGTTGATGCGTATACGGAGCATAGCGTGAAGTTGTGCCCCTGTGTTTGACATTCAGCTAGAGCCCACCGTCCATATTTATCTGCCTGCTGCCTAGTTGATGTAATCATATTTGCCCGAATTAATATAGCCACTCCCCGAGTTCTAACTCCTTGTTTTGTACATGTTAGTAATTGAAATCCCAATTGTCCCAATAGATGTTTCTGGGACCACTCTATGTGTGTTTCTTGCAGGCATAAAATATCTGCGTGTACATATTTTAAATACTCTTACAAATCTCTGCGTTTTTTAGCATTATTTAACCCACATATATTTATGGTAACTATCCGCATAATTTTTGGTTTATTCTCCTATTTCTCCCCCTCTTGGATATGCAGTATTGTATAAACTTGATAGTTGATGATGATTCTTTTTTTTCCCTCCTCGGTCCCCCTATGTCCTCCCTAGTCCCTCTAACCCCCTCCCTCAAACCCCCCCCCTATTGAAGCAAGTGGACTTGTTGTCCCTATGATGGAGTCTGGCCCTCAGCCTCCCTATCCCATTTTTTTTTTTTTTTTCCCCCACACCATCTCCTTTCCACTCTCCCCAATGCTTCTCACCCCTATCCCTTGTGTCAGCCCCATTTATGCCTACTCCTAGATATAATATGCTATAGAATAGAATACATAATGAATGCTTATCTTTCTTTTAAACCCTCCATTAATCACTTTAAATCTTCTTAGATTTTTCCTTTTACACATATACGTGATGCCAAAATAACATAATCTTTCATATTTAGCCTGGAGCTTCAAGACCAGATGCCACACCGAGTTGCCTATAACATACCGCTCTGGTTATATTATCATTCCCATTTGCCCAAGCCCAATATCGTGTAAAAAAGCAGAAGAGAGAGCTATTTTTATATTTTAAGCCACTTCACTGGGAAGGAGTGGTTGCAGTTCCAGGGTTTTTTAAAGAATCAATATAAGACTTTGCTTGTATTTCAGAAGTGAAGATTCTGGAGCTGTTGTTGTACACTATTTTTAATTTTGCAGGGTTCATGAGGTAGGCTTGCAGCCCCATCTGCTGACAGGGTGTGATCAATTCCCTCAGCCTCCAGCGCCTTTCCACTGTGTTATGGCAATAATCAGGCGTGGTGAAAAAGGACTGTGATTCATACACACGCTTCGCATTAGGTCGGGCTTTAGAATAGACCTCTTCCCTTAGTAGAAAGTTGCCAAAATATATCAAAATCGCTCTTGGTCTATGAGTGCCATCCTGAGCTCTCGACGGACCCTTCTTTCTGTTGGCTATTGGGAAACGGTGTACCCTTTGTAATTCATTTTCCCAATTCCAGTGGCTTAGTTCTGGGAACGCTCCCTTCATTAACTTTAACACATAAGCCTTGATGTTATCTCCTTCAGCTCCTTCTTCGATGCCTATAATTCTTAGATTGTTTCGCCGCTGTCGATTTTCTAAATCTTCTAGCTTCCATTGAGCGTCTGTATGCTGTTTCTCGAACCCGTTGATTTTATCTGAATTTTTTGCTTGGTTATCCTCTACTAAACTGATACGCTCCTCAAGTTATGCGACTCTTGCATTTGTATCTGTACATATTTTTGCTACTTTTTTTATAGCACCCTGCAAATTTTTAGTCACCACTCTGCTTTTTTTCCCTTCGGTCTTAATGTCTTCTTGGACTTGTTTTATAGATTGTAATATCAGCTGTAATGTGGGAGTTTCTAAAGTTACTCCTCCTTGCGGTGGCAGCTCAGGATAGACTACACGGGTAGTCGAGTAATCCCATTTTAATGCATTATCTCCATTGCTTGCTCGCCTCTGCCCAGGGATAGCCTTCTCTTTTGAGTGCGTGTCTCTTTGCCTTTTTGATAACCTTTTCCTTCTGGTGGCTGTTCCCTTCCCCTTTGGAGATTCTCTGTCTCCCTCCTGATGTGAACAGGAGCCGGAGGCCTCGCTGATATTTGTGTCCTCATCCGTATCCCTTTCGAGATCCGAGGGGGTTCCTAATGAACCATCCGTCACTGAGAAGAAGTTGTCCACAATATCCTGTGTGTCCTCTGGGCCACTGGGGCTGCTACTAGCTATAGCTTCTTGTACCAGTGTATCCGTTAATTTTAGGGTTGAGCTAGGTGCTCCTGCCATTAGGCTCTCACCAGTATCGCCATCCGAAACCTGGCCATCTTGTGAGATCATCAGTTGAACTACGCCTCTCTCTGACGGCTCACTGGGTGTAGTTAGTAACACTGGGGCACTTTCATGACTATTTCCTGTGTCGTTTGTTTGACTCAGCTTCTCTCTCGTGTCCATTATTTCCCCCATTGTGTTTCAGTGGCTAGCAGAGCGGTACAGGGTAATGCACATTCAGAATGCTTATCGCTATTCTCCCTAGGCTCTTTGCTCCTTGTATCTCCAATTATCTTTATCTTTATCTTTTCTTTGGGGTTAGTTACGGTTGCTGGGGAAAAAAAACCCATAATGTTTTTTACACCCCCAGTATTCACCTTTGCCAGTCTCTTCCCTGCTCTGGTACAGCTCGGACCGGGGGCTTCATCAATATTCTGATCGCTACTGTCCCCCCCTCTCTCACCTGGAGTGGAAGCAGGATTATTGACTTTCCCCGTAGTTTTCGAATCGGGTTTCAATCGAGCTGGCAATGAGGACTTTACTGCCACAACCGATATCTCTGTCGCTTGTTGCTCTGTCTCCGTTGCTTTCCCCTTTCCTGTCTTTACATGCTTAGGGGCCATCTTCATCAAGAGATACCTCCAGGAGTCTGACCAGCGTATCTCGCCCTCTGTGGTTGCCCCGGCTTCGATTCCTGATCTCCTTCTCGGAGCTCTGTGAAGCGGACTGCGGGATCGAGCTCTCTGAGCTCCGCGGTTCAATCTGCTTTTGCTTCCGGCTCGGTCCGTATCGTCCGCATCATCCACAGCGTCCGAAGCTTTACCGCGGGATCGCCGATGCAACCGCCGATGCCGCCACGTCTGCAGCTCCTCCACGAACCTCACCGCTTCGAGTTTAAGGGCTGCCGCCAGGCTCTTGACCGCGCTCCAGACATCCAAACCAGCTCCCAGGGCCAAATCGATTCAAGGTACATCGGGGTCGGGGTCGGGTGTCCAGGGGCCTATTTCGGACGTTATGTGGATGGGATAGGGAGCGATCTCAAGCCGCTGCTAGCCAGACGCCATCTTGCTTCCTCCGTGCGGTCTGTTGTGAGGCCCCTTCCCCCTGAACTTTCTTGTCTGTGCACAGGTCCTGACCCTCCCTTCTATCCTCCATCGTCCTTTGTGCATGCCCCTGCACCTTCCTTCTTGCCCATCATAGCCATTGTGCTGCCACTAACCCTCCCACTTGCCATGCATGGTCTTCTGTGCTGCCATGGACCCTCCCACCTTCCCTGTGTAGTCAGTTAGCTGCCCCTGACCCCCTCCCACCTTCCCTCCATGGTCTGTGTGTATGCCATCACAGTCTCACTGTTGCTCTTCTTGGTGTGTCTTGCTTCTAGTGCCCATCCTGCCTGACCTCCATGGCTATCTTGCTGCTCCTGCCCTGCCCCCTTGCCCCCAGCCCTCTGTTTACATGTGCAGACCCCTACTCCCTCCCTCCTGGCTTGTCTGTTCCATTGTAATGCCCCTGATCCGTCCCTTCTGCCCTTTATGGTCTGTTATGCTGCAGCTTTCTCTCCTGTCTGTCCATTATGGTCAGCTAGCTACCATTGCCTCTTGCCCCTCTGTTCTCTGTTGTCCATGTGCATGGGCCTGTCCCCTCCCTCTTGCTTTCTATGGATTGTTGTGCTGCACTCCCGTCTTGCATGCCCTGTGTGGTGTATTGTGCTGCTGCAAACCCTGATGCCTGTCCTGCAGGGTCAGTTTGGTGCACCTCTCCATGTCCCTCCTGTCCTCTGTTATCCAAGTCCAGGTCCCTACCCCATTTCCTTCCATGATCCAATGTACCATACTTGTGAACATTTTGAACTTGGTAAGAGGGAGATTTTGAGAAAAAACTGGGGTATTGATTTTCCCCTTTGAGTTACATTGAAAAAGAGGAGATTGTAGACAGGAGACAGATCAAATAAAGCCCATTTGAGCTTAAAAACATTGGACGTTTCCTGTCTGAATCGGGTCTGTTGGCATGTATGGTTGTACTACCATTGCCTCTTCCTTCTGCCCACAATGGTCTATTACATTGCCACAGCCTCTCTTGCAAGTCCTGTATTGTTGGTTTGTTGCCCGTGCCCCCCTTTCCACTGCCCTCCATAGTCTGTTGTGCTTCCACGGCCCTTCCTGCCTGCTCAGTGTGGTTAAATTGTTGCCTTTGCACCCTCCTACCTGCCTTCAATTTTCAGAGTCCGTGCCCCTGGCCTGTGCCTCTCAACAGTATCCTAATGAACAACTAGATTGCTAACATTCTATATTTATTACAATAGTGTGGAACGCCTGACATCATCTTGATGTAATCAAAACTGTAATACCTAGAGCATTTCCTTTAGAAATTACATATATGAGAGGGTCTTATTGGCATCGAAATTATGGTTAGTACTCTAAAAGACTAAAATAAGGACATATTTTCTGAGTTTTCAAATAGCGACAAAGCACTTTTAAATTATTTGTTATCTTTATGTTTTTTTATCCAGTTGACCACTTGGTTAAATGTTGCACTTAGGGGAGAGGATGTGGTGTTACTTCCAGAACTTTAGACTTTGCAACTGGGGAACCAGGTTGAAGTTTCTGCTTCAGCTCGACATTCTGTGATTCTGGTCAAATCACTTAGTCTCCCCATGTCTACAACCAAAATGAATTTGTTCTTGTGTGATGTAACCAATGCTCATGTAAAGCACTCCAATACCTGACAAGTCTGCACTATATAACACTGCAAAAACACAAAATAATAAGTGTTTTGCACACTTCTGTCATTGGGCTATATTTGGGCTACATCTGGGTGATTTTGGGCTACATTTGGGCTCTTTTGTCTCCGGTGGCCATCTTGGGAGATTTATTTGTTATGAAGTTTCCTAATTTCCTCATGTACTGCAGTCTCCTCAGTAGGAAATGCTTTCAGTTTTTTACTTTGATTCCATCATGAAGGTATTCAGATGTGTCACACATTTGCCATACATTCAGAATGTTAGCACTCTTTTTGCTCATTAGATCACTGTAGTAAAGCTACTGCTCACCAGGGAAAACTGCTGCTGGTATTGAAAGTGCATGTTTCAGTCTGCATGTCAGAATTTTTTTAATGAAATAGAAGAGGATTTGAGAAGTCACTCAAAATGTGCCCTCATTTTCTTTCTTCAGCATTAATCATAATTTCTATGGCAAAATGAACCCCCTCATTGTGTTCCTTTTTAAATTAAATGTTTTAAGTGTTACCAGTTTATTCCAATCAAGATGGCTTCAGGTGTGCCATACTTTTGTCATAATGAAGACAGTAAGCGCTCTAGTTGTTTTTAAGAACATTCTGGGACATTCTGTCATTGGGCTATACTTGGGCTACATCTGGGTGATATTTGGGCTACATTTGGGCTCTTTTGTCTCTGGTGGCCATCTTGGGAGACTTATTTGTTATGAAGTTTCCTAATTTCCTCATTTACTGCAGTCTCCTCAGTAGGAAAAACTTTCAGTTTTTTACTTTGATTCCATCAAGAAGGCATTCAGATGTGTCACACATTTGCCATAAATTCAGAATGTTAGCACTCGTTTTGCTCATTAGATCACTGTAGTAAAGCTACTGCTCATCAGGGAAAACTGCTGCTGGTATTGAAAGTGCATGTTTCAGTCTGCATGTCAGAATGTTTTAATGAAATAGAAGAGGATTTGAGAAGTCACTCAAAATGTGCCCTAATTTTTCTTTCTGCAGCACTAATCATACTTTTTATGGAAAAAATGAACCCCCTCATGTTGTTCCTTTTTAAATTAAATGTTTTAAGAGTTACCACTTTAATCCAAGCAAGATGGCTTCAGGTGTGCCATACGTTTATCATAAGTAGGACTGTTAGCGCTCTAGTAGTTCTTTGGAACACTCTGGGAAGCTGCAGTAGAACACAAAGGAATCAACTGACAGTCTCTGCCCTTGTTGGATGTACATGTTTTACTGAGAATGTCAGACTTCATTCTCACATGACTGAGAAAGATAATGTGAATTTACAGAAAATAAGCTCTCAGTTTAGCTTATAGATCACCTTCCAAACCTCTGTGGTAAAAGCATGAGAAAGTATTTTTCTCTCAATCATGATATCCCAGCAGAAATCACCTTAGAACATACCACAATTCCTAAAATGAGTATGGTACCATCAACAAATGATTTATAATGTAACTAAAGTGTTAAAACCTTCTATTAACTACAATGCTTTTTAATGAGGTGCTATCATGTATATTGGTCCCAAGATGGCTGCCAACACTTCTTGGATGAAGTGCTGACAGCCAATCAGATCTCAGGATGAGATGTGTGGTTAGGCTCCGCCCACATATATATATGCTTTTAAATGCTATTTTCTCAGGAAATACTGAACAGATTTACACCAGACCTGCAAAAGGCACTTCCTTGATCTTATGGCTACCTCTCTGCCAAATTTCAAGTAATTCTGTTCAGCCGTTCGGGCTGTAGCTGTGTCTAAAGGTCCTATGGAAAAATGCATGGGGAAAACGCGTTTTGGGACCCCCCTTTTTTCTCGGCCCCTGCTTGACGAATCACCCCGAGACTTTCAGGGTAGGAGCTGAACGGAGCGCCCCATTAGTTTTGAAAATTTCGCGAGGATTCGTCAACCGGCGCCAAAGTTATTCAAATAGAATTTTGAGATTTCCTATGGAAACTAGGTTGTAACTATAACTATCTACTGGCGACCGCCAGTAGATAATATATATATATATATATATATATATATATATATATATATATATATTCACTGAAAAAACCATAGGTTTCACACAAGTTATAGTTAGCTGTACATTTCACTCGTAAAAAAACAATGAAATTCCCCCGTTATAGTTAGTGCAGGCAACTATAACTCACGCGACCGCAATCCTCTGCTGATGCTAATACTGTATTTAGACACTTATTTGCCCATGTCTTCTTCCATTAAATTTTAGCTATACATATATTACAAATATTTTTTTTTCATAAAGACACATATGTCATCAGCAGAGGATTGCGGTCGCGTGAGTTATAGTTGCCTGCACTAACTATAACGGGGGAATTTCATTGGTTTTTTACGAGTGAAATGTACAGCTAACTATAACTTGTGTGAAACCTATGGTTTTTTCAGTGAATTTGCAAGGTTTTTTAAATGCTAATTCCTAACTATAACGTGTGTGAAACCTATGGTTTTTTCAGTGAATTTGTACGGTTTTTTAAATGCTAAGTTACTTTACGCCATTCTTGGCGTGCGCGCCCAGTTAACGCAGTTCGTTCCGTGCGCGCACGGTGCGCTTCGCGCACCGCGCGCCCACTTTCCGCAGTTAGTGCCGTGCACGCACAGTGGTCACACGGTGCGCTGCGCGCACCGCGTGCCCACGTTACGCGGGATGGGCCATGTACACACGATGCGCTTCGCGCACCGTGCGCACATGGGGGACATATTATGTGCTTCGTTGTGAAAGGTATTCATTTTTAGTTTCCAAGAAAAATATATGCCATGCACAAATGGTGAACTTCGGGCACCATTTGCACACGGGGTGGGGAAAGTGTGGATAATCTTTTTTTTTAAAATAATTTTAACCGTACGCGTACGGTAAGCGTAATCGGCGATTTTTCGAAAAAAATTAAAATAGTTTTTTTGGCCTGGGGGTTTTTGGGGGACACCTATATCGATGCTGGGTGGTTAAGAACTAAATATACTACCCCTTTAGATGTTTTTTGACTTTGTTTATGCTGCCCCCCTCAGAGTGCGAGAGAGAAAATGGCGTCCGCCGCTTCCTGGTTTCGACCGATTCGAATGTTTACTTAGATCGAACAGCGAATCAGAATCGCGCTCGCGCACGTCACCGTACGCGTACGGTAAGCGCACCTTAAGCGCACCGTAAGCTGGCTCAGATATATATATTGATTTAAAGGCGATTTTCTCAGAATCTACTGAACAGATTTACACCAAACCTACAAAAGGCACTTCCTTGACCAGTAGACTACCTCTCTGCCAAATTTCAAGGAACTCTGTTCAGCCGTTCGGGCTGTAGCTGTGGCTAAAGGTCCTATGGAAAAATGCATGGGAAAAACGCGTTTTGGGACCCCCCTTTTATCTCAGCCCCCGCTTGACGAATCCCCCCGAGACTTTCTGGGTAGGAGCGGAGCGCAGCGCCCCACCTATTTTGAAACTTCGCGAGGATTCGTCGACCAGCGCCAAAGTTATTCAAAATAGAATGTTGCGGTTTTCCTATGGAAACAGGGTCCTAACTATAACTACCTACTGGCGACCGCCAGTAGGTAATATATATATATATATATATATATATATATATATATATTATCTACTGGCGGTCGCCAGTAGATAGTTATAGTTAGGACCGTGTTTCCAAAGGAAATCCGCAACATTCTATTTGGAATAACTTTGGCGCCGGTTGACGAATCCTCGTAAAATTTTCAAAATAGGTGGGGCGCTCCGCTCCTACCCTGAAAGTCTCGGGGTGATTCGTCAAGCGGGTGCCGAGAAAAAAGGGGGGTCCTTAAACACGTTTTTCCCATGCAATTTTCCATAGGGACCTTTAGTCCAAGGTACAGCCCGAACGGCTGAACAGAATTACTTGAAATTTGGCAGAGAGGTAGTCCTCAGTTGAGGGATGTGCCTTTTGCAGGTCTGGTGTCAATCTGTTCAGTAGTTCCTGAGAAAATCAAAAGTAAAATCATATATATATGTGGGCGGAGCCTAACCACACATCTCATCCTGAGATCTGATTGGCTGTCAGCACTTCATCCAAGAAGTGTTGGCAGCCATCTTGGGACCAATATACATGATAGCACCTCATTAAAAAGCATTGCAGTTAATAGAAGGTTTTAAGACTTTAGTTACATTATAAATCATTTGTTGATGGTACCATACTCATTTTAGGAATTGTGGTATGTTCTAAGGTGATTTCACCATGTGAAAAAGCCTTCTGCTGGGATATCATGATTGAGAGAAAAATATTTTCTCATGCTTTTCCCACAGAGGTTTGGAAGGTGATCTATAAGCTAAACTGAGAGCTTATTTTCTGTAAATTCACATTATCTTTCTCAGTCATGTGAGAATGAAGTCTGACGTTCTCAGTAAAACATGTACATCCAACAAGGGCAGAGACTGTCAGTTGATTCCTTTGTGTTCTACTGCAGCTTCCCAGAGTGTTCCAAAGAACAACTAGAGCGCTAACAGTCCTACTTATGATAAACGTATGGCACACCTGAAGCCATCTTGCTTGGATTAAAGTGGTAACTCTTAAAACATTTAATTTAAAAAGGAACAACATGAGGGGGTTCATTTTTCCATAAAAAGTATGATTAGTGCTGCAGAAAGAAAAATTAGGGCACATTTTGAGTGACTTCTCAAATCCTCTTCTATTTCATTAAAACATTCTGACATGCAGACTGAAACATGCACTTTCAATACCAGCAGCAGTTTCCCCTGGTGAGCAGTAGCTTTACTACAGTGATCTAATGAGCAAAAAGAGTGCTAACATTCTGAATTTATGGCAAATGTGTGACACATCTGAATGCCTTCTTGATGGAATCAAAGTAAAAAACTGAAAGTATTTCCTACTGAGGAGACTGCAGTAAATGAGGAAAGTAGGAAACTTCATAACAAATAAGTCTCCCAAGATGGCCACCAGAGACAAAAGAGCCCAAATGTAGCCCAAATATCACCCAGATGTAGCCCAAGTATAGCCCAATGACAGAATGTCCAAGAGTGTTCTTAAAAACAACTAGAGCGCTTACTGTCTTCATTATGACAAAAGTATGGCACACCTGAAGCCATCTTGATTGGAATAAACTGGTAACACTTAAAACATTTAATTTAAAAAGGAACACAATGAGGGGGTTCATTTTGCCATAGAAATTATGATTAATGCTGAAGAAAGAAAATGAGGGCACATTTTGAGTGACTTCTCAAATCCTCTTCTATTTCATTAAAAAAATTCTGACATGCAGACTGAAACATGCACTTTCAATACCAGCAGCAGTTTTCCCTGGTGAGCAGTAGCTTTACTACAGTGATCTAATGAGCAAAAAGAGTGCTAACATTCTGAATTTATGGCAAATGTGTGACACATCTGAATACCTTCATGATGGAATCAAAGTAAAAAACTGAAAGCATTTCCTACTGAGGAGACTGCAGTACATGAGGAAATTAGGAAACTTCATAACAAATAAATCTCCCAAGATGGCCACCGGAGACAAAAGAGCCCAAATGTAGCCCAAAATCACCCAGATGTAGCCCAAATATAGCCCAATGACAGAAGTGTGCAAAACACTTATTATTTTGTGTTTTTGCAGTGTTATATAGTGCAGACTTGTCAGGTATTGGAGTGCTTTACATGAGCATTGGTTACATCACACAAGAACAAATTCATTTTGGTTGTAGACATGGGGAGACTAAGTGATTTGACCAGAATCACAGAATGTCGAGCTGAAGCAGAAACTCCAACCTGGTTCCCCAGTTGCAAAGTCTGCAGTTCTGGAAGTAACACCACATCCTCTCCCCTAAGTGCAACATTTAATCAAGTGGTCAACTGGATAAAAAAACATAAAGATAACAAATAATTTAAAAGTGCTTTGTCGCTATTTGAAAACTCAGAAAATATGTCCTTATTTTAGTCTTTTAGAGCACTAACCATAATTTTGATGCCAATAAGACCCTCTCATATATGTAATTTCTAAAGGAAATGCTCTAGGTATTACAGTTTTGATTACATCAAGATGACGTCAGGCGTTCCACACTTTTGTAATAAATATAGAATGTAAGCAATCTAGTTGTTCATTAGGATACTGTTGAGAGGCAGAGGCCAGGGGTACGGACTCTGAAAATTGAAGGCAGGTAGGAGGGTGCAAAGGCAACAATTTAACCACACTGAGCAGGCAGGAAGGGCCGTGGCAGCACAACAGACTATGGAGGGCAGTGGAAAGGGGGGCAGGGCAACAAACCAACAACACAGGACTTGCAAGAGAGGCTGTGGCAATGTAATAGACCATTGTGGGCAGAAGGAAGAGGCAATGGTAGTACAACCATACATGCCAACAGACCCGATTCAGACAGGAAACGTCCAATGTTTTTAAGCTCAAATGGGCTTTATTTGATCTGTCTCCTGTCTACAATCTCCTCTTTTTCAATGTAACTCAAAGGGGAAAATCAATACCCCAGTTTTTTTTTCAAAATCTCCCTCTTACCAAGTTCAAAATGTTCGCAAGTATGGTACATTGGATCATGGAAGGAAATGGGGTAGGGACATGGACTTGGATAACAGAGGACAGGAGGGACATGGAGAGGTGCACCAAACTGACCCTGCAGGGCAGGCATCAGGGTTTGCAGCAGCACAATACACCACACAGGGCATGCGGGATGGGAGTGCAGCACAACAATCCATAGAAAGCAAGAGGGAGGGGACAGGACCATGCACATGGACAACAGAGAACAGAGGGGCAAAAGGTAATGGTAGCTAGCTGACCATAATGGACAGACAGGAGAGAAAGCTGCAGCATAACAGACCATAAAGGGCAGGAGGGACGGATCAGGGGCATTACAATGGAACAGACAAGCCAGGAGGGAGGGAGTAGGGGTCTGCACATGTAACCAGAGGGCTGGGGGCAAGGGGGCAGGGCAGGAGCAGCAAGATAGCCATGGAGGTCAGGCAGGATGGGCACTAGAAGCAAGACACACCATGAAGAGCAACAGTGAGACTGTGATGGCATACACACAGACCATGGAGGGAAGGTGGGAGGGGGTCAGGGGCAGCTAACTGACCACACAGGGAAGGTGGGAGGGGCCATGGCAGCACAGAAGACCATGCATGGCAAGTGGGAGGGTTCATGGCAGCACAATGGCTATGATGGGCAAGAAGGAGGGTGCAGGGGCATGCACAAAGGACGATGGAGGATATAAGGGAGGGTCAGGACCTGTGCACAGACAAGAAAGTTCAGGGGAAGGGGCCTCACAACAGACCGCACGGGGCCGGCAGGAGGAGCAGTTGCAGCACAACAGACCAGTGAGGGCAGAAGGGTGTGGCAGTACAATGGACCATGTAGGACAGGAGGAAGAGGATAGGGGCATGGCATGTGGACAGGCAGGGTGGAGGTGGCAGGGACAGGTTACTTCCGTTCCATTCCAACATGGCCAGGTTACAGTCATCTGACAATGCTAGGCAGGTGGGAGGGAAGTGGCAGCTCAACAGAACACTCAGAGTAGATAGGAGTGGCAGGTCCATGGAACATGGTGGGCAAAAAGGATGGAGCAGGGGCATGCACAAAGACATTGGAGGGCAGGGGGAAGGAGAATAGGGGCAGCAAGCTAAGCACAAAGTTTAAGCAGGAGGTCAATGATGGGGCATAGAATTGGGCAATGGAGGGCAGGAGGAGTGGACTGGTAAATCATACTAAATTGAGGGCAGTGGCAGCACATCAGACCATGCATGGCAGGAGGGAGAAGGCTAGTCCATGGATTCACACAACAGAGGATAGGGAGGAGGGGGATGGGGCAGCAAGCTAACTGTTCAGAGAAGGCGGGTATTAGGAACTTTATTGTTTTTAAAGCGTGTGTCTGTGCGAACCACTTAAAATGTGAACAAGTATGCAGCATAATCTCACTTTTATTCAGGAAGAAGAGGACGTTTGTGACTGTGACTCCGGGCTCACTTGGCAGAAACACCCCCTGACCCTCCACCCCCTATCGCAAAATGTAATGCCCGTGAATAGGGTAGGTGAACACAGTGTTATATAGAACATAGTCCTGAGAGCACGATTGAAAATGAAAACTAGATATAGTGTATGGTATAAACTATGCACCAAAAAGTGTGATATAAGATGAACCGGGCGTGAAATATAATATGCAATACATTGTGCGCAATGACAGATTCATTGGAGAGCGCGAGATAGCACAGGCACTAGCGCGTGCTATGCGATATGCGCCTTGGAGTGTAATATGCACAGGGCAGTGTTGTGTAACCTAACTAGTCTCTAAAGTTGTAATATAAAATATGTGCTGGGGAGTGTAACGTTGCATATGCACTGTGACAAAGATATGGATCCCAGATTGTAATATGTATGGCATAGCACTGTGCGTTATAACATAGGCATCGAGGAAGGCACGTTAGATGGGGCAATATAACCCGTGCGAAGACAAGTGTGGCATGACATATTCACGGGGTGGTGTTACAGTGCACATGGGCTAGAGAGTGTCATAGCACATGCACTAGCTAGTGGAATACAACACAGAGGTGTGTGGCACTCAGCAGGCAATGGTGGGTGTAACACAGCATTGGGCTCTGCCAGGAGCGCGCTGTGACTCTCAAGTGATGTTCGTCCCCTTTCCAGAGAGTAAAATAAAAAGTATTACACATCCGGCAGTGGATGTGTGTTTTATTAACCGTGAGGGGGGTTTCTTGCATAGTTTTGGTCGAATTTTTGTCGAATCCCCTTTGAATGGCTTGGTGTGCATGTGTATTAAATTTGCCCGTCAATAGCTACCCATGTTTGTATAAATAAACGACAAGGGTGTCTACCGGGATTAGGCACGGTAGGGCATCAGACATGTCAGAGCTTCACTAGTGGTGTAAATACATTCCACGTGGATTCATTGTATGCATAGTCGCCTTTTAATGAATATCACGCAAATCGTCATGGTGATAGGTACGTACGGTTTGTCCAGCATGTCCTAGGTGTGTCTATAAATATATATATTTTTAATAATAATAAAAAACAGTGGCCGGCCCTGGGGATTGGGGTCAAAAAAATATAATTAGGAGACAGGCCCTGGGGGATGGGGTCATCAGGGCCAATAAATTAGAATAAGAAGGGGAACCACAGAGCCCCCCTTCTTAAAAAATTAAAATAAATAAAACACTGGCATCGTGCCGGAGGCCACGCCCCCTCCTTGCAGCACTCTGCAAACGCGCCCCCTGGCGAGTTGTAAGTTGGGGAATTAATTCCTCTTCAATACTGAGGGTCCCTGAGGGCCAACTAGCCCAACAGGCATCTCCAGTATGCGCCAGGGAGCTGCGCTGCAGACAGGTGTTCTGAGGCCAAGCCCCTTTTTACACCTCTCTGCAACGCAGCTCTGTGGCGCTTACTGGAGGTACCTAGTGGTGAAGGGAGGGGACGGGGCCTGAGGTGACGTGTGCAAACACGCACTATGGCACGTTTTAAATTGGGGATATAATTTCCCTTCAATACTGAGGGCCCCTGGGGGCTAACTAGCCCACCAAGTGCTTCCAGCAAGCGCCACTGAGCTGCATTGCAGAGAGGTGGTCCAGGCCGTGCCACTTTTTACACCTCTCTGCAACGCAGCTCTGTGGCACTTACTGGAGGTACCTAGTGGGCTAGTTGGACTCTAGGGACCCTCAGGATTCAAATGAACTTAATCTCCCAACTAAAAACGGACACAGGGCGTGTTTACACAGTGGTGAAGGGAGGGGACGGGGCCTGAGTTAACGTGTGCAAAAACGCCCTGTGGCCTGTTTTAAGAGGTAGTTTTAATCCCCCTGCCCTATTATATACTAGGGGCTTACAGAGGAGGTCATGCTAATCACAGGGGGACCCCAACGCATAATGTTCCCTAGTGTATGTAGGTGTTTTCACTGTATTCTAAGTGTCTTTTAACATAGCACTGGCTCTAGGACTGGTTAGTCAGACTCAGTTACCACCAGTATCCGTCTGAAAAAGTTGAGGGTACAGGATGATTTTGCAACAAGGCTTCTTTCTGCTCTTCTTTTTGTTCTTTCTGCACGTTACCCTTCTTCCTGCACTTTTCTTCGTCTTTGAGGACTTCTGTTGCTTCTTTCGGCATTTCTTTCTGTGCATTTTTTCTTCCTTCTTCACATGTCCTATCTCTGTAGGCATAGTTAGAAATTAGCATTTAAAAAACCTTTGAAATTCACAGAAAAAACCATAGGTTTCAGGCACGTTATAGTTAGGAATTAGCATTTAAAAAACCTCAGGAATTCACTGAAAAAACCATAGGTTTCAGGGGTGTTATAGTTAGCTGGACTTTTCACTTGTACAAAACCATTGAAATTCCCCCGTTATAGTTAGTTCAGCTAACTATAACTCGCGTGCCCGCAATGCACTGCTGATGACGTCACTTATTACATCACTCATGACATGGTCAGTGACATCACTCATGACATCACTGATGACATCTCAAATGACATCACTGATGACATCATCCTTGTGATAGAGTGGCAGACCTCCTCTCACCCTAATATAACCTTTGATACACACATTCAAAAATAGAGACTCAAATTTTCAAAACAATGGACATACCAATACCAGTTACAACAACCTCTTCAGTAATTCTAAGATCCACATACACATCCACTCATTCACCAACAGTCCTATACAGTCACTCATACATGTACTCACTCATATGTACTCATACACCTATACATCCTGTTACACAATGCCACTCATCCATAGAGTTACTCACACACATAGCCACTCATGCTAATAAAGAATCAAACATACATTTACTTGCATATACAGTTATACACACACCACCACACTTACTTCTACGGAAACTTACACATACTTAGTCTTTTAAACAATCACTTATAGAAACACATACTTATTCATACAGGAACTCTTTCAATCTCTCACTCTCACATATACTCACTTATATACACCAATAGTCACATACACTAGTTTAAAACATATGTAGTTACTCATAAAGACACTATTGAGACAGTCATTCACTCAGTAACACACCCATACACACACTCATCCACCCATACAGTCCTGCACACATGCTGTCTTCAACACATACAAACAGTGAGTCACTCATTCATGCACCTATGCACTACGTAATACCCCCCACCGATCCATGCAGACACTCAGACTGATACTCATAAAACCAACTAATAACCTATATAGACACTCATGTAGCTACTCACCAACCCATGCAGCCACTTATACACAAAGTGAGAGACTGATACAGATATTTACATATTTAAACATTACTCACTAAGCCATGTATTCACTATGATACACTTAATCAGTCAGTTACACAATCAATTTTTCAAAAACAAATCATCCATTTAGACACTTATATACCCATTTATTCTTCCATCGACCTTGAGATATACATGCGACAAAATTATCTTAAAATCAACACGGAGAAAAGGGAGATAATCGAGTTTGGCCAGGGAACTTCCGTGTGGAGCGGTTCCTGGTGGCCAGAAGAGGCCGGTCAATGCCCCTGTCCTGTGCGTGCAGAAGGTCAGAAACTTGGGAGTGGTTTTTGATAACCAGCTTAATTTCTCTGCACATGTCAGCAATCTAGCCTCATCCTGCTCCTATCTAATAAGGATACTGCGGAAGATCTTTCCTTTTATTAAATATGAGCTCCGCAGGAATGTAGTGGTGGCCTTGGTGCTGTCTAGAATGGACTATTGCAACGCCCTACTATTAGGAATAAACAAGACGTTGATGAGGAGACTGCAGGTCCTGCAGAATGCGGCAGCCAGACTTTTGCTGGACGTCCCCAGAGATCACTCTGTGGCGGAGGGAATGAGGGCACTTCACTGGCTCCCAATCCAACAACGCATAGAGTTTAAGGCTTTATGCCTTGTTCACAAGGCAGTGTTTGGCGGGGGAGCCAAGGGGGTTCAAAAGCTCTTTATCCCCTACTCTCCGGGCCGGGTCCTTAGGTCTTCCTCCCAATGCCTCCTTAAGCTAAATCGTGTTAGGAAAGCCAGATGGAGTGGCAGAGCCTTTTCCTTCCATGCTGTCACTCTTTGGAATAAGCTTCCTGGTCCGCTAAGACTCATAGATAGTCATCAAGTATTCAGAAAACTTTTAAAAACACGGCTGTTTAAGGTGACCCGGGGTTAATCTGGGGCGGATTTCTCTCTACCTACCAGCGCCAAGACGCCTCGGCATTCGTTCGCGCTTTACAAGTAGCTATCCTATCTTATCCTATCCTATCCTACATATATAAAACATATTTAATTTTCAGAAAAACACACATTCACTGGATGATGTTATCAGTGATGTCATCAGTGATGTCATTTGAGATGTCATCAGTGATGTCATGAGTGATGTCACTGACCAGGCCATGAGTGATGTAATATGTGACGTCATCAGCAGTGCATTGCGGGCGCGCGAGTTATAGTTAGCTGAACTAACTATAACGGGGGAATTTCAATGGTTTTGTACAAGTGAAAAGTCCAGCTAACTATAACACCCCTGAAACCTATGGTTTTTTCAGTGAATATATATATATATATATATATATTTATATACCGTGACCAAGGGCTCATGGAGCTCGAAACGCGTTGGTTTAAAATGCTGTAATGGAGAAAATTGCTTGTTTATTGTTCGATTAACGAATTGTTGAAAAGATTTCCACTGAGTGCGTTCCTTTAGGACCAAGTTTTCATAGGAAGAGCATTGTTTTGTTTTGCTTATAACTTTGGCGTCGTTTGATGAATCTTCATGAAATGTTCCAAACTAATTCTTTGTTCATTTCAGCTCCTATGTTGAAAGTTTGGGGGTGATCTGTCAAGAGGGGGCAGAGAAAAAAGGGTGTCCCAAAATGTGTTTTCTCCATGTTAATTTCCATATGAAATTTTAGACCAGGCTACAGGTCAAACGGGTGAACGGAATTACCGCAAATTTGGCAGGGAGAAGGGGCTTGGTCTAGAAAGCACGTTTTTGATTATTTGGTGTAAATCCATTCAGTAGTTTTGGAGAAATTTGCAGATATCGATATTTGGGAATGTTGCCATCTGATTGGCTGAGGCGTTACGAGCACGAGCTTGCTGCTTATTGGCTGAGAGCGGTTGCAACTAGGAAGTGTTGGCAGCCATTTTGTGAATCTGTTGAAGCGAGTAAGGGGAAAAAAGGGCGAAAAGAGTAGGAAAGAGGAGGGTAGGAGCGCTGTGAGCGCTGTGGGGTGGTTAGGGTGTGCTAAACAGGGAGTGTGAAGCGATGTATTCACCCCTACCGGTGTGAAAGTGCTGTTTTGCCCAGAGTGAGATGGTGCTGAAGCGAGGTGCCGGTACAATCGGGGATGAAACCATGAGCTGATTGCTGTAAACTGATGTGTTCTGGGCGCTGTAGCATACTGGCCGCTGTAGCATAGCTGTGCAAGTGGTGTTTGTATGGGTTTAGACCATAGGTCTTCAATCTATGGGGCGCGACCCCCAGGGGGGGCGTGGAGTCATTGGCAGGGGGTCGCGCATTCACCTGTCTCACTGCTGCCTCAAATCCAGAACGTTTTCGTTTAGTTTTGGATTCGAAATAATTACATCCCAGGAGCCTCTTTGATTGGAGGACAGGGCAAAATAAGCCAATCATAATGTGTCTACATCATCAATGCCTGTCCTCCAATAAGAGAGACTGCAGATGCACACCAGGAAATGCCCGCAAACTTTGTCCAGAAAGATGGACCAGCACCTTCGTGATGCAGGCTGTATTTCCACGGAGTTCTGCGCCGTCACTGCTGCCTTTCAATGGATCCAGTTGTCTTTCTTGGCCGTCGCTGCTTTCACCTCGTGTTCCTTTTTTCAACTCATCTTCCTGGCTCATTGCTGCCTCTGCATTAGGATCTCTTTCCCGGCTGGTTTCCAAGGCAACCCGAAGCTTCCAGGAATAATTAGGCAAGCCCCCTCCTCATACGCCATGCCCTGGCTTTTCAGCTGCAGACATACACTGAAACTATCTTGCATGCAGGCAAAGACACACACACAGATTCTTATCTGTTTCCTTGGTTGAGGTGGGTGGGAGGGGGGGACAGGAAAAAGGCTCTGGTGCATTTTTATGACTGTGGAATGGTGATTATTTTTGGTGTCCTTTCTGTTTTTGTAGCAGAAGTTACATATTCATTTTGGTGACACTTAAATGTTTATTTTCCATGTTCTTTCCGCTTTTATTCTTGTAGCAGCAGATTAATATGATGCCTCTGGTCAACTTCAATTGCCACATTTTCGTAAAAAAAGCGATGGTTATTTGTTCATGTGTAAAGCATCCATGATTGCACCTTACTTGATGTAGTGATTTTTGTAGTACAAAAAACGTTATCACGTGGTGGAATCATTTAAAACGGGTCTGGGAGAGTTCATC
This sequence comes from Triturus cristatus, assembly GCF_964204655.1. NCBI lineage: Eukaryota > Metazoa > Chordata > Amphibia > Caudata > Salamandridae > Triturus > Triturus cristatus. Next base: position 373,991,988 of record NC_140588.1, read on the forward strand.
TGAGGATATCATTTTTTGTCAAAAAGTTCTAAATAGTAAGGGGCCGATTCAGATACCCGGTCGGACAGCTGTCCGTAGCCTTACCGTGCGACCGACACGTACCCGGAGCCGGTCCGTCCTGTAGAGTAAGTACGATGAGCATAACTGCCAAAAACCCGTCCGACACGTAGGCTGTGATTGAAGCTCCATTCTCCGTCCGAGCCGTAACTCCTAACGCTGAACCGAGTCGCCCGGAAGCAGTATCCATAGCAGTTTCTGGCATGACAAGTACGATGCGTACATCCTACGTGCCGGACGGGTCACCACGAAAGGGACGTCACAGCATCCGGAGAACAAGCATATCAGCTAAGATTCGCGCCACAACTCAATACACGGCTACGAGATGGACCAGCTTGCAGCGGGTACGAGACGAAGCAACAAGCAGCATGAATCCCATCGCGCAGGTCATACCAGTACTCCACATCTATGACCGGCTCAGGAACCGACGCCGACGGCGCAGGCGGTAAGTCAGACACCTACCACATAAACAAATGACCCGTACCCGCAAAATGGAACACACACACAGGGGATCCATATCCTGGCCACACACAACAGGCCACCATAGGGGTTGCATGGCCAGCACCACTAACACCCAAACCCATAGGGGACCTGTTGCCCATCACCCCTGCCAACCCCAGCCATAGGGGACCTGTTGCCCATCACTACTGCCACCCCTAGCCATAGGGCTTATGTTGCCCATCACTACTGCCACCCACAGCCATAGGGACTATGCTGCCCATCACCCCTGCCACCCCCAGCCATAGGGCTTATGTTGCCCATCACTACTGCCACCCCCACCCATAGGGCTTATGTTGCCCATCACTACTGCCACCCCCAGCCATAGGGACTATGTTGCTCATCACTACTGCCACCCCCACCCATAGGGCATTTGTTGCCCATCACTACTGCCACCCATACCCATAGGGGACCTGTTGCCCATCAGCCCTGCCACCCCAGTCATAGGGCTTATGTTGCCCATCACTACTGCCACCCCCACCCATAGGGGACCTTTTGCCCATCACTACTGCCATCCCCAGCCATAGGGCTGATGTTGCCCATCACCCCTGCCACCCACACCCATAGGGGACCTGTTGCCCATCACCCCTGCCACCCCCAGCCATAGGGGACCTGTTGCCCATCACTACTGCCACCCCCAGCCATAGGGACTATGTTGCCCATCACCCCTGCCACCCCCAGCCACAGGGCTTATGTTGCCCATCACTACTGCCACCCCCACCCATAGGGGACCTGTTGCCCATCACTACTGCCACCCACACCCATAGGGGACCTGTTGCCCATCACTACTGCCACCCCCACCCATAGGGACTATGTTGCCCATCACCCCTGCCACCCCCAGCCATAGGGCTTATGTTGCTTATCACTACTGCCACCCCACCCATAGGGGACCTGTTGCCCTTCACCCCTGCCACCCACACCCACAGGGCTTATGTTGCCCATCACTACTGCCACCCCCAGCCATAGGGACTATGTTGCCGATCACCCCTGCCACCCCCAGTCATAGGGCTTATGTTGCCCATGACCACTACCACGTCCACCCATAGGGCTTATGTTGCCCATCACCCCTTCCACCCCCAGCCATAGGGCTCATGTTGCTCATCACTACTGCCACCCCCACCCATAGGGGACCTGTTGCCCATCACCCCTGCCACCCCCAGCCATAGCGGACCTGTTGCCCATCACTACTGCCACCCCCAGCCATAGGGCTTATGTTGCCCATCACTACTGCCACCCCCAGCCATAGGATGGGTGATGCGCAACACATCCAGTATACTCCAACATCAGGTATGTCAGCAAAATACATCCCCCTAACATCATGACAACAGTGTGCAGTCTGTGACAAATGCCCACAACAGTGATTATGACTACGAATATACAATGTAAGTAACAGCACATGTGTGACCAACACATGAGTGTGACATACACAAGGCAAGCATCACCACAGCACTGTGACAATGTAAAAAGAACACCCCCTCACTGTGTAGAACAGAAGTTACGTGTGGGCTTCCAAAATGCAGCAGATGTTGAGCATTGTGATGATGGGGACTAAACCCCACCTCATCACAGTGACCAAAAGGTAAGTGCCATCATGGTCAAAGCGGCAAATAACAAACAGCATGTATGATCCCTGCTCCCAACACATCTGGGGCAAACTAGTGGTTGTGTCCCCTTCCCACAGAGATGTGGTGAGGCTAACAGTGCTGTGAAAACATAACACACACTTGGCCATGTGCAGACAAGCACCACACATGGGGGCTGACAATGCATACAGTGTACAATACCACAAGAGCAGAAGTGACCATCACCAAGCATGCACACATCTCGAAAATAGACACACCAATCAAAACAACATGTGTAGACTGTAGGTGTCAGCTCACAAACACACATTCCAAGCCAGCAATGGCACCTAACAACCCGGATGAATGTGCACAATGATGTGATATGACTCACAGGAACAGCAGGCAAAACCACAGAAACACCATCCAGACAAAGGCCCACAACAGCAATACCAATGCACTGGTGCAGATGCACAAACACAAACAGGCAACCTCACACTGCACATCTGACACAGCATGTGCGTGTGTGTCACAGTATCCCCAGGCAACAACACAACACATGAGGGGGGCTGAACCACAGTTACACAGATGTGGACACAGTGCCACCCAAAAGTAAACCATCATTGGGACACCCTCAGTGGGCAATCAGGCATTGGGAGATGAGAGGGAGCACAACAGACACATGTGACACAAGCTGAAATGAACACAAACTCACACAGCAAGAGACTGACACACAACACCACTACCTCCACTGTGATGACAAAGGCAGATGTCGTACAAACTGTGAAACCCAGACATGTGTCCTGTGCCACAAACGTACATCACACATACACAAGCACAAATCATTCAGCATGGCCCCTCATCCATGGACAAACTGGAGCTAGGGGACCATCCATGCAAACATTTACATCAGTCCACCCTTAACACCACACACCCTGAACTGCAACAATGTGCATCTGTGAAGCCCACATGGACAGGTGACATTGCACATGCACCCATGACAAACACAGGAATGTTGGGAGGAACTAAGGTGCACAGACACATCACACAAGTACCGTTTACAACCCGGGGGAATGACAGACATACTGCACAGTATGCGGTACATGGCCATGACCTCAAAGCTCACGTAACTTTCAGAATCCCTGCCACAGTCCCAGGACAATGCAGAAGCCAAGGAGAACCACAAGGCACACATGCTGACACCTGCCAGCATCGCAGCCATGAACCCGACAAGTGGGAGCAGTCACACACACATACAAATGTCTCAATCACTGCAAGGTACCACCTAGGGACAACTACATGATTTAGCAAATAAACAGGTGCCTTGCGGAACCCTGACTGTGTCCCATCTGTGTCTGACAACATCATCACCACTCAGAACTGACAAATTCCAATGATGATACACCAATTAACAGTAGTGTGTCATGCACCCACACATCTGGTAGCCCATTGGAAAAGTAGTGGGATTAACCCAGTGCCACTCAGCAAGCATAAACAACAGGAACATATCAAGGGAACACTGTCTGTGTATGAACAGGGATGTGGACACACACACATGCTCATACAACACACACCATGAGCCCAGGCCATGTCACTGGACAACACACTTACTTGAGGGGACCCAACTCCTGTGGAAGCCCAGCTGTGCCAAACATATTTCCTGCATGTCTCACTCATGTCTGCAGAACACTTGGTCAGTCAGCCATCAGTTACCACACAATGAAGGCTCTGGTCACAACAGCCTGTGTACGTGAGTCTCCCCTAAGTCATCTCCACATACCCAAAACATATGTCTAGCAAGTTGCACAGAGAACCCAGTTGCTCCCATACCAATGATGCCCACACCTGTAGGTCAGGTGTTGAGGAGCACAAAGTCTGTTGAAGTGACAAATTGGACAATGGGAAGCACCTCATATGTGCAGGGGTGCAAGCCACAGATGTGACCATGCAAATGAAATGTTCACAGAGATGCCCACAAATAGTTGATCCTGACACACCCAGGTATGACATGGATACCCACCAGAATAGGATACATATCTCATGGACCACAGGGTGTACCTCACAGCAACACATCAGTATTCAACATTGGAAACCAAGCATCACAGGTGCAAGGGCATGTTAAACATCACCAACATAATGTACAGCTAAATCAAGTTCACAGGGATAAAGAAAAAAGCTTTATTCAGCATATTAAAAGTTAAATGTCTGTTCAAACAAAAGGCCAATGGCCAGTCCATGTCCAAATGCCAAGGAGTGAAGTAGAGTGACAACTGTCACACCTTGCTTGCCTGCACTTCTAAGGACCGGGGTCATCCCCTCGGAGGGGCATACATGGGGGCAGGCCAGGCACCGCAGGGACAGGATCAGGGCGCAGCAGAAGGAGGCAGTGAAGGGGTGGTGGATGCAGGCAAGACACTTGCAACTGCAGTGGAGCTGACTGAAGTGGTGGGTGCTGTCACAACTGTGGGGCACAAGTCAGCTGGGGTGGGTGCCGGCACAACTCCAGAGGGCAGGTCAGATGGAGTGGATTGGGTCACCACTGCAGTGCCCAAGTCAGATGGGCTGGTCGTGGACTCCAATGCAGTGCCTACATCCATGGGAGCGGAATGGGGGGCAGGTGAGGTCGGCAGGACAGGGGGACATCAGAGGCACTAACCGTCTGACCAGGTGTGGAGGAGCAAGTGCCGGGGGGAGGGCCTTAGCATTTTGGGGATGGTGTATCTGTGGGTGGGGGAACCTGGGGCAGGGAGTGGCAGGGGAACCTCTGGAGTGGTGGCCTGGGGGATGGAGGACAGAGATTTTGCCTTGGAGCTGCGTGGTGGAGGGGGTGTCTTGTTCATCTTGCGCCGGGGGGACTTGCGGGTGGGGGTCTCTGTCTGACTGCGCCTGGGGGAGGGTGTCCGGGTTTGAGGGGCACTCCCCTCTGTGTGTGGGGACTTCCTCTTCCCCTTGTAATCAGGATCTGCTGGATCGTTGGGGAAGAGGCCAAGGTCACAGAGGAAGAGCTTCTTGGGAGATGGGGTTGCAGGTGATGCAAGGGAAGGGGGCTGGGAGGGAGAGGTTTCGGAGGACTGCGGAGTGGTTGTGGATGACTGTGTGTGTGTGTCTGCAAATCAGCCCCTGTGAGTGTGTCATCAGTCCCCTGCGCTTGCTTGTGTGCACGTCTAGACCTTGGTTTGGGTGTTTCTGTGCTTGGGACCGGTAGGCTGCTAGGAATCGTGGGTGGTGCAGGGGTAGGAGGGGTGCGGGACTGTTGGAGAAGGGACACTGCTGCCGTCAGGGAGGATGCCACGGATAGGTCCTCTGTAGGGCAGACATGCCCGAGGAAATGCCCTCCATGAATGACACCAGTTGTGTCAACAGACCTGTGTGTGTATGGAGGACCTTCAGCATCGACGTCTGCCCTACATGAATCTGTCGAAGTAAGTCCACAGACTCCTCACTCAGGGCAGCAGGTGATACAGGGGCAGGGGGTGCGGTGCCTGGCACAAAGGAGACATGCTCACGAACACGGGAGCCCACAGGGTCCTCTGGGATGTGAGCCGATGGGAGGGTGGTGGTGGTGGTGGCGGGGACAGCCTCACTAGCTGGGGTTTGGTGGCTGCTGACACCCGCCTCCACAAGGGAGTCATCCTCAGAGCTGCTGTGGCCCTCAGCTGGGGGGATGGTGCTGACAACTCCTCTGTGTGGCTCCACTCGCCATCCGTGCCACTGGATCCACCCGACTACTCTCCTTCTGTCCCTGTAAGGCTCTGTGGCTCCTCCTGGTCCGTGGAGCTGTCCCCTCCTGTGGACGTGGATGTAGCTGGATAGGAATAGGAAGTAAGAGAACAACATCAGTCACCTGCACCAACTGCACACACCACAGTGAGTACATCACATCACAGGTCAAGCCCTGGCATCATCAGCTGAACACAGCTCAAAGTGCCAACACTGTTTCGGATAAGCCAATTGTCATTCTCAACATCAACCATGGCACACATATCCCTCCTGACTTGCACACATATGTCTGTTGCATGTTGGATGGTAACACCCCAATGTGCCAACATGCACCACCCACACATTAGTTGGACATGCAAGTGAACATGTAGGAGTATGTCACTATACACACAGCACATCTCTTGCTACTGACTCAGTACATGTGTCCGGATGAAGGGATGGGCAGAGACTCATTTCACATGCTTGTGATGCATGCCAGCAACACACACTATGATGTTCTCATGTCCTGGTGGGCAATGCCACAATGGTGTGCATGGTGCACACTTGAACACAATGCAGGATCACTCATAGCAAGTTAAATGCCATGGCACTGGGATGCCCTGAAAGTCAGTCAACACTGTCTCCTGTCACAGGGGCAGGGCATCCACACAACAACAATATGCACTGACTCACAATCCTAGCTCAGGGGTAAAGCTAACTCTGCAGATGACCGGCACACTTGCCCATCCCATGCAAACAACATGTCCAGGAGCCAGAAGACCCCACATCATGCAAATCAGACATCTGAGTCTCTGCAAACACAAATCCCTGTACATTAACATGTCACAGTCTGCCATGCATGTAACCCAGCTGCCTGAAGGACACAGTTGCATACACCATTGTGCGCTGTCAGATGATCACATACCTATATGTCACACAGGTATTGTCTCTCACAGTCACATCTCAGATGTCATGCTGGCCCTCTGAATCATGGACACCCCAGTTGTACGTAACAACAAGCCACACCCTAATGACACAGAGGCAGACACCTGAGGTCACATTTCACTAAGCACAACCGGCAATTTCATACACAGGAGTGGGATTACAGAGTGCTTCTAAATGCCCTTGAGGAGGCATGACTGGCAAGGTCTACGTGAAACAGTGTTTAGCCCTGGACAGTAGTCAGGTGGCTAAGCAAGTGTGACTTATTCGATATACATGCTCCTGAAGCCCAAAAATTGGAGTCCCCTGCTGTATGGGTTTGTTTGGAATATCACAGCCACATGTTGCAAGTCAGACCAGCAATTGAAACACATCTCAAGAGCACACACATATCACATGTCAGATCTCAGGCATTGTGTAAACATGACACATGAAACACACAACAGAGTCACGGAAACAGATGCTGACCGGTAGCTGAAGCATAGCTGACTGCAGGGACACAGTGCCCTAGTGACACAAGCAACAGACTGTAGGGGCGACACCTGTGGAACAGATGAGGAGGGTGCATCACACAATTGAGAGACCTGAGTATTGGACTACAAGACCTACATAATGTGGAAGTGTGACCAGGCCAAAAGACTGCTATTAGCATGTCAGACATAGTACACAGATCAGGCATGGACTTACCCCCTTCCTGCTGCTGTCTGGCCTTCAGCTGCCTATCCAGGCCCGGGAAGACCACCGCCAGTATCCAGAGCATGTGGGGAGTCAGGGTCCGGTGTCCACCCCTCCTGCGTGGAGGTGACAGCTTCAGCTGGACTCTAGCTAGCCTCCGGGTCCAGCCCCAAAGGTCCTGCCACCTCTTCTGGCAGTTGCGGATCCGGCGCTTGTAGACCCCCACCGAACGAACAGCCCGGGCGATGGTCAGCCAGATCTCCTGCTTCTGGTGGACATCAACCTGTGAGGATGACAAAGTGAAAAGTACATTAACACACATGCCCCAGATTTGAGCAGCACACATTTGGATATACATGTCATCATCACAAAGGGAAATGAATTACACAGGTAGTGCAACCATGGGAAAGGACAAATCACCTGCATGTCTGACATGTTAACGATGCCTGGATAGTTTAAGCTTGCACTAATGCACTTTAGCAGCAGGAAACCTATTTATTACATGTCCCTACACACTTTTGGTGATGAAAGTAGTCAATGAGAATGCTTGCCACTGGTGTACACACTGCTAGTCAGACAACATGCATAACTAGGAAGGCAGTGGACTGCACACTCACCTGCTCCCCTGGTTTCCCATAGAGCTTGATGTACTGTGGAAGGAGCCCGTCCAGCAGGGCCTGGTTCTCCTCCTCAGTGAAGGCTGGGGCCATAGAGTACGTGCCATAGCAGGAGACAGAGGATGCAGAGACAGCAGCAGTGGTAGCAGGGATGTGGTCCAGTAGCATGTAGTACAGGCAAGTGAGCTCCCTGGGGGCTAGCCAGCCTTATATCTGTGTTGCAGAGGCAGACTCTGTGCCATGTGTCCCAAGTGATAGGTCCAACACGGTTGCATTCTATGAATCTGGCCAATCCATTTAAATGTACGACTCGTACACGCCTTCCGCATCGTTCAAATCTTCACCTTCATGGAACACTTGAAATTGCAACATTGTTGTAGGCATCCAACTGAATTTCCAGTGCACAACTCGTACAGGTTTTGAATCCGCATCCGTCTCCATGACAGTCCGGAGCCAATGGGTGCGCCCGGCTCGTTCAACTGACTGTACAACGCGTATTTTGAATATACACATGCACCCGTCTCCATACGATTCAATGACAAAGCGTACGCATGGCTCGGACATGACCCGTGCAATGCGTACGCATTGTCACCCGAGTCAGACCTCATTGCATTCAATGACAAAGCGTACAAACGGCTCGGACATGACCCATGCAATGCGTACGCATTGTCACCCGCGTTGGACCTCATTGCATTCAATGACAAAGCGTACGCATGGCTCGGACATGACCCGTGCAATGCGTACGCATTGTCACCCGCGTCGGACCTCATTGCATTCAATGACAAAGCGTACGCACGGCTCGGACATGACCCGTGCAATGCGTACGCATTGTCACCCACGTCGGACCTCATTGGTGTGACTATTATAACGATGCAACACACATATACTGGCCAGGGACACCTGTGCACACCTACCGCACTACAGCATTGGTCACACAGTGTCCCATGGCATGTAAGGCTGCATTCCCTGGGTGTTTGGGGGGGGCACGTCTGGTATTTTGGCTGGCACTTTGTGCAGCCACTCCCAGGCTGTGCACGTGTACATGGGGGCAGAATCCTTTGTGTGTTGTGCACATTACCACTGTGATGTGCAATTATACAGTAATGGGCATGAGTCACGGACACAGTGTCAGGTTGGATATGTTTAGGACATGTCACATACACCCTGAGTCCTGGGGGTGATGGCATGTACATCACAGTGAGACCTGTAGCCACAATACTGATGTGCACCCACAGTCTGTGTGCATGTTGTGTCTCAGATGTGTCTGATCAAATGTGCCCAATGGGTGACAGTCTCCACATCCATGTGGTACATGCATCACCCTTGATGGGGTGTGTGTCTAAGAGACGTACATGTAGGGCCGGCAGGAACAATAGTGGCCACTACCTGTGGGACTTACGCTTGCCTTGTGGTGTGTACGTGCTACGCCATGTCCATTGCTGTGTTGATGTGGCAATACAGGGACCCTGGGTTTCTGCATGGAAAAGATCTGTGATGCCTGTGAGACATGAGGCCTCACTTGTCACTGTGGTGTGTGTTTGGAATGTTGGAGCAGCACATAGGTTGGGTGACACAGCCAGATGATTGGCCATTGCACTACATGGGACTCATGTGGACATGTGGAATTGAGATGTGAGGTGGTGGTCTTGTAGGTGACATATGTGACCATGCCCAACAGCACACACCTCAGTACATTGTGTAATGTCATGTTCTAGCATGTGATATTGATCGTGGTCATGGCCACATGGGTGGATGAACTGACAATCTTCCTTTGTGCATCTCTGTACTGCAGGGCACCAGCTGTCCATCAGCCGTTCCCAGACCTTGCAACCATGCAGGAACGCGACTGCATCAGACGGTACCACTTCACCAGGCCACTGATTGCGGAGTTGGCGGAGCAGTTGGTGCCACATCTGCTACTTGGCCGGACATACCCTACAGCACTGACCCCAGAGGTGAAGGTGATGGCAGCCCTGCACTTCTTTGCTACTGGTACCTTCCATTACACCGTGGCTACTGCTGGTGGGATGTCGCAAACGATGTTTAGTCGAGTGCTACGCGATGTCTTGGAGGGGATGTTGCAATTCCTAGACCTGTATATCAAGTTCCCTTGCCCAGCTGAACTCCCTGAAATAAAGGATGCCTTTTATACACTGGGGAGGATGCCGAACGTCATCGGATCTATTGATGGGACACATGTTGCCCTGATACCACCTCAGGCACATGAGAAGGCATACTGTAACAGGAAGCACTACCATTCGATCAATGCTCTGGTGGTCTGTCTTGCTGACATGTCGATCACACGTGTGTGCACGGTTCCCTGGTTCTGCGCACGATGCCTACATTATGAGGAGTAGTCGCATTGCAACGCTGATGTCACAGATGCCAGCTCAGCATGCCTGGCTTGTCAGTGTTTACTGACTGTTTCTCATTGTGTGTGTTTGTCAATGTGGTATTCCGCACTCCTACAAAACTCAGCTACTTGTTCATTTTTGTGTGTGTAGGTGACTCCGGATACCCCAACATGCCGTGGTTGCTGACACCCCTCAGGAACCCTGTGACACCAGCCGAGCTGCGCTACAATGAGGCACATGGTCGGAGCAGGAGGGTGATTGAGCGGACATTCGGCCTCCTGAAAAGCCGCTTTCGTTGCCTGGACAAGACCGGAGGGGCCCTCCCATATGAGCCTGCAAAGGTGTGCAAAATAATCCTTGTCGGCAGCATGCTACACAATATGGCAGTGCGGAAGGAGGTGCATCTAATCCAGGATGACGATGACCAACCTCCGGCACCTGTGGAAGATCCCGGCCTGGGCCAAGATGCCAGTGATGATGAGGATGAGGGTGACGTCCGCTCACAGCTCATCAACAACTTCTTCACCTGAATGTGAGTTTCCAGGGTTGTTATGTGAATGTATGGAGGTAGCCCGGAATGTGTTGTGCCAACTCTGTCTGAGTGTGTCTGTGTGCCACTTGACTGGATGCGTGCTGTGATGTATCCATTCAGGTGGTGTGTACTCCACAATAGGGTAGTACTGCTAACTAGTGTTTGTGTAGGTGTCTTGCAACATGTTTTGTGCATGTGTATTGCATTTCTCTCCTGTTCTTCTGTGCTTTTGACTGTATCTTGTCTGTCCTTCCCAGGGTACTTTGCCTGTTGTGTGGTCAACACTGACCCCCAACACCCAGAAGCCAACACCAGGGTGGAAGTTGACAATTCCCATCAACTGATGTACCACACATCTCTGGACTTCCTTTCTCCAACACATTGAGATCGTGTGTCCACTGTTACGTAGAATTACCGTGCAACTATTGTGGAATAAACGTGTTGCTGATGTGTAATGAACCTGTGCTACGTTTTGTTATGTGCGTTGTCTGTCTTCCCACATCTGAGTGACATCTGCTTACCTCACCTGTGGACTTGTTACCACTGACTGGGGTTGGTGTTGTGTCTGTGCATGCCAATGCGTTTCAGGTCAACATCATTGTGTGTGATGAGTAACATGGCCATGGTGAGTATGTTTTGAGTTGCCATAGTGGTGTGTCTCCCTCACATGTGTCACATCACCATGACTCACCTTACTTTGGTCACATTGTTGCAGTATTTGGCATGCACTGTGTTGTGTAGCAGATCGACATCTCCCTGAACATGATAAGTTGGAATCACAACAGAGGCAAGTATGGTGTACTGGTGAGTTTATTTACAAACATGTGTGAGGGAAGTGCACAGGATGGCGGGTGCTGTACATTGGTTTGGGAATCCAAAGCTCACATTGGAGTTGGAAGTGCTGGTAGATGAAATGTCCAGAGTAAAGTCCACAGCCATCTGATACATTGGCCCAACATGAACCCTCCATGTCATGTGGGCGAGTTGTGTGCAATTGGACAAGGTGAACGGGTTGCGCACAAAGGACATTGTCCAGAACAGGTTTAGAGGCCCTGGGGGATGTGCTGGGACATCTGCCTCTCACATGTCCTTCTGCGGATGACCCCTCTTCTTCCGGGGGGATCCTCATGTGCAGCGGACTCTCCGCCAGAGTCCTCCTCCCTCCCTGTGGCGCTGGCAGATGGTGTTGCGACAGACGTTGTGGCCACACAGGGGGGTGTGGACAGGTTGGTGTTGATCTGGCGGAGGCATTGGAGTATGTCCCGATGCACCGCAGTAATGTAATCCCACTTGGCCTCCATGCGGGCATGGTGGGCGACCTGCTCGTGTTGCATGTCCCTGAGGATCCCCACTACCTGGCCAAATCCTCCAGTGCTATCCTGGAACGCATCTAAGATGCGTGCCAGGTGGGGGGCATCATGCAGTCCAGACCCCTCTGCAAGGTGCGCCCTGTGCCTCCCACCCCTCCCAGCACCCCTCTCCACACGGGCAGGACCAGCGGCGGGACGCACAGGTGACACTGGGACCCCTTGGGTGGTGTTGCTGGTGGTGTTTGCTGTAGCTTCCGGGGGGTCCTGTGTCCCTGTGCTGTGGGTGTTGATTGGCCTTGGTCTGTCCGTGTTAGCGGGGGTGCCCTGTCGTTGTCCAGATGCTGGAGGCGTGGGTACAGGGGCTGCAGATGTTGATGCTGCTGGTGCTGCATGATGGCTCACACCTGAGGGGCCAGGTTGGTCGTCGTCATCCGAAGAGAACAGAGAGAGAGTCAGACCAGAGAGCTCAGTGTCCGCCAGAGTCTGGGACTGGTTATCCTCATCATTTGCTGCTGGGTGCCCAGCACCACCTGTGTTTGGAAGAGACACACAATGTGAGTTATGTTTCTACATGCATCGATGGTTCACAAACATGACATTTTCTACTTTTCGAACAGATGCCTGCATGTACGCTGCTTTTCCCTGCTTGTCACAGACAGAGTTTGATATTGTTGTTGGCCATTTCTCAGCATGGCCTTGTGCTCCTCACAACAGAGCCCAGTGTCAGACACCTTGTCAGTCCCTTCCCACTCCCTGTGAGGCGAGTATGGTTCAGTGTGAGCTTGCTGGGCCATGTGGGTGGGTGTAGATTGTCTGTGACTGCGACTCCCATCATACTCTTGGCTACACCCCCTTCCCAGCATGCCCATACTTCCTCCCTCTTGACTCTGCTTCCCTTTGAGGGGGTGTGACAGCAGTGGCAAGATGGCTGACTGTGTAGTCCTGGTGTTTGTTGTTGGCCATTTCCCAGCATGGCCTTGTGCTCCCCACAACAGAGCCCAGTGTCAGACATCTTGTCAGTCCCCTCCCACTCCCTGTGAGGCGAGTATGGTTCAGTGTGAGCTGCTGGGCCATGTGGGTGGGTGTAGATTGTCTGTGACTGGGACTCCCATCATACTCTTGGCTACACCCACTTCCCAGCATGCCCATACTTCCTCCCTCTTGACTCTGCTTCCCTGTGAGGGGGTGTGACAGCAGTGGCAAGATGGCTGACTGTGTAGTCCTGGTGTTTGTTGTTGGCCATTTCCCAGCATGGCCTTGTGCTCCCCACAACAGAGCCCAGTGTCAGACATCTTGTCAGCCCCTTCCCACTCCCTGTGAGATGAGTATGGTTCAGTGTGAGCTTGCTGGGCCATGTGGGTGGGTGTAGATTGTCTGTGACTGCGACTCCCATCATACTCTTGGCTACACCCCCTTCCCAGCATGCCCATACTTCCTCCCTCTTGACTCTGCTTCCCTGTGAGGGGGTGTGACAGCAGTGGCAAGATGGCTGACTGTGTAGTCCTGGTGTTTGTTGTTGGCCATTTCCCAGCATGGCCTTGTGCTCCCCACGACAGAGCCCAGTGTCAGACATCTTGTCAGTCCCTTCCCACTCCCTGTGAGGCGAGTATGGTTCAGTGTGAGCTTGCTGGGTCATGTGGGTGAGTGTAGATTGTCTGTGACTGCGAATCCCATCATACTCTTGGCTACACCCCCTTCCCAGCATGCCCATACTTCCTCCCTCTTGACTCTACTTCCCTGTGAGGGGATGTGACAGCAGTGGCAAGATGGCTGACTGTAAAATCCTGGTGTTTGTTTGGCTTCAAGTCCAAAGTGAGTCCCTGTGCTTCACACAGCAGCACCCAGTACGGGGTATCTTTTGCTGATATTTCAATGAGGTGTGTGTCAATGTGTTGTACCCGGTGAGTTGTGTGGAGTTTGTGTTGAGGGGGGGAGGTGTCTCCCCATGCTGGTAAGTATGGTCAGGGCTGTCAGTCCTCCTTCCCATCATGAAACGTGCTTCCATTGTAGGGCGTGCAAGTTGTCTTTTAGGATGTCAGTTAGTGGTGTCCTGCTTCATGTTTGCACACAACCCCTACCAGGGCCTTGTGCTCCCCACAGCAGGACCCAGTGTCAGCCATCTTGTCAGTCATTTTCCACTCCCTGTGATGTGAGCATGTTTCAGAGAGGTCTTGATCGGCCAATCAGGAGGGGGAGCATTATCTGTGACTAAAGGCCCCATCATGCTTTTGGATACACTCACTTCACCTGCATCCCCACTATTCCTTCCTGACAGTCAGCTGCACTGTGAGGTGGTGTGTGTCTGGCAGGGTGTCTGGCAGGGTCTATTTGGCTTTGTGCCACTGGCTTGCTCTATTTGTTTGTAGGCTGGTGCATGTCATGACACAGTTCCCAATCACTAGGAGATGGCAGGTATTGTGTTTGTCTCAGTGGCATACACATCTTGGGCTGATTATCTATTGGTTAGTGTAGCTTTGCTAGTGGTGCATGGTTTCACTGTCCCCTTGCCACACAATCTTGGGTATGTTGTTTGTGTACTCAACAGGCTCTGGTATGTCTGTTAGGCCATGGACGCTCTCTGATGGTAGGATGTCCCGAACCTTCTCCTCCCAGGTCCTGAAGTAGACTGGTTTGGCAGGAGGGCCACCGCCGGTGCACTGACTCAGGGCGTGATCTTTTTCGATGAGTTTCTTGACCCTCCTGCACACGTCATACGACCTGTTCTGGATATCGTCCTTTGTGCGCTTTGCTGGAGCTTGAGCGTTCACCTTGTCCACAATCCTCGCCTACATCTTGGTTTTCTGTGAGATGGGGGTCCTTTGAACCAATGTACCAAACAAATGTGGCTCTACTCTGATGATCTCGTCTACCAACACTTCTAACTGACTATCTGTGAACTTTGGATTCTTCTTTGGGGGCATGGTGATGGGTGGTGGTGGTGAGGGATGTGTGTGTGAGGGTGGAAGTGAGGGTGGTTTGGTGTTGGTTTTGCTGGGTGTATGTGTGTGTGCTTTTGTATGAGGTGCTGATGGTGTGTGAGTTGTCTGATGGGAGAGTTGTGAGTGTGTCTGTGGTTGCTGTGTACTGGTGTTTGCTGCTGGCTGTGTCTCCTGTTTGTAAGGGATGATGGTAGTGATTGTAGTCCTTTATATAGTTGGAGTTGTCGGTGTGTCTTTGTCCCATGTTTTTTTCTTTGGTATATATTGGCTTTGTCATTGCTTGTTTGGTCTTTTTTTTGTCTTTTTTCCTTTGGGTTTTGTAGGCATGAAGGAGACTTTCATGTGACGGAAACGGACGCTGTTGTTGTCTCGTGCGGGCTTCTCCGCCTCGTTCACGCTGCCTATCTTCTGTGTTTGGTACACGTCGGTCGTGGCGGTCTCTATTGCTTGTGTGCCGGGTTGTGCGAGTCGGTCTGGTTTTACACGCATTGCATCGTACTACGCGAATCGTACATCGCAGGTATGGGTCGGTCGGGTTAATTCTGGGTTCGTGTCAGTCGGTGAACATCGCGTCGGTTTTCCGTCCGGATCACTATTTTCCCTACGGCTCGGTCGTACGACTTGTATTCCGTACGTGTCGGTTGTAATTCACACGCGTTGCATCGTACTGCACGGGTCGTACCGCGCTGGTCTGTGTCGGTCGGTATTCGGTCCGGGTCCGTGTCGGTCGGTTCGTTTTGCGGCCGGAATCGGCCTCTAAATATTCACAAAATCGCAATATATGAGACTGGTGGCCACAATAGCGTCTCATGTCTTTTTATTACATGTAGCAGTGTTTTTTAAGTAGGCAAAATACCGTATATTAAATTCAATCGGAGGTGCAATGAAATATTAGTGCAAATGTTGCAGTGACAAGAGAGAATTCTAAAGGCACAGAAAAAGGAAGCAGTCCTTGAAATTAACTACGCAATTTGGAATGAAGCTTGTGATCACTCTTAAAATAGTGTGTGATGCAAATTGCAGAAACCTGCGGTCAATGGCTGATCTATATTATCCTTGCATATCTTCATAAATGTAAACAAGAGATCACAAATTCATGTCCCTGATGTCAAGGCTATGTAGACCGGATCCACATTCTATGTACGTTCCCAGTTCTAATCTATTAGCAGCAGGTTCTTATATATACAGGACCACCTGATGTAGTCACAATATTCATAGGCTGTTAAACCCACTTATAGATTCCACCTAAAGGAGGGCATTGGTTGTGGTTTATAACTACGCTAATCACTAGATTGGTGAATATGGGCTCATGGAAACCTAAACAGCCATCTGAATTTCAGCTGTGGTTAGAAACAGATCATTATGTCCTGCAAAGAAATGTATTTTAAAGATATTGGTGCTATACACATTAGAAAAATGATGACATTTGTAATTACAAAATTATGTTTTTTTCATGTGTTTTGCAAAGGAACAAGATTCCAAAACATGGAGTAATTTAAATTGTGCAGTTCAAATGTATTAAGAAAGATTCTATAAATGACAAGCAATGGAAGTAATATTTGCGGTAATACAGCAAAACATAAGAATATGCCAGAATATGTGGTCAACCATGTAGATACAACTACAGTTTCAATGCATAAGTATCTTCTCATGAGTAAAATCAAAGCATTAGTCAGCAAACGTGGCCAAGCACTAACTCTCAAAATGTCCATTTAGTTAATTCTTAACTTTTCATACCTCTTCTGCTATTCTGATCCCTCCCCCCAAACAAGCCTTTCTAAACCCTTCCCTCTGACTCTTCCCCCTACGTCTCCCTTTTACTCATCCCAAGCCTCCAACTACTGCTATGAGCTCCAAAACATCTCTCCACTATCCTTCTCAATCCAAATAACATAATACCATATCCACCACTCCAAATTACTTTCCTTTTTCACTATACTTATTCACCACTAATCCTTTATGGGTTCTGGAGAAGCGTGCTATTCGCTGAAAAAGTGCTTCGACACTTCTTCAGGGGTAATTAGCACTATATAAATGCAATTACAATACAATACAATACCTTTGACACACTGCAGCAGTGAATGCTTTGTGGATCTTCAGTTCATATAGAACACATCCCACCATTTTGTTTGCAATGAGATTTTGTGTCCTAAAGGAAGCACATGTGACTCAACGCTGAATGGTTCCTCCGCATATATGCTGTTGTCATTGTGGTATTGAATACCAATGTGTGCCAAAACTGTTCTCTCGTGGCATCATTTTCCATGACTGGTCTATAAGTTTGTCAGCAATAAAACATCATAAATCACCCAGGTACCAGGGAGGGGGGAAGGAGGAGACAATGGCGTGCGATAAATAGCTGTCTGTCTCATGTCAAGGCCAGGCTCTCACAGAATCGCTGTGTGTGCTAATTTGGAGGCTACTCAGCTCCTCGACGACTGCCTGTGTGATCTTGAATTATCTAGTTTATTTGTCTGTTAGATTACCAGCCTCTGGGTACAATGAACTTCACCCACAAAAAAGAAACAACGTGTGTCTTTTGGCTTCCATCTCTAGACAAGTGTGTTTTGCAACCTTTCACAACCTCTTTTCTGACCCTCACCCTGCAAAGGCCTTTCCAAGGCAAAGGCTCTGTTGAGCCAGTCTGACCGTGGAACATGTTGTCCTCCACCTGCACCAAATGCATGGGAACACGTGTTCACAATGGGTGCCATTCTCCTTCCACACACTAAGCCTCCCACTGTACTGAATGTCTGGCCTGCATAGAAGGGCACTTCTAGGGGCACTGACATGAACAAACCTTTGATTTGCTAAACACTGTTTAAGACTATTTCCCCACCGTAAAATGACTTGCCGTGGTAATTCGGGTCGCTTTTGGTTGTCGATGATGATGAGTACCAAGTTCTAGAATTTTTTGTCGGAGGGGGTCCTTACGCCTAAAATTTTTTGACAGGGGGGTCTCGGCATCAAAAAGTTTGAAGACCTCTGGTTTAGACTATAGCGGGAGTGGGAAGCAAACTACTCACCCATACCGGTCTGAAGACTCGGATGGAGTGTTTTAGCAAGCAGGAATAAAGAAATAATCGTGAAGAATATAATGCAGAATGTTGCAATGCCACAGAAGACAAATGGTGAAATCAGGTGTGTTTAAGAAAGTGGCTGTGTGGGATAAAGCGATGGAGTCTGCAAGTTATATAAAAAGTGTCTTTATTTAAGTATCATAAATGAACCCACTGGTGCAAGAGCTAAGGCAACCAGCTGAGGCAAACTCCAACCGCTTCTGCTGTATTCAAACCTAAGCTCCTGCATCAGTCAATTCCACATTACATGTTACAGTTCCATGTGACATAAACAATACCTATTAGACATGAATGACTGTAAATTGTATAATGAAAATAAAGGTAGGATACGATTACCACACTGTGCCAATCAGTTCCTAAACAATGCCGTGTTTTTTGTTCTTGATCGCCAGCTCGTGAGCAGAGGCTGAGGATGAGCTAATTTGTGTGAAAGGGCTTCGTGGATAAAAGGCAGGCAGAGAGACGTGTGTACAAAGAATAGACATGGTTTCAAAATGGATGTTGGGTTTAGGCTAATTTAGCAAGTAAATAGCGTATTTGCATAGGCCATACATCACCTATCCCTGGTTAGTCTGGAGATGTAAGGGGCAATAATGAAAACAGAGTTCAAATGCCTAAGCATGCTTACAAAGTTATTATATGAAAATAGTTCAATAAAATAATTTATGGGAAAAACTCAAAAAAGTTGGAAAAGATCAATCCAAGAATAAAGTGAATTTCTTACAAGTCTTGGAGATTGCAGTCCGGGAGTTCTTCAGCAGCTTAAAATGCGTAATTTGCAAGAGGCGATTGTTGCCATTGTGTGAGAAAAGCAAAGCGATCCAATTCATATCCTCAAAGGGACAGTAATGTTCCTCGAATGTTGGAGCGGCAATTTGAGTTGGCAGGCAATCTGCGATGTTGTCAAAGGTCGGACGTTGCGGGAGATCTTTCGCGGCTGCGCAGAAATCCCATTCTGCCAGGATACCTTTTTGCGTTGCATCCGCCATTGCTCCACTGCCCGAAAAATCAAGTTCATGGTTTTCAAGATGCTCCATTACCTGCTGGATATCGGGAGCGTTTGCTGGGATGTTGGCAAGACATAGATCCATTCGCCAGTCGATTGGGCAAGTGTTGCAATAAAAAGATGGTTCCACGCAGATTGTATATGTGTAAATAAATGTCATGCTGTAGCTGTCTCCGATAATAGATAGAGGCAGGCAGCCGAAAAGTTGTTCCATTTTTTCACGGTATTGATGTAGCTTCGCGTAGAGGCATATTCTGTCGGACATGCTTGTTACCACAGGGAGCGCAGATATTTTTTACAAGCTAAAATAGTAGTAGGATGGCCGCAAACAGAACGAGAATTATGGGCACTGGTCCTGTTATTCCAGAGATTATCGAATTAATGAAGTCTGGTATTATACCAAAAACAGTTTGAAAGCTTGTGACAAGGCCGGAGGAGACAGTGTTAAAAAAGTGTGCCAGAGCTTAAATGTCAGATGTGTTAAAAATTGTGTAACAATTCACAAAGTGTAATGGGAGGTTCGTATTTAAAAGGGAGTGTATTTTACTTGAAGTTCATGCTATCTGCAGTCGATAAATTACTTTTGGAGAAGTGAGGGACACTTCTGTTTCAAACAAAAGCGCTTTCAGTTTGCTCCATTTAATGAAATCTGTTTTCAAAGTAGGTATTGAAGGTCAAGTTGAACTTTGGGAGTTACTTTGTGTGGGTGGGAATAGAGATTGCCACAGGAAGTTATCCGGTTTGAAACAGTAAGGACATACAGTATGCCAGCTCACATTGTGTAACAGTCCATGTTATTAAGAAGCAGAAGATAACTGCCTTTAGAAAGCTGTGTGAATGTTGGTTCGATTGTGGGAGTTGGCGTGCCTTTAAGAAAGCACGCAAGATTGGGGTTGTAAGGTTAGAAGCGTCGTGAAGTTGCTCATTCTTGCATAGTAATGAATGACTGCCATTGTGGTCCCACTTTTCCCCTGGGAGAAAGTTCTGTATCCTCTTTAACACAGCGATATGTAAATGGGAGAAACCACTGCTCGTAAATAAATACGCTACCTTATATAATCATATACAACATGACAAACAACATGTACACCTAGCAGACACAACAACACTACGTACTGTGGGAACCTTGGCTAGCCATGTACACAAACCAAACATAGCACCTCTGCCACACAATGCAGAATGCCGGGAGAGATGGAAGCAAAGTATGTGCGAAGGTGGCAAGTGATTCTCGATTATAAAAGAATACAATGCAGTGGACGCAACCATGATAGTACAGTCAGTAGGGAAGATTAGGAAAACATAGCACGTACGTGCTCCCTCTCCCCCCCAAATCTTTAGCGTAGTGGACTGGCTCGGCGTACGCAAGGCTAGCGTAGAGGTATGAATAAAAGGCACGTTTCTCTGGGTGTGGTTCTCTTCCGGAATGGCGAACATGTCTGTCAGGTCTGCGCAGCTTACACCGCCACGTGGCTGATGCAATTGAGCGAAGGTGGCTGCGGGAATAATGCTCTCAGCCTGCTGGTACCCAGAAACCGTCATGGCTGCTGCGTCGCACATATGCCCCCCATTCACCTTTCGACACCGCCGTATGTGAAAGAGGGCCCACCACGTGCCGGCGGAAGCTTTTGGGCCGAGGTCTGCAAGCTGGGAAGGCTCCTGAGATCAACGCTGGCTACCGCGACACAGGCAGACAGCGCCCAGCCTGAGGTCCAGCACCGTGGAGTGCTCTGTATACTACTAACACAGTAGTCCAACAGGTACCAACAGTGGAACGGTGTCTTGATCCCACAATGGACGATGTTAGAATGACATCTGAGAGTGCAGATGAAGGTACTCCCTTCGACCAGGTGTAATCAACTCTAGGTCCCAACAGTGGAACGGTGTCTTGATCCCACAATGGACGATGTCCGATATTACCTGCTGCTTGTTGGTTTTCACAGAACACCCTCCGTTGAGGTGCATCAGACTCTGTGCTTCCGTAGCTAATTGCTGCACATGATTATTGGGCTTGGGTGAGTGCAGTTGCTGGAGTACACCGCAGTACAGCAGGTCTGAACAGTGAAACGGGGTCTTGATCCCACAATGTACTATGTTAGAACTGCATCTGAGAGTGGAGATGAAGGTACTCCCTTCGACCAGGTGCAACCAACTCTAGATCCCAACAGTGGAACGGTGTCTTGATCCTACAATGGACGATGTCCGATATTACCTGCTGCTTGGTTTTCACAGAACTCCCTCCGTTGAGGTGCATCACACTCTGTGCTTCCGTAGCTAACTGCTGCACATGATTATTGGGCTTGGTTGACTGCAGTCGGTGGAGTACAGCGTGGTACAGCAGGTCGGAACAGTGAAACGGGGTCTTGATTCTGTGATTGAGGATGTCAGAAGTTAAAGTCTGTGATGATTTGTGTGTACTCCCTCCAGTCAGGTGCAACCAACTCCATGCTTTCGAATCCAACGGCACGTGTTTGTGAGGCGTTAATGACCACTGCCTCTGGCCTACACTGTGGTCAGCAGGGCTCACAATTCAGATCGAGTGGTGATTGTTTAATTACAGAATCCAGTAGGCAACTAACTACAACGCCTATTGAAATATACACAATAGCCTTTTAGTATACTTGCTTGAAGAACTTTTTTTAGATGACTTATAGGTCTAGTACAATGACCAAATTCTTCTTGGTAGTGGTAAAGAACACTGAATAACAGTCTACACTGTGGACAGCAGAGATCGCAATTTGAATTGCTTTGATATATTTATTGCAGAGTGTTTTGTAATTTATGTTGTTGTATTTTATGAAGAGGAAGTGAGAAAAAGTATTCATGTATGACTGTGCTCACTACTGCCTTCAATTTACACTGCAGACAGGAGTGTTCACAATTCAGATCGAGTCGCTATTGTAGATGACGCAGTCCTGTAGGCAAAAGACATTGCTCCTGTGCGCTCTGTCCGCACCACGCATACGCATCATCACAGGGTCCGCACATAGTTTTTGTTGCTTTGCGTATGACAAACTGGGCAGCTCAAGTCAAGTCTGGCCTATACTGCAGACAGCAGTGTATACAATTCAGATCGAGTTGCTATTGCAGATGAGGCAGTCCTGTAGGCAACAGACATTGTTCCTAGTACGGCCCGCCCGCAGCACGCATCATCACTGGCTGTGCACATGCTGAATGCTTTTGATGTGGCTATCTGAGTGCACTAGACCTGATGGACCCTTTATGATACAATCTTTTTGTGTATTATTTCAGATCTACTGCCTGTATCTCAGTATACCACAAGTTATGGTTCTTTTACGATAGAATCTTTTCTGTATTATTTCACATCTAGTGTCCCTACCTTACTGTAGCACAAACTATTGACCCTTTTATTATTGAATCTCTGTGTGTGATCCAATGATTACTGTTATAGTTGATGCCAGCAGCAACCATTCCCTGAGGGCTGGTTTACACTCACCCCACACGCATTCAGCACAGCCGTTACTGGTAATAAAAAGGATTCGAGCGCACGTGCCCGTACCCACTTCCACTATCTATCTGTGTCCGTGTGTTCATTATCTATGCATGATACTGCCCCTGGGCCGCACCACATTACATTGTGCTGTGGACAGCGTTTGCAACCATGTTACCTCTGGCAGTGGAGAAAACTTCTGTTATGTAGCTTTTAGATGCATGGCTATCACAGGTGGAAGGCTACTTTACAGAGCATGAATATTGATGAAGATGATGGTTGTGTGTAGTGTCACATATGTGTACATAGCAAAACGTTTTCAAAAAAGCTCTCTAAGCAGAAGAGGAGTCTCTCATCAAACGCTGTAGAGAGAGTGACTAAAATGGGTGGGGTCCTCCAGCTGTTACAATGGGAAATGTTATGAACCAATCAAATGCTATTCTTTAAGGTCACTTGGCAATCGCGCAACGAGCACGCAAGGAGGCCGCACCTGACGCGATTTTGAGAAAATATATTTACCATAATATAAGTTTATTACAGTTAGAAATATATAAATGTTTAAAATATTTTAGATCATCGCTTGTTCTCATGTACACTTTACACTTATTTAGATATAGTTTTGAGACAAAAAAAATTAGGGAATGGCGTACTCGGCGTGACACTATACGTCTATGATGTAACACAGGGCCTGGCAGCGTGCACTCGTCGCATACACAACACGCAGCGGGTGTGACCCCATACGTACATGACGTAAGGCGCGGCTTGGTACTGCGTACCCATGCATACCAAAGTAGCAGCTGGCGCGACCACATACGTATATGATGTTACGCAGGACACGGTGCCACGAACCTGTCGGATACGAAATGCGCATCCTTTACGAGTTTAGCAATATGGTGGATAGGATTCGCGTGCTGATGAAGCTTGGTACGCTACCGGTAAGGGACTTCAGTTTTCTCAAAAAAAAAAAAAAAAGATATAGATACTTTTTTTTGAAGATATAAAACATTACATATTTTTTTTAATTAATTAAAAAAAAGGATAATAGAGTTCCAAAATATTACAACAAAATTAGAAAAAAATATAGGTTTTATAAATATTAAAATATGAAATTAACATTTAAAAAACTTTCGAAATTCACTGAAAAAACTATAGGTTTTACAGACGTTATAGTTAGGGATAAGCATTTGAAAAACCTTTGAAATTCACTGAAGAAACCATAGGGTTTACAGCCAAATCCGAGCAGTTTAACTCAAGATCTGCATGAAAACACGCTCCTCCGTGCCTTGAGCGACAGGATCAGGCAGCCATACCCACTGCCGTCCAAGCCACGCCCATCTTCAAGCCAAGTGAGGAGTGTGTGACCTAACGAGATTGGTTATCTTCAATGCCTTGGGTCACAATTCCCTAACGAAAGCTACCGCACTCGCCCGACGCGAGGAACTTAAAATGGCGGCGTCTGGGTAACGGACTGATGCACAGAAAACGAGGCGGCGGGATAACGGGCAGTTTCACAGTGAACAAGGTGCCGTGACAATTCCTAATTCACCTGACACCAATTCCTACTCCCGAAGGTGGGTGCGCAGGTACTGCGACGTGCAGAGGATCAAAACTGCTCTAACTCGCCCTCGTTGCGATAACACGCGCTCTGCCTGACCCAGTAATGGCGCTTTACCAGAATCTCGAACAGCGTGTGTTGACCTTCACCCAATTGTGCCTCTAAACCCATTTGTCTGGCGGCTCCGCCTGAGTCTGAAGTGGAATGTGCTTAAGCACTGCATTGTTAATTGAACCTGAGCACAAAGTTGTTGTTTACCAACGTGGTGCCTGACCTCAAAATGGCGCCTAATTAATCAAACTGGCACGTATCGGCCCACATTGTTGAACCTGCAGAGACCAAAAGAAATTATCTCACTTGGTGATATAGGGTCAACACTGGTCAGAGGCTTCTTATGCCAAAGCTGAAGCTGTATTGCCTTAATTCCCTGCTGGGCTACAAAAGCGACCTACTGTGTTACAGCCCAATGTCAGTCCAATGCCAGTAACTCACATCCTCCAGTCGATGGCCGTCTCCAAGTGTAAAGGGGAAGTGACCTAGCTCAACCCTCATATCCTATTATACAGTCTGCATAATTCCCGATACCTGCATGATACCTACATAAGGCCAGTACGGTGCCAGAATTCTGATGTTGTCTAACGTTGCCGATACTGACGGGGGCTCCACTGAATGATTCTATTGCTGCCTGCTTCTCGGTAGGAGCCACTTGGATTTCCTCAGATATATTCTGACACAGGACAACCTCAACTGTCGGTCGGGCCTGCGTAATCAAGCATGTTCGGAGCTACCCAGGGTTACCCAGCGTAATCCTCAATCTACGTGACCACTACACCTAGACTTACTCATCTACCTGCAGAAGCGACAGTTCTCGACCACTTCGACGCATGCACAGAACCCAGACCCAAAATGGTGGAAGAACCCTGAGGCCTGAACAAAAAGTCAAACGCTGACCCGGCGATCTCAGACTCTCCGGTCAAAGCTAAAGCGGATATACACAGCACAATGGACATGATCCTCAGGAAGCTAGCTGATGTCCATGACCTGGCAAAGTCCACTAAGCAAAACACCGACTCTATGCAGCTGGAGCTCACCGCCATCAGAGCAGACATACACACGATTAACTCTACACTCACAGACGCAGAGCAGAGAATAAGCGATGTGGAGGATATCACCGCCCAGGCCAGTAAAGAAATACAAGACCTCAGAGCCACTACCAGCGAGCTTAAAAGGCACACAGCCGAATTGGAAGGCCGCAACAGGCGGGGAATATACACATTTTCGGTATTCCAGAGGGCTCAGAGGATGCGGCAGAATCATGCGGAGCATTTTTAGAATCCTGGATACCCATGATAACAGGCACCAAATTCCCTCAAAGTTTGGAAATGGACAGGGCTCACAGAATTCCAACATTCAACTCCTCTAAAAGGAAAACGATTCGGCCTATAATATGCAAGCCCTTACGTTTCCAGCATACAGAGTTAATACTTAACTTTACAAGGAAGAACCACAAAGTTACCTGGGAAGGCCACCAGATAAACTTCTCACAGGATTACTCAAAGCAGACGGTGGACACGCGGAAGGGTTTCTTCAACTGAGAGACAAACTGAGAGACAAAAACATCTAATTCTCCTTCGTTGGCCCGGCAAAGTTTTGAATTTTTGAGAATGGCAAACCACAATTCTTTACGAATCATCTGGTGACGCCCCCGGTACAAGATATGTATACTGCTGCTGGTCATTTGAACAAACGGAAACCATGAAACTCAGATATATGATGCCCTTTGTTCTATGTTACTTGTTTCCATTAGGTCACAATATTGATTGCAGATGTACTATTCTGCCTGTGTCGTAAGTACACATTAGGGTTAATCACACTGGGCTCTTGGCGTTTCTAAGACACGGTTTGTTTATGCTATGTTATGTAAATACCATTGTACTCACGTGCCACAATTTTAGGGCGCTAGTAGGGGTCGTGCTCTTTAAACAATGCTCAGCCTTAATTGACCACGGGGCACAAACTACTATCAGGACTAAGGGGGGTAAATGTGGTTGTCTTCCTTGTAATTTTTGTATTTTATGTATTACATGTATTTTTTTCTTTATCCTTTCTTTTTATACATGTTGCAATGACAAATGGGCGCTACTTTCAATACAAAATCAAGGTCAAGACCCATATGGCCCGTAAAAAAAGTAATTATCAACGACTGTCCACTCATACTACTAATAGACTTGGGGCATTAATGTGGGTTCCGCAGAGGGGGTTGCACAATAGCCTCAAGGATATGATCATCCATTTGCTCATCCAAGCAGCCACCAACAGACAAGAAGATGGCTCAAAATAGAAACATAATTGAAGACATCAATATAGTATCCCTAAATGTAAAGGGGCTCTATCACCCTATCAAGCGCAGGAAAATCTTCGACTACATAGCCAAAACAAAAGGAGACATTATCCTTTTCCAGGAAACGAAACTCTCAGAGGTGGATGTTACCTTTATTAAATACAATTGGATCGCCCATATTTTCTGCTCACCAGCTGACCATAAGAAGAAAGGGGCCATCACTCTTATAGCCAGAAAATCCAATCTCTCCAATATAGTGCACACACATGATGATGATGGGAGACTGCTAATCACACACTTAAAAAAAGGGGAGGATAACATACACGTTATCAATATTTATGGACTGTACTCGGACGAGCCAGCTTCTGGGGGAAAGTATCGGATGTGATAGACACCCTTCCCCAAGACGAACTCGTCATTGTAGGAGGGGATTTCAATCTACCTCTAGATCCCCTACTTGACCGACAATCAAAATGTCAGTACCAAATTACCCAATACCACGAGGTCCTGCGTAAAATCTGTTAAAAATTCAACCTCAAGGATGCATGGCACCTCCAGCACCCAGACACATGCGATTATACATTCTACTCAGCCCCACACAATTCCTATACTAGGATCGATTTTATTTTAATACCAGGCTCCTTTACCCACCTCATTGACCAAACAGACATTGCTCCTATACTTGTCTCACGCCATTCCTGTATTAGTACAAAACTAGCAGGTACGCACCCCACGCTCCCACCCAAACGCTGGCGCTTTAATGAGGAAGTACTCTCCGATCCAACTGATAAAAAACAGATAGAGACCGCGATCCATGATTACATAATTCACAATGATCTTCCAGATACAGATCCTTTCACACTGTGGGACGCCCTTAAGGCAACCATAAGGGGAGAACTCATTGGAATTAAAGCAAGAATTAATAAGAAATTAAACTCGGAGCTCAACACTTTAGAAAAAGAGATTAAAACCCTAGAGTCAGCACATGCCAATGCGACAGACAATAAAGACATATTTGATCAACCGTAAAGAAAAAATATCTATATAACAAAATCGTAAGCAAAAGAGCGGGGGTGTGGATCAACAAATTTAAGGCTCTAAAATTATGCGATGGAAACAGAGCAGGAAAACTACTAGCCTCTTATCTTAAGCACAAGCAAAGACAATTTACCATCTCCTCGATAAAGGACTCCTCTAACACCACCCATACTAAACAAAAAGAGATATTGAGAGCATTCAAATCCTTTTATGAGGATCTTTATAAATATAAACAAACAGTAAACTCGGAAGAGTGTGCCAGATACCTAGAATCTCTAAATCTACCGTGCCTATCAAAGGCGGATGGCGATGCTCTGGGTAAACCCTACTCAGAAACAGAATTAACCAATTCCATTAGATCCCTGAAAAGCAATAAGGCCCCCGTGTCCGGATGGCATCTCGGCGGCCTTTTACAAATCATTTAATGACTCTCTGCAACCAACTCTGCTGAAAGTCTTTAATTCCATAGCCAGGGAAGGACATACACCCAAATCAATGAAAGATGCCACGATCATTGTCATTCCAAAAGAGGGGAAAGACCCACTCTTACCCAAAAACTATAGGCCAATTTCACTAATTAATGTGGGTTGCAAGTTCTACGCAAACATTTTAGCAGTATGGTTGAATGTGGCCCTCCCTAAAATCATTAGCAATTCCCAAGTTGGCTTCCTTAAAAGTCGAATGTCTAACGACAACACCCGCTTGCTAACCCATATATTAGAACAGGCAAAGCAAAAAACTGTCCCGTCGATTGCCACTACCCTGGACGCCGAAAAGGCCATGGCGTTGCATTCAGTACCCACTGCACGTATTGCGATTAATGGAACCTTATCAGATGCCTTTTCACTTGAGCAGGGCACTAGACAAGGCTGCCCCCTATCCCCTTCCCTCTTTCTCCTAGCCCTTGAACCACTGCTCCAGGACATTAAACAGAACCATGACATAAAAGGATTAACCTTTAAAGACCTCCAGGTGAAACTGGCCGCCTACGCAGATGACATTCTTATTGTCACGGAGGATCCATGCTCCTCTGTTACAGCCTTGATGCAAACCATAGAAACCTACTCATCCCACTCCGGCTATAAGCTGAATAGAGATAAGTCAGAAGTCAAGCCTCTTAATATCTACTGCACTAGTGAGATTTTAGGTGACTTGGGCCTCGCCTGGCAACCGGGTTTTATTAAATATCTAGGGATAGAATTCGGCAGCAGCAGCCTTACTTACCTCCAAGCTCACAAACATTAGCTGCTCAAAATCTATATTCAAAAACACGAAACATGGTCTACTGACAGTAGATAAAAAAAGAGAAGTTAGCATAAGACATTCGAACATGGAGTCACTGTGGGACAACAATAGGATCTGATATAGGGGAAGCTCTATTCATCAGTACATGGATTGACAAAGGTATCTTCATTCCTTGCCAATTAGTGTACACATCATCCCCCTTTACCTTCAACGACCTACAGACTAAATTCAACCTAGACCCTATGGAGTTCTATAACTTCTTAAAAATAAAGGCAGCAGTCACAAAAGAAATCTACAACCCTCTTCCCCATCTCTATCACAATACATAGAGAAAAGAAATAAACTGGGACACCAGGTCTCTTGGATATACAAAGCTCATTGCCCCAAACACTCTGGCCTCAACAAAAAGCTCACTGACTATTGGGAATCGCTTTCCTCCTCTCCGATCTCCAAAGAGCTTTGGTCGAAAACATGGAACTCAGTCACTAAGAATAACATTTCGCCAGCCCTATCGCAGATAAAATTCTGGCTCCTACACAAGGCATACTGGACACCAGCTCGCTTACACCTTCACAAAATTAGGGAGGACTCCAGTTGTTGGAATTGTATAGAGGAAACAGGGGACCTAGCACATCTGTTGTTTTACTGCAAGTGCGTAAACCCATTCTGGAACAGTATTTTTGATTTTACCTGTAAACTATTCTCATGTTCCCTTAAAAGAGAAGCCTCTACGTTGGTATTTGGCTTCCTCAGAGCCCAATCCCTGAGTGATAACGACAGGGCCCTTATGGACCTTCTTTTGATGGCAGCAGTTAAAGTCATTTTAAATAATTGGAAGGGCAAAAATAAAGTGTCTTTTACATGCTGGTTAAATTCGGTCTCCCACCTTAGGGGTGCTGACACAATTGCCCTCCAAGATTCACCATGGAAACCCCCCCTCAGACACATGTGGGATAGCCTTGATACATTTTTTGAATTGCATAAACCGCCGTGAACTGAAGTCCTTAGTGATAGGAAGACTTAGGGGTGGTCCATAATCGAGCCTATATACAACTGCTAACTATTTTCTTCCACAGGGAACCATATGTAATATGTCATTGCAATATTTAAGTAGAAGCCTATTAGCAGTGTATGTTGTATGTGGAAATTTACTTTGCTCTTTAGGTTGGATTATTGTGTCTAATTTTGTTTTATTTTTTTTATAGTTTATTTTGTAGTAATGTGTTTTATATTATAGTACTCATTGTTTGGAAAACAACCAATAAAAACTTTTGAACACAAAAACCATAGGTTTTACAGACATTATAGTTAGGAATAAGCTTTTAAAAAACCTTAGAAATTCAATGAAAAAACCATAGGTTTCAGGGACGTTATAGTTAGTTGGACATTTGACTCATATAAAACCAGAGAAATTTGCCCGTTATAGTTAGTTGAGCTAACTATAACTCGCGCGCCCGCAATGCACTGGTGATGACGTCACATATGACATCACTCATGACATGGTCAGTGACATCACTGATGACATCACTGATGACGTCTCAAATGACATCACTAATGACATCATCCATGTGATAATTTGATGCACATACTGATGGCATAATATAAACTTTGATACACGCAATCTAAAATACAGACTACTATTTTTGAAACCATACACACAACAATGCCAGATACTACATACCACCCTCCATTTCCTAGGTCTACACTCGCATCCACTCACTTATACATGCAGTTACTCATCAATACAGTACTATAATATGCACTCATACACCTGTACATACAGTCACAGTCCGCCAGTCATCCATAGAGTTACTCACACACCTACTCAGTCATGCAAAGAATCAACCACATACCCATTTACTCATGTATACAGTTATACACACCAACTGCGTTATTTATACACACACCACATCATTAATTTCTGCAGATACTAACACATACTTACTGTCTTATACAATCACTGATACAAGCAAACACTCTTTTATACACCCACTCTTCAAATAACTTACTCTCACGTATAGTCATTTATATACTCCAACACTCACATATACTGCCTTAAAACATATGTAGTTACTCACACATATACCAGTGAGACATTCATTCACTCACCAACACACCCATACATACACTAACTCACCCATACAGCCCTTCTCAGATGTACTTTTGAATCCATACAACCCGTGAATCACCCACTCAGACATGTATGCACAGTCACACAAACACAAGACACTCAGGCACTCATGCAGATACTCAGACAACAAATCAATAACCCATAAAGACACTCATGTAGCCACTCACCAACCCATGCAGCCGCTTATACACCAACTGAGACACTAATACAGACTTTCACATAGTTTAGTCACTAACCCATACATTCAGTAACACATGTTCAATCACTCACTTATACAGTCAGTCACGCACCTACTAAATAATCTATTCAGGCACTTGTAAATCCACTCATTCTTCAATACACCTTGGCATAGATATATATGAAAAATATTTAAACTTTACAGAAACACACATTCACTGGATGATGGCATCAGTGATGTCATTTGAGATGTCATCAGTGATGTCATGAGTGATGTCACTGTCCATGTCATGAGTGATGTAATATGTGACGTCATCACCAGTGCATTGCGGGCACTTATAGTTAGCTTAACGTTAGCGAGCGGTGCGAGTGGTTGCAACTAGGATGTGTTGGCCGCCATTTTGTGATTCCGTTGAAGCGAGTAAGGTGAAAAAAGGGGGAAAAAGGGGGAAAAAAAGTGGGAAATAGGAAGGTAGGAGCACTGTAACCTCTGTGGGGTGTTTAGGGTGTGCTATAGAGGGGGTGTGAAGCGAAGTATTTACCCCTACCGGTGTGTAAGTGGTGGGCTACGGAAATTAAGTGAGGTATTGGGTAGAGTCTGATGCGGGTAAGGTGAGCTGGTGCCGGACTCGGGGATTAAAGCGTGAGCCCAAATTGTGAGTCTTATGCTGTGAAGTCATGTGCTGTGGCCGCTGCACTACAGTTGTGGAAGTAGTGTCCGGATGTGTTTATAACTACTAGGACGAACTACTGACCCGTACTGGTATGAAAGTCCTGGGGTACGGAATATATATGAGGTATTGTCTGGAGTTTCATGTTGCTAAGCTGAGCTGCTGCCGGAGTCGGGGATTAAAGCGTGAGCCCTAACTGTGTGTCACATGATGTGCTCTGGCCACTGTGCCACATCTGTGCAAGTAGTGTCAGCATGTAGTTATAGGTACTTGGATGAACTTTTGTTTAGAACATTGTAGCTTGTGTATGGTGCTTAGGTGGTGTTGTATAGGGAGTGCGAAGGTAAATCAATATGGTATTTGTAGAGCGCAAACTACTCACCCCTATGGGTGAGCAGAGCTGGGGATCAAAGCGAGAGGTCTGTGCTGCAAAGTGAGATGGTCTTGCCGCTGCCCCACAGCTGTGTGGAGAATACATTTTGTCGAGGGTGCGGGAGTTGGCGTTATATGGCCCTAAAATAGGGGGCCTAAGTTGTAAGTTATAGGGTGGCTCTAAAAAGAGCCCTGTGTTCATTAGTTGGAGCTACATATAACTGCGGATGCACAGCTTCAAGTTATTCAGGAAAACTCGATTTCCCTGATCCGTGAAGTGTACTCCATCACTTCTGTATATATCCGCCATACCAAAATATATGTTGTTGTCTGAGGTATGCAGAGACAGCTTTGTTGACTTTTTTCAGAGATTTTTCAATCTGAGGACAAAATTGTTTGGACCATTTCCACTTCTGTCTTTGGCATATATTGGAATATACAAAGACAGTTTGAGGCAAAAGTAACATCAGTTGTCCAAAGGTGTCCTTTATAAGCATTTCCAAATCTACCCCAGTCAATGTGCCTAGGTCGTTTCCACCACAGTGCACAATCATGAGGTCAGGGTGTTGGAGATGCAAACAGGTTTTAACCAAAGGCAACAATTGGTGCCACTTCAATGCTCTTAGTCCAAACCATTTAATGTCCACATTTTGTAAACCTAGGTCTAAGTCAATACGTCTCTGTTCTGCATACCTCTTGCACCAGAAAACATAGCTATGTCCTACGATCCACACTAGCATTTTGAAGGTATGGCTGGAAGCTATGGAAAGATATCTGTAGCTCATGCAGTTCCTTCGTAGAATAAGAGATATGTTTAAAGATGGGGAACTAGTTTCTTTTCGCATATAAAACGATACCTGATTGGGAGATTAAAAAAGCATTGTTTTTTAAAAGTAGGGTGCACATTCGTTTTGTGGAAAAGTATGTTTGTGATTCGTTAAGAAAAAGTAGTTTGCACATACATATTATAGTACATATTATAGGATACAATTTGCTCAACTCAACCACACCTGCTACTTGCATTTGGAAGGCACTGTTCGAACTTAAAACAATTGTGAACTTTTAACCTGTACGTGCCGTTAAATGTTTGAGAAAATGTTGCAAAAAAATATCGTTAGGTTTAAAAAACTTGATGAACTTTTAACCTCCATGTGTTGTAGACTGTTCTAGAAATTGTGTTGATAGAATACGTTGCATTTCTGACTTTGATGTGTACTTGAATATTAAAAAAACTATTTATATGGAAAAGTAGAAAGACAGTAATAGAGAGAATTTTTGAAAGCTAAAAGAATCAAGGAACTATTGTAATTTGTTCTTGGTTACCTACTGGCGGTCGCCAGTAGGTAGTTATCACTGTTAACGGTCTAAAAGTGCGGTGTTGCTCAGAGTGGCATGGTGGTGATATGATATGGTGCTACACTTGGGTATAAAACGAGAGTCTAAGCCGTGAGGTCATTGCTGTAAAGTGATGTGGTCTGGTGTTTGTAGCATACGTGTGCAAGTAGTGTTACTAGGCGTTTATACCACACAGGGAGTGGGAAGCGAACTAATGACCACTACTGTGCGTTGATAGTATACCGGAAGCGGGAAGCGAAGTAGTTACGCCTACCGGTGTGAAAACTTGGGGATGAAACCGAGCTGATTGCTGTAAAGTGTTGGGCTCTGGGCGGTGTAGGATACTAGCCGCTGTAGTATAAGTGTGTAAGTAGTGTTAGTATGCGTTTATAGTATATAGGGAGTGGGAAGCTAACTACTCATCCCTACTGGTGTGAAGACTCAGGAATTAAACCGTGAGCCTAAATTGTGAGCTCATTGCTGTAAAGTGATGTGCTCTGGGCGCTGTAGCATACTTGTGGAAGAAGTGTTAGTTTACGTTTATACCATATAGGGAGTGGGAAGCGAAAGTCTTACCCCTACCGGTGTCAAGACTCGTGGATGAAACTATGAGCTCATTGCTGTAAAGTCATGTGCTCTGTGTAGTATTCCATTGTAGTCATATTAGAATGTTAGTATGTAATTCTACTAGAATCTAAGGGGCATATTATCAAGGAACGGCGTTAATATTATCGCCGCTTTAGCGGCAGGAAACTGCCCCTAAAACGGCGATAATGGGCTTGATAATATGCCGTAGAGAATACCAATAGAAGCTCATGTTAACACGAGAACATGGGCTTCTATTGGAATTCTCTACGGCATATTATCAAGCCCATTATCGCCGTTGCCGCTAAAGTGGCGATAATTTTAACGCCGTTCCTTGATAATATGGCCTTCAGTATGTAATGTTAGAATGTAGGGCTGTCATGAGGGGAACCTTGCGGAGTTTGTACACGGTGCTGGATTAGACGGTTGCTTTGCTGTCTGCCCCTATTGGTGGTTGTTTCAAGTGTCTTGTTTTCTTGTAATAAATCTACTTATTGGATTCACTGCTGTCTGCCTCTTCACTACATACATTTGGCGACGAGTGGGAGAAGGCAAAAGAAGGCACCACTCAGCAATATTTCAAAATTGCTTGCGTTGTGCTGAAGACCCGTTTTGTTCGTGTAGCTGTTTCCACTCATGCCCGGGTCGTCGGCTCATTGAACTATGTCATCCGACTTCTAGTAGGATTTATATTTTTAGATTTTGCGCTTCCTCTGCTTCTTCACTACATTCTGGTAGCTGTACTACACGTGTGTAAGTAGTGTTAGTATGCGTTTATACTAACAAATGCATCATGGTAGTAGGGAGGGCGACCTCTCAGGCGCAGCTCATACAATGTCCCGGGGTGTGCATTCGCTGGACATTTGTGTTTGCTATTAGAGGGTGGTGCATGGCTTCCACCCTGTGATAGCAAATACTTGTTCGACTACTTGAAGCAAGAGGAGGAAAACCTCGTATCGCTGTAATAGAGGGGATGCGGATGGTAAAAATGGAGAGAAAAGAATAAAAACAAAAAAAGCGGGGTCTCACCTGTTCTTTTAAATGAGGGCCCTGGTGGGTGGGTAATGTTCTGTGGCCAATCCAATTATTATATTGCGGGGTCTCTGTAGGACTGGGGATCTTAATGTCACATGTAAATTAGGCGCAGAAGGGCACAGAGACGTTTTACAGCCTAGGGGAGCGCCATCTTCCCGGGTATTGTTTAGTAATTGTTCGGGGGGTTTGAGGCCAACTGAAGTCCGGGGATCGCCACACTCCGGGTCTTTATTTAAATATGCAGGGTGGGCCTCGGCAGTCCCTGAAGCCTCGGTGGTCCTAGGCAGTGCCTTATTTGTTCTGTAATCACACGGGCAGTACTTATGGTGTTATAAAGTGATACACTCATAGAACTCTTGCAGTTGTACACTTACCCAGTCTTCATTTGTGTAATAGTCAGTTAGATTATGTTTGGTAGGTGCACTCTAATATTAAATATTGTTGTCCTTAAAATCTCCTATAAACAGATGATTTTCACAATAAACAATATACAAGTGTCGTCAAAAAAAGAAGACCTATACACTCAGTTATTTATTTGAAAAAATAAGTAACCTTTATTAAAACAGAAATAAATAGAAATGTAACTTTAATAGTACAGTATAATAAAAATAAACGTGGGTTGGACTCCAGTGGAAGCAGCGTAGGAAATCTGCAAGACAAAAATGAAACATAAGTATGTGTGCTATGTGGAAGAGGTAAAGAAAGGTAGTCCGAATGAAAGGGCCATAGTGAGAATGGAAGGGAGGGGGACTGGGTGGAAGGGAGAAGGGGAGGGAGAGTCAAAAGAAGAGAGGGAGGAGGAGACAGGGCGTCGACCTATTGCACCCAGCCCTTAGTGTTTACCCTCCGTCAACCCGTTTGTCTAGGACGCTGGAGTCTGCGAGAAAGAGTGTGGTTCAGTAAGTCCTTAAAATTAAATACATGAGGCCAGAGATTATGGGCCATATTATGAAGGGAGGGCGATAACATTATCAACGCTTTAGCAGCAGGAAACTGCCGCTAAAGTGGCGATAAGGGGTTGATAATATACCCTTGTGAATTCCCTTAGAAGCCCAGGTTCTGGTGTGAACCTGGGCTTCTATGGGAATTTACAAGGGCATATTATCAACCCCTTATCGTCGCTTTAGCAGCAGTTTCCTGTCGCTAAAGTGGTGATAATGTTATCGCAGTTGTTTGATAATATAGTCCTACATTATTAGCTAGGGGAAAATCGCTTGCATGCACCTGTGCACCCAGGGTGCTGCACCCCAACCCCTTGTGTGCTCAACTGTAGGTCTTGCACACCGAGGCTTCACTGCTCACCTGCCACCACTGGTGTGTCCCACGACGTGTTGGCGCAAGCTCCTAGTCCGGGGTAAGTGTGTACGATAGACCAGGTCTCCGGTCGGGGACGGTGTCTTGATACCACGATGGAAGGTGTCAGAATGCCAGGACATCATTGCGGGGTCAGCTCCCGCTCCGCCCTTCTTGTGGCAATCAATGGAATGTCTGAAAAGGGAGAAATAATTTAATGGTGGAAACATCTGGAGGTAAATGAAGGTTTATTTCAAGCTTGATAGAAAATAGGAGTTGAGTGCATCCTTCGTTTTTGAAGTACGATCTACCAACTGTTAGTGGTAATCGTGGTTCAAAGAGGAGTTGGAGGTGGAGGAGCCTAGCGCGCAACCAAGATGGCCGCGTAGGTCGAGGCTCCCGAGGACCTCCGCAACCTCCTACGATTATCCTGAAATTATCCTGCCCTGGATGAGGGGACTATGTTGGTGAACCTGAGCTGAGGTGGCACCCGTTTCCCGCTTCCGAATCGGACCTCGGACACCGGAGTGAGCACCGATTGAGGTTTGCGGCCTTCCCCTCGCCGGA
Source organism: Triturus cristatus (assembly GCF_964204655.1). NCBI lineage: Eukaryota > Metazoa > Chordata > Amphibia > Caudata > Salamandridae > Triturus > Triturus cristatus. The sequence continues at coordinate 374,029,049 of NC_140588.1, forward strand.
CCCCGGATTTGCGCTGTGGGGTGATCCAGTGACAAAGTGAACAACAGCGGCAGGCAGGGCCTGGCGACTCGCGTACCCCGTACTTTCGCTTTCACACCCCCTTGCCGTCTCTGCGAGGTTGGGTCGCGGAGCCCTTGGTGTTGGTGTGGCCTTGCTGGGAGACCCTGCCTGCCTGCAGGCTGTGATCCACCCCGCTGCTCTGAGGTGGCCCCCCCCGGAGCTCGTGGCCCTGCTTTCCTGCCCTACACGACGTGGCTGGTGTGACTGGGAGACTGGTGGCCATGGCCACGAAACAAGATGGAGACCGGGCAAAGACCAAATCGACCCGGCGTGGCGCCGTCCATCAGGCCAACAGTATGGAGCGCTATACCCTCCAGAAGGGATCTCCCGATGGACCGCGCAAGTCCCCTGAGAGCCCTCCTGATGCCCCAGACCTGCCCGCAGATCTGACTCGGCGAGATGTCATGGGCGCCATTGCCGAGATGAAGGCCTCGGTGGGCCAGCGGTTCGATACACTGGCGCAGAAGATCGACTCGGTCCTCGTGGATGTTGGCCTGGTGAGGGCCGATCTTTCCAAAACCAACGACCGAGTAGATTCTTTGGCCCACGCCGCATCGGGCCTAACGACAGATGTGGCGGCCTTACAAACAGAGGTGCGCCGGCTTAGTCAGGCGAGTGCGCTTATGGATCGACGCCTGGAGGACTCCGAGAGTCGGGCACGGAGGAACAACATCCGCATCATCGGGGTGCCCGAGGTACGCGAGGAGGCGGCGGCGGATCTCTTTGTGGAGGACCTGATTGCTACCCATCTCCAGCCACGGGGGCTGAGTAAACTCTTCGCTGTGGAGAGGGCCCACAGGGTTCCCGGGGGAAGGCCGAAGGACGGAGCCCCTCCGAGACCTCTCATTGCCCGGATTTTCAATTTTCGGGACAGAGACGCTATCCTGCAAACCTCCAGACTGCATGGACCGGTCAAGTTTGACAATATGGAGGTAAATTTTTACCCTGATTTCACCCCAGCGGTCCAGAAGCAGAGACTGAGCTTCCTAGGCGTCAAACGCCGTCTTCGGGACCTAAACCTCAAATACGCCATGCTTTTCCCAGCCAAGCTGCGAATGGAGGTGGACGGTCGCACGCACTTCTTTGATCGTCCCGAAGCGGCCGGGGACTGGCTGGATACTCTGCCCGGGGATCGTGATCGGGGGGGCGGGGGGGAGGCGGCGGGGGGAGACGGCACGCTGGATCGGGACTGAGGGTTTAATATTGGGCCTCACTCTGGACGAACATGATGCCACTTTCGATTCTGCGTCAGTCTTTGTAAGTTCCCCTCCTATGGAGGTTGTGTTGGGTCTATTGGGGGTTCTCCCTCCTCCTCTAGGGGGTCTAGTTAGTTTAACTATATATGGGGCGACAGGCACACTGCACGTTGGGGGGGCTGTTCGGGCTCATGCAGGGGTGCAGGGAGGGGGGAGTTCTGTTGGGGTGGGTGGGTAGGGATGGGGTGTTGTTCGTTTTTATCACAAGGCAAACGTATTTTTGTGTTAGTTCTAAAGTGCTCTCCGGGGGACGAATGATGGCTTCTGTATATGATGGGGGGTAGGGAATTAACCTTGTTGTCTTGGAATGTGAATGGACTGGGGGACAGGATCAAACGAGGTGTGGTCCTGCAGTTTTTGAAGCGAATCTCGCCCGATGTAGTCTTTCTGCAGGAGACACACCTCATTGGCAACTCCTTCTGCGCCATGAATCGGCGTGGATATCGCCTAGTGGCTCACTCGGGCTTCACGTCTGGCTCAAGGGGTGTGGGCATCATGGTGAAGAACTCGCTCCCGTTGGAGATTGATGAGGTGCTCCACGATGACAGGGGACGTTACACGGTCTTGGTGGGAAGACTGGAGGGCAAAGTGGTTGTCTTTGTGTCAGTATACATCCCACCGGGGCTGCAGTCGACCACCTTTGCAGACCTGGGGCGCCTTCTCCTTGGCCTTCCGGGGGGGCTTTTAGTTGTGGGGGGGGATTTCAATGCGGTGGTATCTGGGACTGTGGATCGTCACCCCCCTAGGGACCTCCCCCGGGCACAGGCGTGGCTACCCGGCCTCTTGGATACATTTGGATTAGTGGACTGCTGGCGTTTAAAACACCCCACGCAGCTGCAGTACACTTTCCACTCGGGAGCCCATGGTAGTCTCTCACGACTAGACTATGTCCTTGTCCCGGCGGCCTATGTTGGGAGGGTGGGAGAGGTGCGCCATTTGCCACGGGGTATTTCGGACCACTCCCCGCTCCTACTGCACTTTGATGTCTTTCCGAGGGGTGAGGGTAGGGTGGTCCCAATCAATCCTTGGTACCTGCGCGACCCCACCATTCGCGCTGAATTGATTAAATCCCTTCAGCGATATTTTGATGAGAATGTGGGGTCCGTGCCTTCGGCTGTACCGCTGTGGGAGGCCTTCAAGACAGTACTCCGAGGGGAGGCCCTATCCCTTATTTCCCACGCCCGGAGGCGCGAGCGGGAGGAGGTGACCCGGATGGAGGCTGAAATAGCCGAGTTGGAGGGTAATCTAGAAGGTGGGGTGGCGGATGCCGCATTACATGTCCTCCGACTCAAGCAAGCGGCCTATAGGGCCCTCGTCACGGAGGCGGCCAGGGGATTCAGTAGAGAGCAACAGGGGCGACTGTATGATGTGGGTGATAAGGCTGGTAAACTTATAGCGTGGTTGGACAAAAAAGAGAGAGCGAATCGTGTGGTCCCGCTGATTGAGAAAACGGATGGTGTGTGTGTAACTGAGCCAGAAGAAATCGTCTCCTGCTTCGCGGATTATTTCCGTGGGGTGTATTCCCCGGTGTCTCCCTGCTCAGAAGAGGATTCCCGTGCCCTGCTCAGTGATATCGCGCTGCCGTCCCTTTCCGGGGATGACAGGGTGTCGCTGGACGCCGCTCCCACCTCCGACGAAATCGCCCTCGCCATACGCTCGGTCGCTTCCGGCAAGGCCATGGGTCCGAATGGTCTCCCTATCGAGTTGTACAAGTTGCGACCGGATACGCTGGCACCCCACCTCCGGGCTATGTTCCTGGCGGCACACTCGGTGGGCTCCCTCCCGCTGGACCAGCGTCTGGCTACAATCGTGGTCATCAACAAGGAGGGGAGACCTCGGGACCGGGTTACATCCTATCGGCCCATTTCGCTACTGAATGCGGAGCCCAAGATTCTCGCCAAGGTACTGGCCAATCGGCTGGTCGGCGTGGTGGGCGATTTGGTTCATCAGGACCAGTCCGGCTTTATTCCCCATCGCAACACAGCCCTTAATCTGCGGCATTTGCACGGTGTGCTCGCACGTGTCCCGTTCATACGGGAGCCGGCCATGTTGGCGTCCTTAGACGCCACCATGGCGTTTGACACGCTTGAATGGCCATATATCTGGGCGATGCTTGCGAAGTTTGGATTTGGCCCAGGGTTCATCAGTTGGGTCAAATTGCTGTATTCGGGCCCATTGGCGCAGGTGGTGGTGAACGGAAGAGTATCGGCTCCGTTCGAGCTGGGCCGGGGCACACGGCAGGGCTGCCCCTTATCGCCGCTCCTCTTTGCACTTGCCTTGGAGCCCCTGGCGGAGTGGCTGCGGTGGGAGCCTTCCATCCGTGGTCTCCGCTGGACCCCTGAGTATGAGGACCGCGTATCCCTATACGCTGATGACATCCTCTTGTACCTAGCTTCCCCACGTAAATCACTCATAGTACTGGTTGATGTTTTGCATTCATTCGGTCGTAACTCCGGTCTGGTCATCAACTGGGCTAAATCGTGTGTGTATGTTCTCTCCGGGGAGGCTCCTATCCTCCCGCGAGGCTGTCCGATCCAGGTCGCCCCGCAGGGATTTAGGTACCTGGGTGTCTTCATTACTCTGGACCCGGAGGCTCGGTATGATCGGAACTTGCTTCCCCCCCTCCAGCGTCTGAAAGAGGATGTCGCGCGCTGGCGGCGTTTGCCGCTTTCGCCGCTCGGCCGGGCGGCATTGTTTAAAATGATGTCGCTGCCGCGTTTCCTGTACGCGTTGCAGAACACTATGGACCTCGTCCCAGCGCGCTACTTCCGCGAAGTGGAGAGTTTGCAGCGCCGCCTGTTCTGGGACGGGAGGCCACGTATTGCCCTGGCGAAGCTGACGCTCCCATGGTATGACGGGGGGATTGCCCTCCCGGATATTAAACGGTACTATTGGGCCTCCCAGCTAGCTGCGATTAATCAGGGCCTATATGGGCCCGCCTTAAACCCGGCGTTTGAAATGGATAGGATGCTACTTCCAGGTGGTGACCATAATCGAGCGCTCTACTCTAGCTCGCCCGACGCTCGCCTAACGGGCCCCACGCGTGTCATGGTGCGAGTGTGGCACGCGGCCAATGCAGCTATGGGGTGGAAGGACCGTTTGACCCGGGCGTCACCACTATACGCGTCTGAGCGGTTGGGCTCCTTGTGGACCTCGAAGGGCTTTGAGAAGTGGGACATAATAGGCATTAGCAAAGTGGGGGATCTCTGGACGAGGGGAGGATTTAAAACGTTCGAGATGCTGCAGACGGAATTTCAGTTGCAGGGCAGCGAGTACTTTCGGTATTTGCAGGTCCGTAATGCGCTGGGCTCCGTCTTTCCGGACGTTGCCTCCATCCCGGAGTGTTCCCCCCTGGAGGATAGAGTGCTGGATGGACACGTCCCTGACAGCACGATCTCACTGATCTACAAAAAACTGATCAACGACCGCTCAGACTTGTTGACTGCCCTTCGTGAGGCTTGGGTAGCCGATGGGCTGGTGCTGGACGACGAGGACTGGATCTCCGCGGTGGCCTCCCCGAAAGAGGTGGCCATACCGGCTCGCCTTCGTTTCGTCCAGCTCAAGATACTCCACAGGGTCTACATGACGGGGCCAAAGCTCCTGCGTATGGGCTATGCTGAGGACGGTTTGTGTAAGCGTGGGTGTGGTGCGTTGGGGACTTTTCTGCATATCTTGTGGGAGTGCCCGGAGGTGGAGGGGTTCTGGCGTGGTGTGCATGAGGTGCTGCGAGTGGTTACGCATGTGGCGCTGTTGCCCGAAGCGAGGAGATGCCTGTTGAATGTGTGGTAGCCTACCGATTACTCGGTGCCGCAGACGTGGTGGGTGACTCTGGGGTATATGGTTGCCAAGCGTGATATTGCCCAACTGTGGGGATCCCAGAGGCCCCCGACTGTCTCGGCCTGGAAGGAACATATGGATTGGTGCATGTTTCGGGAAAAGGTGGTGTATGTGGCGAGAGGTAAGCCTGGGACATGGGTGAAAGTATGGGGCCCCTGGAACGCCTACCGCGGGGGAATCTGTGCTCCACCGTTATTGCCTGATCCGTCGCCGGCCCCGTCCCCTTAGCCAACTCATCCCCCCGGTACCTGGGCATTGGGTTTACCCAGCCCTAGTTCTGATCTCTCCCCCCTCTTGAGATTCCTATGGATGGCTAGGATCCCCCCTCTAGGGGAGCACGTGTTGCTATTTCCGATTGAGGATTGCCTTGTGGGTTTGTTTGTATTTGTTGTTCTTTAAGTTTAAAATGGAACCGTATAGTGGGGTCTGGATAGTGTGGCTTGCAACGATGTTAACTCCTGTGCATGCTCAGCCGCAGCACCATGTGTTTTATAAATGTATATCGTATGCTCCTTTCATTGCTAGCGGCCGGCCGGAAGGTTGTAGGCCCATATTTGTATATTTTTGAGTCTTGTAATAAACGGTTTCAAAAAAAAAAAAAAAAGAGGAGTTGGAGTGCACGAGAATACACTAGGTTAAATAATAATATGTTATGCCAACGTTCACATACAAAGGAACAGAGCGCATGCTAGATGCATAATGTGCGCGTATAATGCAGTGGCGGGAGCCTGTGTGCATGTACACTTAGTAAGGAGCTCACTACAGTGTCCTAAAAGCCAACACCACGTGTCTGTAGGGCAGCGCTGCCCGCTGGCTCAGGCCTGCAGTACGGTCCAGCAGGTCCTTAAAATTAGACCGATGTGACTGAATTAGGTCAGAGAGCACATCATTACGCACGGCAATATCGCTTTTTCTCACGCGCGCACTCAGGGTGATGCACACCACCCCTCCAGCAGAACCGCCCTCAACAGGTGTCTGTAGGGCAGCGCTGCCCGTAGGTTCAGGCCTACCTTATGGTATAACAGGTCTTTAAAATGAGACAGAGATGTGACTGAATGAGGTCAAAGATCACATCATAACACATGGCAATATCGCTTATTCGCACGTGCGCAGTCTGGCTGATGCATCCCATCCCTCCCGCAGCACCGCGCTGAAGAGGTGTCTGTAGGGCAGCGCAGCCCGCTGGCTCAGGCCTACAGTACAGTCCAGAAGGTCTTTAAAATGAGACAGAGATGTGACTGAATGAGGTCAAAGATCATATCATAACACATGGCCATATCGTTTGTTCGGACCTGCGCAGCTAGGCTGAAGCATCCCACCCCTCTCGCCGCAGCGTGCTCAATTGGAGGCCCTGTGCACCCAGGCCGCTCTGCTTACCTGATGTCATTGTTGTGTGAGCAAACACTACAGGCGGCAGTGCTCACAAGTCAGATGGAGTATTGATTGCAGGAGAGTGTACACCTCATGGATCCCTTTCATAGATGACAGGCAGTAGGGCTCACAATTTAGAGCCCGTGTTGATTGGCAGGATGGAGTACACCTGATGGATTCTTTTTTTTTTTTTATTGCGCATTGTGATATGCGAGGTGGATGCGGCAAATCATTTGCGGTAGTGTGGAAGAAGAGGGATGTGTGGCATTGTGGTTATCCTATTTATACGTGCGCAAAGTGGGCTGGGCTTACATACGCCAGGCCAGCGTAGGGGTGTGAATAATTATTCCGGGGACTTGGGCGTTGATCAGTTCCTGCCTGGCCAGGAGGTGTACTTATGTGTGTTTCTTTTGTAGTTTTGACCTCGCAGAGTGTGCAATTTAGATTAGTGTAGCATGTGTCGGGAGGGCGAAAACTATCGTTAATGAGATGGCATGTGATCTAGGATGTGCAGTCTGCCCGTGGCTGATGATGCTCCTTAGAGCCAGCAATACCCAGGCCGAAAGGCAGCACAATAATGTGCAGACACACACACCAGGGGCATCGTGTAACACATATTTGTTTTTTGATGGAACGTTTGAGATTCATGGCAATCACACGTGGAAGGCTAATGTACAGAGCATGAATATTGATCAAGATGATCGTTGCATGTTGTGTGTAGTATAAGATATGTGTATACAGGAAAACACTTTTCAAAAAAGCTTTCTAAGCAGAAGAGGTGTTTCTCATCAAACGCTGTGGAGAGAATGAGTAAAATGGGTGGGGTCGTACAACTGTTACAATGGGAAATGTTATGAACCAATTAAATGCTTTTTTTTAAGGTCACATGGCAATCGTGCACTGAGCGCGCAAGGGGGCCGCACCCGACGTGATTTTGACAAAATATATTTATCATAATATAAGTTTATTACAGTTAGAAATATATAAATGTTTACAATAATTTGGATTTTCGCGTGCTCTCATATACTGTTTAAAGTTATTTAGATATACTTTTGAGACAAAAAAAAGGGAATGGCGTACCCAGCGCGATACTATACGTCTGTGACGTAACACAGGACCTGGCAGCGTGTACTCGTCGAATAAGCAACACACAGCAGGCGCGACCCCATACGTACATGACGTAACACGTGGCTTGGTACTGTGTACCCGTTGGATTCCAAAGTAGTACCTGGGGTGACTTCATGCGTATATGATGTTATGTGGGACGCAGTGCCACAAACTCGTCGGATAAGAAATGCGCATCCTTTACGAGTTTAGCAACATGGCGGATAGGATTCATGTGGTGATGGAGCTTGGTACGCTACTGGTATGGGAGTGCAGTTTTCTCCCCCCCAAAAAATATATATACATATTTTTGGGGGAAGATATAAAACATTACATGATTTTTAAAGTTAAAAACAAGAAGTATCATAAAGTTCCAAAATATTTAAAAATATAATAGAAAAGATATAGGTTTTATAAACATTAAAATATGAAATTAACATTTAAAAAGCCTTCGAAATTCACTGAAAAAAACCATAGGTTTTACAGACATTATAGTTAGGAATTAGCATTTAAAAAACCTTAGAAATTCACAAAAAAAACCATAGGTTTCAGGGACGTTATAGTTAGTTGAACATTGGACTCATATAAAACCACAGAAAGTCGCCTGTTATAGTTAGTTTAGCTAACTATAACTTGCACGCCCGCAATGCACTGCTGATGATGTCACATATTACATCACTCATGACATGGTCAGTGACATCACTGATGACATCTCAAATGACATCACTGATGACATCATGCATGACATCATCCACGTGACAATCTGATGCACATACTGATGCTCTAATATAAACTTTGATACACCCATTCTAAAATGCTGACTACTATTTTTGAAACCATACACAGAAGAATGCCATATACTACATAGCACTCACTATTTCCTAGGTCTACACACACATCCAGTCACTTATACATGTAGTTACTCATCAATAGAGGACTATAATATGCACTCATACATCTATACATGCAGTCACACGCTGCCACTCATCCATAGAGTTACTCACACGCCTAGTCAGCAATGCAAAGAATGAATCACATACCCATTTAATCATGTATACAGTTATACACACCAACTTCGTTATTTTTCAACATACCACATCACTTATTTATACAGATACTAACACATATTTACTGTCTTATACAATCACTGATAGAAGCAGACACTTATTTATACACCCACTCTTGAAATAACTTAATCTCACGTATACTCATTTATATACTCCAACACTCACATATAGGGGCTTAAAACATATGTAGTTAGTCACAGATATACCACTGAGACATTTATTCTCTCACCAACACACCAATAGACACACTAACTCACCCATACAGCCCTTTCCAGATGCACTTTTTAATCCATACAACCACTGAATCACCCACTCAGACATCTATGCACAGACTCATACACCCACCCACCCACACAGACACTCATGGACCCATACAGATACTCAGACAACAAATCAATAACCTATATAGACACTCATGTAGGTATTCAGCAACCCATGCAGTTGCTTACACACCAATGGAGAGACTAATACAGACTTTTACACAGTTTAGTCAGTAACCCATGCATTCAGTAAGACACGATCAATCACTCACTTATACAGTCAGTCACACACATACAAAATAATTCCTTTAGGCACTTGTAAATGCATTCATTCTTCAATATACCTTGGCATAAATATATAAAACATATTTACATTTTATAGAAACACACATTCCCTGGATGATGTCATGAGTGATGTCATCAGTGATGTCATTTGAGATGTCATCAGTGATGTCATGAGTGATGTCACTGACCATGTCATGAGTGATGTAATATGTGACATCATCAGCAGTGTATTGCGGGCGCGCGAGTTATAGTTAGCTCAACTAACTATAACAGGCGAATTTCTCTGGTTTTATATGAGTCAAATGTTCAACTAACTACAACATACCTGAAACCTATGTTATATATTCACTGAAAAAACCATAGGTTTCACACACGTTATAGTTAGGAATTAGCATTTAAAAAACCTTGCAAATTCACTGAAAAAACCATAGGTTTCACACATGTTATAGTTAGCTGGACATTTCACTCGTTAAAAACCATTGAAATTCCCCCGTTATAGTTAGTTCAGCTAACTATAACTCGCGCGACCGCAATCCACTGCTGATGACGTCACATATTACATCACTGTATTCACTAAGATACTGTTAATAAGTCAGTTATACAATTAATTTAAAAAAAAAAAACATCAATTTAGACACTTATTTACCCATTTATTCTTCCATTAACCTTTAGATATACATATATAAAAAATATTTATTTTTCAGAAAGACACATATTCACTGGATGATGTCATCAGGGATGTCATCAGGGATGTCATTTGAGATGTCATCAGTGATGTCATGAGTGATGTCACTGACCATGTCATGAGTGATGTAATATGTGACGTCATCAGCAGTGGATTCCGGTCGCGCGAGTTATAGTTAGCTGAACTAACTATAACTGGGGAATTTCAATGGTTTTTTACGAGTGAAATGTCCAGCTAACTATAACATGTGTGAAACCTATGGTCTTTTCAGTGAATTTGCAAGGTTTTTTCAATGCTTATTCCTAACTATAACGTGTGTGAAACCTATGGTTTTTTCAGTGAATTTGCAAGGTTTTTTAAATGCTAATTCCTAACTATAACGTGTGTGAAACCTATGGTTTTTTAAGTGAATTTGCAAGGTTTTTTAAATGCTAATTTCTAACTGTAACGTGTGTGAAGCCTATGGTTTTTTAAGTGAATTTGTAAGGTTTTTTAAATGCTAATTTATGTATGTATTATTATATTTTTTATATATTTACTTTACAATAAACTACCTATGTATATAGTTATAGATTGACTGTATCCTTTAATATGGAATGGCTCAGCTCTTTTATTTTGAATTTGGATAAAGTTGAACAGCATAGTTAATATCTTCTATAAACTTATTAACAGTTTAAAAGGTTTTTTTTTTTTTAAGGGTTTTTCACAGTGCGCGCACCCCGCGATTTTTTGAAAAAAAATAAAATGTTTTTTTCACCCTTCGGGGTACTTCAGGGACCCCCTGACAAAGGCTAGAGGGTCAGGAACTCTCTACCCTGCCCCCTTTTCACGTTCTCCACCTTTCTTTTTCACTGTCACACACAAAATGGCGTCCGACACTTCCTGATTTCGACCGATTCGAATGTTGACTGACATCTAACCACCAATCAGAATTACGCTCGCGGACATTTGGTGCGCGCCCAGTGCGAGCACCGTGCGCGCACGGTTCGCGCATATAGATATGTATGTACTTTTAACTGCAATTTTCTCAGGAACTACTGAACAGATTGACACCATATATGCAAAAGGCACATGCCTGACCTGAGGACTACCTCTTTGCCAAATTTTATGTAATTCTGTTCAGCCGTTCGGGCTGTACCTTCGACTAAAATTCCTATGGGAAAATGCATGGGGAAAACGCGTTTTGGGACCCCCCTTTTTTCTCAGCCCCCGCTTGACGAATCACCCCGAGACTTTCAGGGTAGGAGCTGAGCGGAGCGCCCCATTAGTTTTGAAAATTTCACGAAGATAAGTCAACCGGCACCAAAGTTATTCAAAGTAGAATTTTCAGCTTTCCTAAGGGAACTCGGTCCTAACTATAACTATCTACTGGCGACCGCCAGTAGATAATATATATATCTATATATATATATATATATATGTGTGTGTGTGTGTGTGTGTCACCACTAAGGTAGGCCTAAAGAGACCTAAGGCAGGCTTCAGTATATTAAAATGAAGAACATGTGTTTTGACATATCCTGACAGTAAACAGCTTGCATTGTCGTTTTTACTGTGAAAAGGACTAGACACATTGGTGAGTATAGAGTTCTACACTGACAAATCAGCAGTGCTAACTTTTAAATGAAACTACTAAAGTTGGTACTTCAAGGTATCAATAGAATCCATGAATTAAACCTAAATTGTTGCTCATGTCGAATTTAATGTAACTAGTTTACAGATGTTGCTAATTTGTTGCCCAAGCTTTCCAGTAGCCATTTACGGTTGCACAAAGATGCTGACCTCGAAACAGCTTGCTGCCCTCCTGGGAAGATGAGAGATTGACTCTCCAAAAGAGGAACAAAGGATCTGCCGAGGGAAGATGTGTTACCTCCTCCAGCATGGCCGGAGTCCAGAAGGAGAGCTTCAAAGGGGAAGCTACCTTTGAAAGGCAAAGGGTAGTCACACTATAAATGGGCTGATCTTTTGTTTTAGCAGATAGGCTGGCATCTCAGGCAAAGAGGTAAAAACCGTTACCAGGGAGTTTTTTTAGGGAGTGTAGCCCACAGGTAGCCACACCTCTGGGTTAAGCCAGGAAGCTCCACACACAGAGGGAAAAATTCTGCCATGTTGATAGAATAGGGGATTCTTGGATAGCTAGATGCCACAACATCCCAGCAGTCGTCATCAGATGGAGGGGACCTGGTAGCCCACTGGATAGCTAGACGCCTTTATCTTATGTGTTAAATTATTTTAGCAATTGGCGATTTTCCGAACATGAGTGTGAATTTAAAAGCATGTTTTGTGAATAATGATGGTAAATTTGCGATGATCTGCAGTAATCACAGTATGTTATTTATGTCTATTGTTGATGGTTGCACTTGCACTTTAAAAACGGGCTACTCTGTGACGTATGATCAGGTGATCAAGGCCGCTTGGACGGCCGAAACGCGTCCTGACACAAGAGGAGATTGAGAAATAAAAAAATAATGCTGCACAAGTTGGTCTGCACTGGTGATTTCCGCGCACAAGCGGGAGTGTATTGCGAGTTGCTGTAAAGTGTTACCGGCTTGGATTGCCGCCGGGTTGCAGACCCCCCCCGAAGTAAGAAGGCTTTTACCAGTGGCAGTTTATTTGTCCTACGGCGTTTCCCGACGATCTACATTGCGGGCTCGTGGTGTGGATCTGGCGTGGACCCCGGGGGCACTCAGTAAAGTTTCGAGTACGGATACGGTAAAGCCCCCCACGTGCCTTTGGGATATTGCTAAAGTCATAAAGGAAGTAGCGCGGAGAGAGCCAAGACGTTTTTGCTTCTGCCATCAATGTCGCTCGTCTGAGCAGACGGAAGTCGGAGGCATCACTTGAAGCTCCCTGGTCAAGGTAACAGCGCGCACTTATAACATTGGCTAAGTGGGTCGGGTGGCTAAAGCTGACAAAGGAGGTCGGAGGAAAGTGGTTGACTACATTGTAAGGACCGGCTGGTCACACAGGTGTAGGAACCAACCACAACGTACAGTGGCAACCTTTGTCCACAGCTAAGCATATTTTCAAAGAAACTCCTCGCACAATGTCTAATGACGCACGAAGAGCCCGTGAGCTTGCCGTGGATGACATATTTTCGGACGCCTTATAAAATGAGGCTGCAACAGATAGAAATGATAATTGCACAAATGCCGGGACAGAAACTACAGGCTTAAAGGAATCTTTTAGGCTTTTGGAGAAATACAAAAAGCAAGAGCAGGCCAAATGGTGGGAAGCGCGCTCACTCAAAAGATATTTGGATGTGGGGCGGGTCCCTAGAGGGCTCCGCATTATGCTGGCCCCCAGCTATGAGACGCCAAACCCCCTGATGATGGCGGAATGGGGGCAATGTAATCTCGCGTCATCAAAACGTCTCATACAGATCTTGGTTAAATATGCGGAGATAGACGGGGCAGACTTACAAGTTAAAATCGATGCCTTGGAAACAAAGATCCAACAGCAGAGCGACGAGTCCCACCAAGACCAGATTACTAAACTGAGGAAGGACATGATTGCAAGATTAACTAAAGAAGAAGATAAAATTAAAATACGTAAAACGTATAAATTTAAAAGGGACCGAGACGACTACTTACATGGTCAAATCTTTACCTTTGCGCGCCGATACGATTCACTTAGAGCAGCAACAGCAAAAAAACGCGCTCAAGCAACTAAAGAGGTGCCTAATCGACAACAACAACAAAATGAAATGTCTTCGGTTTCCAGCTCAGCACCAGAAAGTGAATCGGACAATGAATGCGCCAACAGAAGAACCGGAGTTAAACTGACGTTGGGGGAAGAATTGGACGTCCTGAAGCAAAGCAGGAGGGACACCCTGAGGCCTCGTCCGCAAGAAGTACAGGCCAAACAAGCAGCCAGAGGAGAAGGGGGAGACGTAAGGCCCGCAAACAATGCAGAGCAAAGGAAGCAGGGCAGAGGCAGAGGTCGGAGGTATTAGAGTTGAAAGATAGACAGGCATTATGCACCGGCAGGACATCAGAAGAGGACAAAATCAAATCCATTATTAATTTGAGCACAATGGAACTGTCGGTAGCAGAAAAGCAACTGCTATGTCTAGGGCTAAGCTTCTGTCCTGAATCGAACTTTCAATATACCAAAACAAGAGCCGATGTATACCAATTCATTCGTAAGCTCAAGCTCAAAAAATATCACCTACAAAGAGCGAATACGGATCAAGTATTGAAAGCAACGAATGAATCAGACCCCCCTGGGTTGAAAATTTCAGATCTAGGTCTGCTGCAGGACATGTGTCAGCTGGCTTCAGGGGAAAGTAGTAACACACAGGAAGCATCAGATTTTATTGGCCAGAAAAGATTGGAAACTCATTTCAAACCTAAATCCAAGTTCATCCCCTTATCTTCTAGTGACGGTTTGGATGCATTCAATGAACATGTGGTTGGGCAAATTAAGAGATTGACCCTTGCAGTCAACAGACAAAAGAAAAAATATTCTAACGCCGAAAGAAAATATCAACAGCTGATGGAGAAGCTACAGAAAGGGGACTTGATAATAAGGAATTCAGATAAAGGCGGAAACGTTGTTCTCTGGCCAGTAACGAACTATTTAAAGGAAGCATATAGACAGTTAGATGACATCCAATGTTATAGGAAGAGTAATCTAGTGAAATTCAAAGAAATGCAAGACAAATTATTTCAGAGTCTTTTGGCTTGGAAGGGCTTAGGACTGCTAAATTGGGATGAGTACAGGTTTATCAAAAAGGAACATCCACTTGTACCATACATTTACTTTATACCTAAAGTTCATAAAAGCCTGACAGCCCCTCCGGGGAGACCTATTCTTTCAGCGTGCAATGGACCCCTTGAAAATCTTTCGCAATATATAGATTACTTTCTTCAGACCCACATGAAAAATCTAGATTCTTATGTACAAGACACCAGTGATTTTTTTAACAAAATTAAGGATCTAGTATGGAGTTCTGAATTATTGTTAGTGACATTGGATGTGACTTCCTTATATACATGCATTAAGCACATGGATGGCCTAAGAGCAGTGGAGTACTTTTTAAACAGAAGATCAATGGAACACACTGAACATACACGAATGTTACTTAGTATGTTATCTTTCTGTTTAGAAAACAATTATTTTTTGTTCAATGATCAATTTTATCAACAAGTACAAGGTGTGGCTATGGGGGCCAGCTTTTCCCCCAGCTATGCCTGTTTATTTATGGGCTGGTGGGAGGAGCTGGTCCTTCAGCGTGATCATGAGCAAGTCTGTAAAAACAATATAGTCTCCTGGTGGCGTTTTATTGATGATTTATTTATTGTCTGGCGAGGTTCTGAGGAGGGTGTTTTACATTTTGTAGAAAACATCAATCATAATGAATTTAACTTAAATTTTACGTCTAATATTAGCAAAAGCTCGGTGACATTTTTAGATGTTGAAATTTTAGTGTGTAATAATGTGTTAACAACTACCCTTTTTAGAAAACCCACCGCTGGAAATACACTGCTACATGCCACAAGCGCACACCCCAAACATCTTATAAATAGTATCCCATATGGGGAGATGCTTCGAATTAAGCGCATATGCAGTGATCCAGATGACATGAAGATAAAACAAATGGAAAGTCAGGCCCGGTTTTTAGACAAGAGGATACAGCTCCAGAGTGGTAAAAGCAGCCATAACCAAAACACAGCTCCAGCCTAGGGAAGAACTTCTCCAATACAAGAATATAACGGCCATTGATAAAGTGGAACCGGTCCGCCTAATCTTTACCTACTCAAGACAGGAGAAGCAATTGAGAGATATTGTTAGACGAAACTGGCATTTTGTTAGAGATGACCCTGTGATAGGTGAACTGATGCCCTACAATCCAGCCATAGCCTTCCGAAAGTCCACTAGTATGGGCAATGTCCTATCTAAAAATAGCCAGGAGCTCTGCAAAAAGGAAGGCTGGCTTACAGCTAGGAAAGGATTTTATAAATGCACAAGCTGCAGAGCTTGCCAATTTGGTATTAATACCAGAAATTATAGGACGTTTTTCTCTAATACTGATAGAGATATAAAACAACATCTAACATGCAAAACTGAATTTTGTGTGTATGTCCTTGAATGTGACTGCCACCTCAAATATGTTGGCAGCACAAAGCTGGCAGTTCATAAGCGAATCCTCCAGCATCTGAGGGCAATAACCAACAAGGATCAGAATTACCCTGTCGCCAGACACTTTGAAACCACACATAACAGTGACCCTCGATTTCTCCACTATTTTGCCATTAAGTCCATCCCTACAACAAAGAGAGGAGGGGATAGGGAGGCTACCCTCCGTAGACTAGAGACCAACTATATATTGGAATTTAATAGTAAATGGCCAGGTGGTTTAAATACAACGGAAGATCTGCATACCCTATTATGAAAACCATCAAGAAACATAGGGTACCCTATATCAGGGGGACATCTGCACATTATTTGGCTGTGTCTCTGGGGACACTGTTTTTCATAATTAATTTTAAGAATTTCATGGGTAGTTTTATCTATGTGTTTTTTTTATTGATTGTTTTAAACATGTCTCCGGGCTATTTTTATTAAATCAATAATTTTATTCTTCAGGATTGATTTGCACACTGTAGCTCCTCAAAAGATGAAATATACTTATATCTTGTAATCCTCAAATTAGTGTTCTCTTCCAATTCATGTCCCTGGGATTTGTTGCAATATTGTATATTTAATGGTTTTATTTGTATTATAGTATATCAAGTTTTTAAGTATTGTGTATACTTTGAAATGATATGACTATAGCACTTCATTTGGTGAGCACTTTATATTTTATGTACATCGTGTAACAAATCAATTTATGAGAAATCCAAACGTATTGATGATACTCTCAGTATATATTTCCCAACCACACATTATAGAGATATACATATTTATATGTAAAATATATGGGGCATTTATGCCTTTATCTTATGTGTTAAATTATTTTAGCAATTGGGGATTTTCCGAACATGAGTGTGAATTTAAAAGCATGTTTTGTGAATAATGATGGTAAATTTGCGATGATCTGCAGTAATGAAATCACAGTATGTTATTTATGTCTATTGTGGATGGTTGCACTTGCACTTTAAAAACGGGCTACTCTGTGACGTATGATCAGGTGATCAAGGCCGCTTGGACGGCCGAAACGCGTCCTGACACAAGAGGAGATTGAGAAATAAAAAAATAATGCTGCACAAATTGGTCTGCACTGGTGATTTCCGCGCACAAGCGGGAGTGTATTGCGAGTTGCTGTGATATATATATATATATGTGTGTGTGTGTGTGTCACCACTAAGGTAGGCCTAAAGAGACCTAAGGCGGGCTTCAGTATATTAAAATGAAGAACATGTGTTTTGACATATCCTGACAGTAAACAGCTTGCATCGTCGTTTTTACTGTGAAAAGGACTAGACACATTGGTGAGTATAGAGTTCTACACTGACAAATCAGCAGTGCTAACTTTTAAATGAAACTACTAAAGTTGGTACTTCAAGGTATCAATAGAATCCATGAATTAAACCTAAATTGTTGCTCATGTCGAATTTAATGTAACTAGTTTACAGATGTTGCTACTTTGTTGCCCAAGCTTTCCAGTAGCCATTTACGGTTGCACAAAGATGCTGACCTCGAAACAGCTTGCTGCCCTCCTGGGAAGATGAGAGATTGACTCTCCAAAAGAGGAACAAAGGATCTGCCGAGGGAAGATGTGTTACCTCCTCCAGCATGGCCGGAGTCCAGAAGGAGAGCTTCAAAGGGGAAGCTACCTTTGAAAGGCAAGGGGTAGTCACACTATAAATGGGCTGATCTTTTGTTTTAGCAGATAGGCTGGCATCTCAGGCAAAGAGGTAAAAACCGTTACCAGGGAGTTTTTTTAGGGAGTGTAGCCCACAGGTAGCCACACCTCTGGGTTAAGCCAGGAAGCTCCACACACAGAGGGAAAAATTCTGCCATGTTGATAGAATAGGGGATTCTTGGATAGCTAGATGCCACAACATCCCAGCAGTCGTCATCAGATGGAGGAGCTGGTAGCCCACTGGATAGCTAGACGCCACAACGCCCTGAGCTTGTGACAGGCACAGAACCAGCACCCCTGGCACCCAGACCTCAGATCACAAACTGTCTCAGAAGGCGGGCCGAATAAGGGCTGCCCTGCTATCACTTGGCCCAGTAAAGAAAGGCTGCACCAAGGATTGGACTGCACCTGCTGCACCAGTGGGCTAGCAAAGAGAGGACTGTGCCTGATGAACCCCACCTGTGACAGAAGGAGTGACTCAACGAGTCAGATGGCTCAGTCCCTGTTACAGCCACATGGCTATAAAAGCTGAGAAGTCTGCATTTGGAGAACTCAGTAGCCAGGAAAGTCTGACTGATGTCTGCCGAAGTGCAGCCTGGGAGACCAAGTCCTGATCAGAAAACGCTGCACCCAAGTAGGCTGGATCCGAAAGAGTCATTAGAAAGCTGTTTGGTCACCCAGCAAGGAACTTATTACCCACAAGAAAAGTTGGGTTTGCTGTAACCAGAGACTACTAGACCAGCGGCAACTGGACTTGTGCTGGACTTCAACTGGAACCCGTCGGAGGTCAACCCCTGAGGCCAAGGTCGCACCACCAAGCCCAAAGACCAAGGGGTGGCCACAGGAAGGCCCACTGTGCCAGCCAGCCAGCATCTTCAGCATTCTGTATTGGCTTCAACGGCAGTTCACCTGTAAGTTCACCTGTAAGACGTAGAACTGGACTGGAGACTGCTAAGAGTGGCATGTAACGGCCCCCTTGGACGTCTTTGGCCTCTCTGACCAGCACCCTGTCAGAGTTGGCCCCCCAAGAGTGCCTTGATAGCTGTTTTCAACTTGATTCTTATGGTCAACACTAAACCGCTATTGTGGTAGATTACAATGGTTTATTGACTTAAGTAAAAATCAGTAATTTATTGTTTCTTTGAAAATTAATTCAGATTTTTGTCATTGAGGTGCCTATAAAAAGATAAAAAATATAACCTATTTATATTAATTGGTTTGGGCTTTTTCTTGTGTTGTGGTTTATTATTATGCTCTTTTGGTACTTTTTACTGCTTTACACTTATTCCTCTGATAAAGTCTGACTGCTCTGAACCACAGCTACCCTGGACTGAGGAAAGATTTTACAAACAAACCTGACTAGGCCTGATATGGGTTTGTGTTGTTATTACGAGGTGAGGTTGCACAACCACACCAAATAAAAATTCCCATTTTCCCACATCTGTCAACTACCCTAAGACTCAATACATTAGAGAGACCTGCAAAACTTACTAGATGTTGAGTCATAGGCAAATAGAGAAGATGAGGGACCAGCTGATTAAACTGATTTTTTGGGCAGAATGGCATGAATTATCCCTTAAAC